>NW_024080636.1:4944878-5267388 GCF_003009895.1 Hyaena hyaena | reverse complement strand
TTCCACCCAGCCCTCCGCCCCACCCCCCACCGGACGCCTCCCCGACCGTCCACCCCCAGCCCTCGACCAACCACCTCGAACGCCAGACCCTGGCCCTTCCCCTCCAGAACCCCGACCCGCCGCCAGGAGCCCACCCTCACCCTCTGCAGCTGGGCCACGACCCAACCCCGGGTTTGTCCCGGACCCCCCTCCTTGCGGCGTCTCCCCCGGCCCTCCCAGCACCCCCGCCTGTCCCGAGCAGCTGTGAAGGCGCGCGCGCGAGTTGCGTCTTTGTGCAGTGCCCGCTGTGTCCAGCCCTAAAGCAAGGTCGCCATAGAGCAGGTTCGGGATCCCAAACTCAGAGACCTTTCGCCACCTGTTGGATGTGGCCTCTTCCACGTGGCACAAAGCACACAGGAAACAACGGGGAAGGGCGGGAGGTGGGAAGGTAACCAGCCCGTCCTGAAGTCACTGTGGACGCGAGGCCTCAGTCGGGGTCCCTGCTCAGAGCTTCCTGCTCTTTTACGTTCGAGCAGTGAAGTTCCTTCCTGAGGTCAACCCCGCAGAGCCTGCGCGTGGAGGTGGTCATAGAGGGGTCAGTGCCCGGGGAGACTGGCGCTTTGCTGCAAAAATCCTCTTTTTTAAAAAAAAAAATTATTTTTAAAAGAGGGACAGAATGTGAGCAGGGGAGGGGCAGGGAGAAAGGGAGACACAGAATCTGAAGCAGCTCCAGGCTCTGAGCTGTCAGCACAGAGCCCGACGCAGGGCTCGAACCCACGAACTGTGAGATCATGACCTGAGCGGAAGTCGGCGGCTTAACCGACTGAGCCACCCAGGCATCCTCCACCCTCCTTTTTTTTTTTTCCTCTATTGAGCAAGACATCTGGAGAGAGCGAGCAGGCTCCCGTGCCCAAGAGGGGGAGGGAAACAGGGCGAGGGAGGGAGAGACTCTTGCGCAGGCTTCAGGCTCAGCTTGCATTCCCAGCAAGGCTTAACCTCATGATGGTGAAATCGCTGTCTGAGTGGAAATCAAGAGTCAGAGGCTTACCTGACTGCGCCCCCCAGGTGCCCCCCAAGTCCTCTCTTTTTAAAGGGATGTGATCAGTCCTGGCCTTTGCAGTCCTCTTGGTTTCTGTGGTTCTGACTGTGTCACCCGCTGATGCTGGTCTGGGCGCTGTCTGGTCTGGGCTGCAGTGTCATTGCTTGACGAGAACGGCCGTGTGACTCTACACCCCTCCTCTCCATGCCCTTCCCTTCTGCATCCAAAGATCGACAGTGAGATCTGGAGGAAATAGTTGGTTCTGAGGAGCCCGAACAACAATTTGGATTCAAGGAACTTTGTATACAGGAGCGCTATAATGATGGCGTTCATGGAGTTTTACTAAGTTCCTGGCACCCCTGTTTCTGTTTAATCCTCACAAATGGGTAGTATCCCATTTTACGGTTTAGGAAACAGGTTCAGAGGGGCCAGATGACTTTCCAAGGTTGTCCAGTAAGTGGGGAGTCTGGACTTGAGTTGGGGCCTGGCCAGCCTGTGGAGGGCCGTAAGTGATGGTTACTTTGAGCTTTTTCCTAACTCTGGAGTCTTCTTATGGCTCTCTCAGTCCAGATTTCCTTTCTGAGCCCAGAAACCATTCTTGGGTTGAAAGATGATGTTTGCCCGAAGAAAGTAACTTATTTGACAGACCTTGAGTAGGAAACGGAAGTATGTGTTTTCCTGGCACTCCAAATCTGGAGTATAATTATGATGGAACTGTGGTGAAATTTCTGTTACTTTATAAAAATAACTACTGTTTAATGTTGTCTTTGCACTTAGTATATGTGAAAAAACACGTGAGCTTGGAAATGTGCACATAATTGAGGATTTCCTTGCCACTTCTGTGTAATATATTACCTCATTCACACTTATTCTGTTATCAAAAAGACATTGAAAAGATAATTATTATAAACATTCCTTGCATTCCTATCCTAATCTTCACTCATTTATCACCTTACTAGGCCCACCATCAGTTGGTTTCACCTTTTAACTGGTGATTATGTGAAGGGTTGCTCAATTATATTTTGTACTTACAACAGTGTAATGTTTTGAATGAGTATTTATATAAAATACTACAGTCAGCCTGAACGACTTGCCCATTACCATTCAAGATCCTGTTGAACTGTTGTTTTGAACTTTTTAAAACTAGTGCCAAATATAAGTTTCAAAATGATCTGATTTCTTACCATAATTCAACAATAGATATTGTGATTAACAACAAATCTTAAGGTTATTGTGAAAATGCCTCCACAAATTCCTCTTGTCCCCATGCCCTGGAGGCTCCCTCTTGAGAATCGCTGGTAACCCAGAGACTTTGCTTAGAACCATAGGAAGCCAGTCATGGATTATTGCAGCATTGCCTTTAATATAATCTCTCTACAACAAAGATTTCTGGTTTACTTTTTGGTGAATTTTACATGAGCTGTTCACATTCTCCTTCTATACAGAGGCTAAAACTCAGGATAATTCCCAAGACAAATTTAATAAGTGGTATTTCATTTATATTTTTGAATGCTTCTTTTAATAAATAATCTGAAAGAATTACTGACACATTTAGGTAGATTTTCTAACCCAACTGATAATTTTCTGTTATATTCATTTTCTCTTAAACTTCAATTTATTGCTGGTTAGTCACACTTTTTGCAATAATTTCCTGTTGTTGCCACCTGTCAAAATTTGACATGTTCTTGTTTGTTTTTAGTAAATCTAATGTTGGCTTTTTATGGTAGTGGGAAAAATTTCATCTTTGATTTTAACCTTGATGTTTGCCACTCAAATTTAGCAAATAGTTTTTACAGATACATAGTGTTAGAAGCAAAAGGAGGTATGTATTCTAAGAGCTTCTGCTCCCAAGGTATAGGGAGTATAACAAAATACAGTAACTGAAATAGGAGGCCGAATAACACTGTTTATGTAACTTTAAACAAGGAAAACACTAGATCTGGTTTGGGGAGGTACAGACAAGAAGAGATCATGATTAGGGAAGATTTTCTAGAGGAATTATCATTTGAGCTGGCTCAAAGAGTAAAGAGTATTTTTCCAGAGGTTTGGGAAGCTCAATCGGTGAAACAGCTAATAGTCCAAATTGGCAGGAATGTAGTGCCTGTGCAGGGAGCTGTGGGATAGAACATCAGAGTCCTATTGGGTAAGTCCTTGCCAGGGTGATAAATTTAACTTTACGGAAAAAATGGTAGACTTTGAAGTGTATTTAGCAGGGAAGTACTACAAGCGTACCTGAGTCCTCTCCACATCTGTTTTAAATCCCGCCCCCTTTTATTCTGTATATCTTTCTCATTGGATTTTATCTTCCTTATTGGGTAATTTTCATTGGTATTAATACATGCCTTATTATCACTCTCATAGAGGGTAGATAGCTGTATGAAAAGGAAGTATAGTACAATGTTAATTGTAGAATTTAGTGGTAAACATGTGGGTGTTTTCTATGAAATTCTTTCACCTTTCTTGTATATTTGAAAATTTTTTAGGGTTTCCTGGGTGGCTCAGTCAGTTAAGCATCTGACTCTTGATTTTGGTTCAGGTCATGATCTCACTGTAGTGGGGTTGCACTTAGGGCTCAGCATGGAGCATGGAGCCTGCTTGGGATTCTCTCTCCCCCTCTGGCCTCCTCCCCCACTTGTACACTCTCTTTCTCTCTCTGAAAATAAAAAGAAAAATTTTATGATGAAATGCTTGGGGGAAAATCCTTTGAACATCACTGTCTCTATAGGCTATTGCCCCAGTTTATCAATACAGTGAAAGTCTTTGAGCCATTCTCAATGCTCTTGATTCAGTGTTCAGTCCCAGGCTCCACTGAAATGATTTCTCTATGTCACTGTTGACCTACATCTTATACAAGTCAGTGGCCAATTTCCTGTCCTCATCCCCTGTGATTTATCAATGGTATTTCATTCATTTAAAAATAATTGAATGCCTACTATGTGCCATGTACTATTCTCCTCAGAGAACAAACAGGACAAAAATCCCTTCCCATATAGAAGTTACATTCAAAGGCTGAGAGACAGACAACAGACTCAATAAGAAAAGCATATAGAATGTTAAGGTGTTAAGTATTAAGGAGAAAAATAGAAACAGGAGAGAAATAGGAAATACTGGGGGTGTTTTTAAAGAGTTAGTCAAAGGAAGGTTTGCTGTCTAGGTAGCATGGTGATCACATTTCATCCCTCCTTGAGTCACTTTGCTCTTTTGACTTTGTACACCAACGAGGTTTCCTCCTGTTTCACTGGCATGCCCTCAGCTATTGGCTGATTCTCCCCTGGCTCTCTAGAGTCCTCCCCGCCCCCTGGAAATAGGTCCTTTGTCTCTTCCCTATATTCTTTTCCCACATGATCTTATTCAGTTTCATAGCTTCAAATACCATCCTTATGCAACTGACTTCCAAAAGTATATATCTAGCCTATAATATTCAGCTTTTTTTTTTTTTTTTTTGCTATTTCTAGTAGACCTATAAAATGCTATAATTAGGGGCGCCTAGCTGGCTCAGTCAAGTTCAAGCCCCATGTTGGGCATAGAAATTACTTACAAATACAGTCTTTAAAAAACAAATACTATAATCAGAAAGAGTAGCAAATTTCCTCTCCCCTACTTCCATGAAACAAACCTATTCCTTCCTAGGTCTTACCTGCTTGGTAAGGGACGCAATTGGACCAGAAACCCAGAGTCATTCTTTATTCCTCCTTCTACACCCCACTTCCCTCATCTAATCTTCTATAAATCCTAATAACTCTACCTCTGAAATACATCCTGAATCCAGTTGTTTCTTGCCTTTTTTTTTTTTTTTTTTTGCCACTCTCACAGTCAAAGCTGCTAGAGCTCTCATTTGGACTACTGCTCTAACCTCCTAACACATCCCTCTGCTTGCTTTCTTGTCTGCCTGCAATTCATTTTCACAGCACCCAGAGTGAGTGGTTAACACACAAACAAAGGAAATCTATAAATCAGAGCACTGCCTCATTTAAAACTCTCAAATGGCTTTCCCCCACACTTGGAAAAAAATCTAGTATTTCCTACCATGATCCACAAACCCCTTTATGATCTGGCCTCTGTGTATTTCTCTTCCCTAATATTCTTTTTTCCTGTATTTACTATGCTTTGGTCAGATCGCTTTTCTTTTTTGCCCTCCTTACGCAGACTAATCTTATTTCCATTTCAGAGTTTTAGCATATGCTGTTCCTTGGATTTAGAATGCTTTACTCGCAGAGTTTCATATGGCTGCCACTTAAATGAATTCTCTTTCATCTTAATAAATTCTCCCTGTCACACCCAGAACATTACCAGTCTGGGCCAGTTTTACCTCCTTCATAACCTGTTATCTTCCCTCTGTTGCCACTACTGTCAGTGTTTCAGGCTCTCATTTCTTCCTTGGTTTAGTGCAGTAATCTTTTAGCTGAGTTCCCAGTCTTTGGTCTTCCCCTGCTTTAATCCATGTGTCACACCTCAGTAATCTTCATTTGTTTCCACAAGAAGATCCATTCTATTTCTTGATAGATGAGGAAAAGACATTTGAAAAAATTCAGTACATGAAAGGCTGATGGGTTCAAATTAAACAGTTTTGGTTGGATTCCATTATAGGTGATGTTGTGTATTTCACATTGTATTACATCACATAATATCTATTTGTTTTACCACTAGTGATGCTAAGATTGACATTTTAGGATCAGGATGGTGACAGTGATCACTACATTATACAATTAGTTTTTCCCTTCCAACTAGTCTGCTAGTGTTACTAGTGTTACTTTGACATAATACAAAAATGTTCTTTATCAACCAGTTATACAAGTGTGTTTTTTAAATTTTATTAAGTTTTAAATTTTAATTCCAGAATAGTTAGCATACAGTGTTATAGAAGTTTAAGTATACAACACAGTGATCAAAAAATTCTATATATTACTCAGCATTCATCATGGTAAGTATATACTCTTTAATCCCCTTTATTCCCCATCACCTGTTTCATCCATCCCCCCACCTCTATCCTCCGGTAACCGTATTTCTTCTCTAAGTGTTTCTTGGTTTTTCTCTCTCTCTCTCTCTTTTTCCTTTGTTTCTTAAATCCCACATGAGTGAAATCATATGGTATTTGTCATTCTCTGATTTGTTCCACTTAGCATTGTGCTCTCTAGCTCCATCCACATTGTTGCAAATGACAATATTTCATTCCTTTTTATGACTACTCTTACATGTCTTGGCCAGTGTAAATAATGCATCTATAAATATAGGGGTACATGTATCCTTTTGAATTCGTGTTTTTGTATTCTTTGGGTAAATACCCAGTAGTGTGATTATTGGATTGTAGGGTAGTTCTGTTTTAAATTTTTTGAGGAACCTCCATACTGGTTTTCAGAGTAGCTACACCAGTTTGCATTCCCACCAACAGTGCACACGTGTTTCTTTTTCTCCACATCCTCATCAACACCTGTTTCTTGTGTTTTGATTTTAGCCGTAATGGCAGGTGTGAGGTGATACCTCATTGTAGTTTTGATTTGCATTTCCTCAATGAGGATTGATGTGGAAGATCTTTTCATGTGTCTGTAGGCCATCTATATGTGTTCTTTGGAGAAATGTCTGTTCATGTTGTCTGCCCATTATTAACTGGATTATTTGTATTTTGGGTGTTGAGTTGTATAATTTCTTTATATAGTTTAGATAGTAATCCTTTATTGACTATGTCATTTGCAAAGATCTTACATGCAAAGATCTCTGTAGGTTGTCTTTGAGTTTTATTGTTTTCTTTGCTGTGCAGAGCTTTTTATTTTGATGTAGTTCCGGTTTATTTTTGCTTTTTTTCCCCTTGTTTCAGGGGACCTATCTAGAAAATATTGCTACAGCTGATGTCAGAAATTACTGTGTATGCTACCCAAATGGTTTTAATGCCAAATAATAATTTTGACTGAATCAGCATTTCATGAAGGTTTACAAAACTGAGGTTGTTTTTTTTTTTGTTTTTTTTTTTAAGCTTATTTTGGAAGAGAGAACATGGGTGCACATACTTGTGTGTGAGTAGGGGAGGGGCAGAAAAAGAGGGGGACAGAGAATCCCAAGCAGAGAGTCTCTGTGCTCACAGTGCAGAGCCTAATGTGGGGTTTGATCCCACAAACCATGAGATTATGACGTGAGCTGAAATCAGAGTTGGACACTTAACCCACTGAGCTAATCGGGTGCCTTTCATTCAGCATTAACATAACTATGTTTTCACTAAGCCTTGATTCTTGTCATTGCAAATATTTTTTCTTACTTTGAAAATCGTAGTTCCTAACATCACTAATATACTTATTTGCTTTAATCTATAACATAGAGGAAAACGATCTTAAAACTACCGATGCCAATATCATTACAAATAATAAAGACACTAAAGGAAATTTAAAATTCTTTTATACTTCTTTTTGGTCCTTGAACTATATCCCACTAAGAATGTACAGTCAGAATTTTGTGATCTGAGGTCCCTTGAAATAAACCATTTCTCAATATGGTTATCACAATTTAATACTCACTTAAGTTTACTTGTTTCTGTTTTCATTTATAAAATTTTTATTTTTATTTTTTATTTTTTTTAGAGACAGGGAATCTTAAGCAGGTTTAAGATATTAATGGGCTCAATATCATGATCCTGAGATTATGACCTGAGTTGGATGCTTAACCGACTGAGCCACCCAGGTACCCTTCGTTTGTAGAATTTTTAAATTTTGGTTTTTGTTTTGTTTTAAATAAATTGGCAATGCATACACATATTTCAAAGCTCAAAACTATATAGAAAAATAGACACCAAAAATCTTGCTTCTGCTCTGTTCTTCCTGTCAGGGTCCTAACAGGAAGCAGGTGACACACTCAAATGAAGACCATTTGTTTACAAAGGGAGTAATTACAAATGTGTGGGAGGCTATAAATGAATTGCAAGGTTAGCATGATGGGTCTATCCCCACCCAAGGCCTAGAGAAGAAGGAACCCAGAAGGAAATTTGAAAGGGTAGTGACCTATCGAAGGATACAGATAGTTAGAAGCCACCTCACAGAGAGAGAAGCAAGGGAATAAATACCGTTCTTTTCCTTCCCTCCTGCCTTGGCTCCCCGTTGGCCAATCCAAGAAGAAGCCAAAAGGCGTGAGATCCTATTGATCCCGGGCAGGATGCAGGGTAGAAAATGGACCAGGAGAAGCAGACAGGTGTCCGTCTCCGTTTCCATGTCCTGCTCTTCACCTTGTAAAGATGACCATTCATTTCTTGACTGTCTTTCAGTGTTTCTTTTTGCAAATGCAAGCAAATACGGATGTGTTGCTGTTTCTAACCCCTCACTTCTCATGACATCAAAGTTCAAATTTTTTTACTATATATGCTGTTATGCACTTTCTAAATTTCCTGTATCCTCTTCTGTTCTCTTTCTGCTGTGTAACTCTCAGTTGTGTAGGTGTTATACAGCTACTTCAGATATTCCTCTAATTTTTGGACACTTGAGTTATTTCCAATCTTTTTCTGTTGGAAACAACCTGTAATGAATTGCATAATTGTGTATTTGCCATCGTACGGTTGTGCACATAAATCAGAGATATAGATTTTTAGAAGTGGAATTGCTGACTCAAAAAATGAATGGGTTTAGATAAAGTGTTAGTATACAAAATATATACAGAAGCTATACAACTCAACACCCAAAAAACAAATAATCCAATTAAAATGGGCAGACAACATGAAGAGAGAGGTTTCCAAAGAACACATACAGATGGTCAACAGACGCATGAAAAGGTCTTCCATACCACTTCTCATCAGGGAAATGCAAATTAAAACTACAATGAGATATCACGTCATACCTGCCACAGTGGCTAAAATCAAAAGCACAAGAAACAACAGATATTGGCCAGAATGTAGAGAAAAAGAAACCCTTGTGTACTGTTGGTGGGAATGCAAACTGGTGCAGCCACTGTGGAAAACAATATAGAGATTCCTCAGAAAGTTAAAAACAAAACTAGCCTGTGATTCAGCAATCACACTACTAGGTATTTACTCAAAGAATACAAAAACACGAATTCAGGGGCTCCTGAGTGGCTCAGTTAAGTGTCCGACTTCAGCTCAGGTCATAATCCCACAGTTAATGGGTTCGAGCTCCGTATCAGGCTCTCTGCTGTCAGCTCAGAGCCTGGAGCCTGCTTCGGATTCTGTGTCTCCTTCTCTCTCTTTCTCCTGCTCGCGCGCGCGCTCTCTCGCTCTCTCTTTCTCTCTGTCTCAAAAATAAATAAACATTTAAAAAATTTTTAAAAACCCCACTAACTCAAAGGGATATGTGCACCCCTGTGTTTATAGATGCATTACTTTACAGTGGCCAAGAGATGTAAGCAGCCCAGGTGTCATCAACTGATGAATAGATAGAGAAGCACTCTCCCTCCCTCCGTCTCTCTACATATATATGTATCCACACATACATCTGTATATACACCACATACATGCATATATACACACACACATACACATAGCACACAGTGGAATATTATTCAGCCATAAAAAAGGAATGAACTCTTGCCATTTGCAAAGACCTAGATGGCGCTAGAGAGTATAATGCTAAGTGAGTTAAGTCAGAGAGACAAATACCATATGATTTCATATGTGGATTTAAGAAACAAAGCAAAAAGAAACAACCAAGAAACAGACTCTTAACTATAGAGAATAAACAGATGGTTACCAAAGGGGAGGTGGGTTATGGGGATTGAGGAAATAGGTAAAGGGAATTAAGAGTATGCTTATCATGATGAGCATGGTATGATATATGGAGCTATTGAATCACTATAATTTATACCTGAAATTAATGTATGTTAACTGTACTGGAATTCAAGTAAAAAATAAAGATGAACAGATTTTTAATCTCATTAGCTATTGCCAAATTTCCCCTTTATAGGGGTTGTATCATTTTGTAATTCCAATAACAATAAATGAAAGGGTCTGTTTCTCTTCTCCCTCACCAAAGGAATGTTTTCAGAGTTTGGGATTTTTGCCAATATGATAGAACCGGTAGGCAATGCAGTTTTAATTTACATTCTCTTATTATGACTGAGCTTAAGTGTCTTTTCATATGTTTAAGGGCCTTTTATATTTCTTTTTCTCTGAATTGCCTTTTTATGTCCTTTGCTCATTTTTTTTTGGTAGATAATTGTCCGAGAAATCTTGATAAAACATGTCTGAAAAAGTCACTGGTATTCCTAAAATCCTCCAGTGGCTTTATGTAATCTTCAGCATAAAGTTTAATTTCTCTCTTAGCATTTCAACCTGGTAAGTTCTGCCTCACCTACATAAAATTATTTGCCATTAAAAAAATTTTTTAACACTTATTTCCGAGAGACAGAGAGAGAGAGAGAGAGAGAGAGAGCATGAGCAGGGGAAAGGCAGAGTGAGAAGGAGACACAGAATCAGAAACGGCTGCAGGCTTCAGGCTCTGAGCTGTCAGAACAGAGCCTGATGCGAGGCCCAAACCCATGAACCGTGAGATCCTGACCTGAGCCAAAGTCAGACACTTAACTGACTGAGCCCCCCAGGTGCCTCCTATTTGCCATTTTTTTTTACTGGAATGATACCATGCTCTCTCACTTCTCCATACCTATGACCAAGCTGTTCTCTTTTCCTGGAATGGTAGGTTTGTCCCCTCCCCAAACTTCTAATTACCCTTTAAAACTTAGCCCCGAATCATCTCCTGCTAAAGTCTACTCAGAGCCTCCAGTAGTTAGTGCTTCTCTTAGGTGTGTGGTGTGTTAATTTTATTTTAGAATTTATTCTAGTGGATTATAATTCTTTGCTTTTTGCGGGAAGAGTATAGATTTTGGATTCAGACACCTCCAAAACCTACGATTTGCTTGACCTTGAGTCTCTACTTTTTAATTTATGAAACAAAACCTACCTCATAGGATTGTTGCAAATACTGAGTAAACAGATGTGGAATCTCTGGCATAAAATGGAGTTCAATACAGATTTGTCCTATAACCCACTGTTGTAAGCACCTTAGAAGAGAATCCTACCTATTATTTAGTTTTAGCCCTAATATTTAGCAGAGAGCCTGGTTAATAGATGCTCGGTAAATGCCTGTGGGATGAATGAGTGACTTTGAGGAAGCAAGAGCGTTATGGTTGAGGAGTGCAGCTACGGGGCTCCTGAAATAACCGGGACTTGAATGGGCAGAAGGATGGGAAAGGAAGAAATGGAGGAGGACATCAGGAGGGCCTGCAGAATTGGAGTGAGAAGGGGCTTAGCATGTTAGGTGAGAAAGCAAGTGAATGGGAACATTGAGGTTTTAAGATGGGAGAGTGGTCGTGTAATGTTTAAATCTTTGAGTATTTGGTCCATCTTCATCAAGTGATAACGACCTAAAAAATAATTCTTCTGGAATTGTTACTTTCCTGATGTTGGTTTTGAGTTGTTTACATCAGAGGTCCTCTATCTGACCATTACCAGACTTGACTTGGTTTGTTCATCCATCCATCCATCCGTCCATTCATTCTTTTCAGCAGATGAGTCTTAACTCTACACTGGCTAGTAATTAGACTCTTAATAAATGTTTCCTGACCATCCTATCTGAACTTGTCTCTCCCAGTTAACCTTCTATTCCGTCACCCAGCTTATTTCCTCATGATACTTATTCTAGTATGTAATTGTTTTCTGTCTCTCTTAATAGAATATAACCTTCATTAGGCAGGGAGGTTTTTTTGTCTTGTTCTTAAATTAATTTGAGTAAGCAAGTGTTTATTTTAGACAGATTTTTTTAATGTTTATTCATTTTTGAGAGAGCATGAGTTGGTGACAGGCAGAGAGATAGAGGGAGAAACAGAATCCAAAGCAGGCTCCAGACTCTGAGCTATCAGCACAGAGCCCGACGCGGGGCTCCAACCCACAACTGTGAGATCATGACCTGAGCCAAAGTCGGACGCTTAACTGACTGAGCCACCCAGGCGCCCCAATTTTAGGCAGATTTTAAATAAGGATTGACCAAAACCGGTTTCTCTTTAAATCTGTTACAGTCAGACTTAATTCAGTTCAGTTAGTACTCACTTTGATCTATCTGGCTTATAATAGCTTTCAATCTGCAGATTGTCAGTTAACCCAAGAAGCCATGTTTCATACCCAATAGTTGATTGAAACTTAGCTAAATAAATTTATACCATTTTAACCTCCTGTAATTCTTTTTAGGAAGATTATTAACTGGGGCACCTGGCTGGCTCAGTCGATAGAGCATGCAACTCTTGATCGCAGGGTTGTAAGTTCAGGCCAAGATCATAAACTTCTAAAACTAAGTCATATTTCCACTGGCTGACAGTATTTTCTTTGTATTATCTTCCCCCTGTTCTGGCATTGGAAATTTAAGTTACTTGTGGATATGGGGGAAGGAATGTGATAGGTAGGTAGATCGATCGATCGATAGAGATGGTAGTAGCAATGACACCTTGGAAATTGTCTTAGAGCAAACTGTGGGCTCATGATGGAATAACAGTTTGGCCTTTGGATCAGGAATCCCCAAGACTAACCCCCCCCCCCCATTTCAATGATTTGCTAGGAGGATTCACAGACCTCAGCATAGAGTTGTACTCAGGATTGTTATGTGTTACAGTGAAAGGGAACAGAGCAAACTCAGCAGGGGGAAGCACATGGGGACAAACTGATGAAACCAGGCACAAGGTTCTAAGAATCCTCTCCCCAGTGGAGTCACATAGGACAGGCAACTCCTCCAGCAGTAAGTAGTAGCAGTATACATGAAATATGTCTACCAGAGAACCTCAGGTAAAGACTTAGTGCCCAGGGTTCTTCTGGGGAATGGTCAGCTAGGCACCCTCTGTCTAGCACAAACCAAAATCTACCAAATTTCAAACTCCTAAAAAGAAAACATGGGTCTAGCATAAATCATATTGTATAAACACTTTAGGCACAGTGAGACATTCTTATCAGAAAATGGTGGAAACCCTCCTAAAACACAAATCCCCAGATGCCAGCCAATCTTGTGAGCAGGACTTTCAAAGGATTGCAGGCTCAGGCCTGCTCTATAACTTTTCTGTACTACCAGCTCCTACCAATCAAATAGTCTGGCAACCTTATTATAGTCCTTGGGAATAACTTGGATATAGTTAGCCATTTTTTAAAATAAGTGATGGTTAGTATTCATAAAATGGAATAACTGAAATTCAGAGAGGTTAAATGATTTGCCATAATATAATATTTAATAATGGAAGAGAGTTGGAGTTTAAAACCGCTTACTTAAGATCCTTAAATTCTGCCATAGCTGCACGGAAGAACCCAGTGATCTATGTAAAACTGTTCACTCACAAGGCAGTACTACTATTTAGACAGGTGTATTGGCTGTATTTCACTTCCATTGGTGGCTTCTTTGGCTCTGGGCAAAGTTTTTAAATTATTATTAAGGGATAACTTTTTTCTCTCTTTTCTTTCCCAGGAAAATCTAATGTAATGGATGCACTTAGTTTTGTAATGGGAGAGAAAATAGCTAATTTAAGAGTGAAAAATATTCAAGAACTCATTCATGGAGCACATATTGGAAAACCTGTCTCTTCTTCTGCAAGTGTAAAAATTGTGTATGTGGAGGAAAGTGGAGAGGAGAAAACATTTACAAGGATTATCCGAGGTATTTTTTTTGTACATACTTGATTATGAGTCCTTTGACTTTTCAGAAGTTAAGCCAAATGACCTGGTTTTTATTTTTTTGAAGGGTGTGATTTATTATTTCTATTAAACTAGAGATCTTTTTCTCTCTCTCTCGGATGACAAATTTCAGAAGCAAATAATAGAACCTCTATGATTCTCCACTAAGACTCTTCTTAAAGCACACATAGTTGTTCAAGTTTCTCTACTGTCAAAGAGCATTTTTCTACTGGTTATTAGGTTAAAATGAAAGAGATTCTTTATGTATGTTTATCTGTTTTCTTACTGATGAGTTGATATATACACACATACTTGCCAAGTTTAGAGAGAGAGCATACCTGCGCATGTGAGCAGGGGAGGGGCAGAGAGAGAGAGTCCCAAGCAGGCTCCACGCTGTCAGCGAGGAGCCTGGCGCAGGGCTTAGCCTCACAAATTGTGAGATCATGACCTGAGCCAAAACTAAGAGTCAGATGCTTAACCAGCTGAGATACCCAAATGCCCTATATTTTTGGCTTGTATAAAATGGTGTTCTACCCATAAGTGGCAATTTGAGTGAAATATATGAGTTTGTATTTGGTGATTTAAATCATGAAATTCCTGTTTCTTGAAGAAGCAAGATTGAGAGTTGTTTATGAATATCTTTTCTATATGTTAAGAGTTACAGAGTCTTCATAATATAGGCATGCCTTGGTTTTGGTTTTTTGTTTTTGATATTTTATTCTGGTCCACTAGAACATGGTCTTAATGTTTCAATGTATAAATACTATTTTATAAATAAATACTTATATTGTATACTTATATCTTAATGTGTAATTTAAGTATTCTACCACTTTATCACCCAGATATATTTATTGGTGAATTTTCTCACTTTCTTTGGGTTTTTACTCAGAAGTCTCTGTTTCAGTAAGGATTCTATAGCCTACTCCTTATTTAATTAATTGTAAATTTATTTTTCTCATTTTTATTGACTTATAATTGACAGGTAAAAAAATTGCATGTATTTAGGGGTACCTGGCTGGCTCAGCAACTCTTGATCTTGAGGTTGTGGGTTTGAGCCCCTGTTGGGCCTAGAGCTTACTTTGTAACACTTGACCAATATCTCCCCTTTTTTTCTCCCCCTGGCATCCACCGGTTCTGTTCTCTGCTTCTATGAGTTTAACTATTTGGGATTCCACATATAAGTTGATGCAGTATTCCTTGGCTCTCTATTCTGCTCCATTGGTCTCTATGTCTGTTTTTATGCCAGTGCCATATTGTTTTGATTACGTGGTTTGGTGATATATGTTCAGAACAGAAGTGCAGTGCCTCAGCTTTGTTTTGTTCTCAGCCCGTCTGTCTTTGTTTGGGCTGCCATAACAAAATACCACAGACTAGATAGCTTATAAACAATGAAAGTTTATTTCTCACTGTTCCGGAGGCTGAAAGTCCAGGATCACATTGCCAGTATGGTCAGATGAGGGGCTGTCTTCTGGGTTGCTTACAGCTCATTGAGTTCTCATGTGGTGGAAGGAACTCGGGAGCACTGTGAGGTCTCTTATAAGCCCACTGATCCCATTTATGAGGGTTCCATAGTTGCAAATTAATCACCTCTCAAAGGCCCCATCTTCTAAGACCATCACTTTGGGGGTTAGGATTTCTATGTATGAATTGACGGGGGACATAAGCATTCAGTCCATAATACTATCCTGTTTAAAATTGTAATGTCTTCGGGTGCCTGGATGGCTCAGTTGGTTAAGCGTATGACTTCGGCTCAGGTCATGATCTTGCAGTTCGTGGGTTTAAGCCCCATGTCAGGCTGTGTGCTGACAGCTAGTTCAGAGCCTGGAGCTTGTTTCGGATTCTGTATCTCCCTCTCTTTCTGACCCTCCCCTGCTCACGCTGTCTCTCTCTGTCTCTCTCTCTCAGAAATGAATAAAACATTTAAAAAATAAATTAAAAAAATTGTAATGTCTGTTCCCTGCCACAGAAACTTCCAGATCCCCTTCCCAGCTCTCTTTTACTTCTTAGCACTTAATACTTTCTCACATTATCTTTACTGTACTTACATATCTCCTTTTTGTCTGCACTGTGGGATGTATAAGCTCCTTGAGGTCCAGACTGTCCTCTGTTTTGTTCACTACTGTAGAATTCTCCTTGGCCTATAGTAGACATTCAGTAATTGTTGACTGGTTAAATGCATTTATTAATAACACCTATGTTCTTACATAACTGGCCACTTTAATAAGAAAAATAATTGTACTATATTTTGAATAGTTGTTACATGTCTAGTATTTATAGTTCTTTTTTTTTTTAATTTTTTAGTATTTTATTTATTTCTGAGACAGAGACACACACAGCATGATCAGGGGAGGATCAGAGAGAGAGGGAGGTACAGAATCTGAAACAGGCTCCAGGCTCTGAGCCGGCAGTCAACACAGAGCCCGACACAGGGCTCAAACCCACGAACTGTGAGATCATGACCTGAGCTGAAGTTGGACGCCCAACTGACTGAGCCACCCAGGCGCCCCTAGTATTTATAGTTCTAATAACAGTTTTATTCTCTTAGGGGGATGCTCAGAATTTCATTTTGGTGATAATCCGGTGAGTCGTTCTGCTTACGTAGCTGAGTTGGAAAAGATAGGCATCATAGTCAAAGCACGGAATTGTCTCGTTTTTCAGGTAAGGGGCTGTACTAGTCTATTTGGTTCATGATTTTGAAAAAGCATCCATATATTTTATGTTGATGTGCTTTACTGTTTTTAAAAGGGAGCTGTAGAGTCCATTTCAATGAAAAAACCCAAAGAAAGAACCCAGTTTTTTGAGGAAATCAGCACATCAGGAGAGCTCATAGGAGAATATGAGGAAAAGAAAAGGAAGTTACTGAAAGCTGAAGAGGATGCACAGTTTAATTTTAATAAGAAAAAAAATGTGGCTGCAGAGCGCAAACATGCAAAATTAGAGAAAGAAGAGGTAAGGTGTCTCGAAGATGAACCAGTAAGAGTTGGATACAAAGATTTTCTGTCTGATAGCATTACTACACACTGGCTTCGGGTTACCAAAAAATTTTTTTAAATAATATAAGACAAAGCCCACTATTCATTAAAAATAAGCTTTTTGATGTGGTTTCTACTGTTCTGTTTTTGTTTTTTCCTAAATAGGCAGTACTAACCTGAAAAATATCGGATTTTACCAACTAAAAATGAGCTTGAGGGGTGTATATCTTACATAGCATAGGCTTTCGACTTTTGGGTCTTGTCCTCTTACACTCTTTTAAATTATTGAGGTCCCCAAAGAGCTTCTGTTAATGTGGGTCATTTCTACCAATATTTATTGTATTTGAAATTAAAACTGAGAAATTTAAAAAATACATTATGACCAATGTAAAAACAGCAATAAGAAGCATTACACATTAACGTAAATAACATTTTTATGAAAAATAACTGCATTTTGTAAAACTAACTAGAAGGGTGACATTGTTTTACATATTTATAATCTCCTTAATATATGGCCTAATGGGAGACCGATGAATTCTCCTGTCTCTTCCTGTATTAAATCTTATTTATGTCAGGGCCTAGCAGCTTTACCCACCATCGGCTTTCGCACCATCAGTGTAAGTGTCAGCACAATGAAAAAGGCAAATGAAGTCTTATTATTATTATGGAAAGAGTTTTGACTTCTCGGGTCTCCCTAAAAGGGTATTGGGAACCTCTATTAGACATGCTTTGCATATGCTGTTCTGTGGTATTTCATGGTGCGCTTTACAGTACCTCATACAGTACCTAATTTATGGTGGATAGTTCTTTATGTTTAGAGCGATCTTTGTCTGGGTGGCTCAATCGGTTAAGCGTTCAACTTTGGCTCAGGTCATGATCTCATAGTTTGTGGGTTCAAGCCCCACGTGGGTTTCTGTGCAGACAGCTTGGAGCCTGCTTTGGATTCTAGGTCTCCCTCTCTTTCTGCCCCTCCCCTGCTCACACTCATGTGTGTCTTTCTCTCTCTCAAAAATAAACGTTAAAAAAAAATTAGAACAATCTTTGTCAAATACAAATCAGATTCTTTCTCCCTTTTTTCCTTTTGAGAGGAAGAGAATGAGTGGGGGGGAGGCAGAGAGAGAATCCCAAGCAGGCTTCCCACTGTCAGTGCAGAGCCCGAAGTGGGACTCAAATCCCTGAACTGTGAGATCATGACCTGAGCCAAAATTAAGAGTTGGACGCTCCATGGACTGAACCACCCAGGCACCCCAAATTCTGTCTTTCTCTTGCACAAACCCTCTATCGGTGCAGTACTTCCCACTGGTGTCCCTGTCCAGCCTGCTGACCTAGCCCCTCACCCACCTCTCAAGCTTTGGTTTCCTCTACTCTCCCACCACACTGACCTTTACTATTTATTGAACATACCGCGCTCACTTCTAGCTCAGAGCTTTTGCTGTTTCCTCTATCTGGATAGCTGTATGCCTGAATTTCTTCATGACAAATACTCTCTCCTTTCATTGCCATCTTCTCAGGCAGGCATTTGCTATCCACACCCCCACTCTATGTTGGCATCCCCTCCCTGGGACGATTATATTACCCTGTCGTTTCTTTCGTAACATCTATTGCTGTATGAAATTATCTTGTTTATTATTTTTTTTGCTTGTTTAATCTCTGATTCCTCCCCCCCTCCATTAGAACAACTAGATTATAAGCTTATAAGAGCAGGGATTTTTTCCATCTTCTTCCCTACTATAGTCCCAGCAACAAGGAGCTGGCACATATTAGGCAGTCAATAATATTTGAGGAAATAAATGAAAGGTGGATGCGTTTTTCACTGTGATGTTCGTTTCTTCATATTTTCACATGTGCGTATATGTCCTTGGCTTCATTAGTGGAAAGGGGTGGTATTGGTGAATGTCAGACTGTGGTTTTCATAATATACTGAAGCAGCTTTCAGAAAGTAGAGTTGCAGAACATTAAACATTTTGAGGACAGTTAGAATTGTTGATTTTCCCCTGTTTATTACAATGTCATGGGAAATGGCTCTTCACCTGTTACGTGGAAAACCTCATTGATTAGGAGCTTTTCTCTCAAGGCAGCCCATTTCTTTATTACTTTTATTAATAGTACAAATGTTAAGGAAATTCTTCCATTTTACATATATTTTAGAAGTTTAATATTCCTGTTCTATAAATATAAAAATTACATCTTATAGCAGAAATTTTACCTGGAATTCTTGGATTTAAAGTTGCTAGGGACCCTGTAAGTCATTTAACTTTTTTCAGTTTACAAATGAGGAAGCTGATACCAGAAATGTTAATGGTGGGGCGCCTGGGTGACTCATTTGGTTAAGTGACCAACTCTTGATTTTGGCTCATGTCATGATCTCACAGTTTGTGAGATTGAGCCCTACGTTGGGCTAAGCACTGACAGTGCAGAGCCTGCTTGGGATTCTCTCTCTCTCTCTCTCTCTCTCTCTTTCTCTCTCTCTGCCCCTCTCCTATCCTCTCCCTCCCTGCCCCTCCCAAATGCATGTGCGTGCTCTCGCAAAATAAATAAATAGAAACTTTAAAAAAAATGGTAATAGACTTGCCATACTCTGAGGTCCAAACAGAAATGGGACGAGGACCCAGGTTGGCAGGTGCCACTTCATTGTTCCTACCACCGGATCACTGAGATACGAGAATAAAGTCTGGTTTCCTGGTTTTTTGGATAAGTCTATCTAGAAACCTTCTCCAAATAATGCTGCTTTTCACAAGAGTACTTTTTGTTAATGACATAACTAATTTATTTCATAAATTTAATAACTTGTGAATAATAAATAATTTGATTCCTTAGAGATCATTTCTTGGTACTCTTGCTGAGTTTACGAAAGGTCAACTTTAATATATTCCCTTTTAACTATTGTTGAATTGTACTGTTTTATAGGCAGAACGTTACCAGAGTCTCCTTGAAGAACTGAAAATAAACAAGATACAATTAAAGCTTTTCCAACTATATCATAATGAGAGGAAAATTCATTTTCTGAAAACTGAGTTAGAGCATGTGAACAAGAATTTGAGTGTCGCAAAAGAGTCTCTTTCTCGTCATGAAAACATAGTTAAAGCCAAGAAAAAGGAACATGGAATGCTAAATAGACAACTACAACAAACAGAAAAAGAGTTAAAGTAAGTTTTAAAAATTAGTTATTAACAGTTAGATTTTATGTACATTGATAAAAAAATAAAAATAAAAGTGACATTTTTAAAGTTGATTTTTTGAATAAATTTTTTCCTTTGGAATACTTTTAGATATACAGAAAAATTACAAAGGTAGTAAGAGTTCCCATATTCCCCACACTCAGTTTCTCCTACTTCTTTTTTTTTTTTTAATATTTTTATTTATTTATTTATTTCTAGGAGAGAGAGAGAGAGAGAGACAGCGTGAGCAGGGGAGGGTCAGAGAGAGGGAGACACAGACTCTGAAACAGGCTCCAGGCTCTGAGCTGGCAGTCAGCACAGAGCCCGACGCGGGGCTCGAACCCACGAACGCGAGATCATGACCCGAGCGAAAGTCGGATGCTTAACCGACTAAGCCACCCAGGCGCCCCTCTCCTACTTCTAACATTAATATGATACGTGTGTCAGAATTAGTGAACCAGTGTTCACACAGTACTATTAACTAAAGTCCGCGGTTCATTCCTATTTTCTCTCCTCTCCCTGGTTTCTGATCCAGGACACCACATTACATTTGTTACCATGTTCTCAGGCTCCTCTTGGCTGTGACAGTTTCTCAGCCTTTCTTTTTTTTGATGACCTCGATCATTTTGAGGCATATTGGTCAGGTTTTTTTGTAGAATGTCTCTTAATTTGGATTTGTCTGATTGTTTTCTCATAATTAGTCAAGGTTTATAGATTTTGAAGAGGAAGTCCACAGGGGTAAAATGTGACTCTCCACATCAGGAATATCTACATATATGTTATATGACATAGCATCTGTCTAATACATCACAGTATGAGCTGCCGTCACTGTTGATTTTGACCTTCTCTTGCTTGCCCATAACCTCCTATGGCAACAGTGAGCGACCTGGCTTCCGTGGTGGGCGGTCATTTTCAGTTCCAGTAACCTATGGCAGTACCACCGTTGTGAACCCAGAGCCTCATGGGAGCAGCGGTAGCAGCTAGAGTCCAGTGCCGTATGTATAGGTCCTCTTGCTTTTAGTTTTGTAGACTTGGCTCACTTTCAGTGTTTCTTAGGTTAGCACCTTTCCTCCCAGTCCCTTTCAGGAAGGTGATTGCATACGTTGGTAATACAGTAGATTCTTAGGTCACAGTCTGTATTCCATCTAGGATCCCTTGGCTGACTGAGTGATTTTTTTAATTTGCGTACATGACATTAAGGTTCACTTTTGGTGCCGTAAAGTTCTATAGGTTTTCACAAATGTATGATATACTGTATCCACCATTAGAGTATCTTTACCACTCAAAAATTTCCCCTGTGTCACACCTATTCGGTACCCCCCCCCCCCTCTGGAAATCACTGATCTGCTTATAGTCTCTGAAATTAAATTTTTAAAATTTATTTTTAAATGTGTGATTTGATCAAAAGAATTTCCTTCCTTTAGATGGTATATTTTAATTTACTTTAAAGCAAACTTTATTTTCTTTTTAGATCTCTTGAAGCACTTTTAAATCAGAAAAGGCCTCAGTACATTAAAGCCAAAGAAAATACTTCTCACCACCTCAAGAAATTAGATGTGGCTAAGAAATCAATAAAGGACAGTGAAAAACAATGTTCTAAACAGGAAGATGACATAAAAGCCCTGGAGACAGAGCTGGGTGATTTAGATGGTGCATGGAGAAGTTTTGAAAAGCAGGTTGAGGAAGAAATCTTACTCAAAGGGCGAGACATTGAACTAGAAGCCAGTCAGGTGAACGAGTCAACATATGAGAAAACTTTTTGTTATTTCAGCTTCTTAGAAACAATTTAAAGGATGTCCTCTCTGATATTTTAAGAGATTGAACTCAGACAATCCTCATCTCAATTATGGGGATTGAAATTTTTCAGCCTATGTGCAGATTCTAAATTTAATCTTTAGGCCATTTTTACTTTATAAGATTAGATGGCATTATAACCTTTATGAGTTAATTGAGGTCATAGAAAATACTTCAACAAGACAAAATGGTATCATTTGGTAATAAAAATTAGGTAATATTCTTACATTTTTAAGGTAATCATTTTTTCTTTATGAATATTATAAAAACTTAAAAATCAGATATAAGTGGCTTTGAAGAAACATGACCACTTAATTGGCAGGAGGGAAGTTGATTGAGGTGGTTTAAATGTGGTGGTGAATTAATATGCAATTTGGTATAACTAATTTGAAAAAAATAATTATAACAAATTGGTAGATCTCCCATAATTTTTAATTCAGTTTTCAAACATTCTCCCAACTGACTTTTTATCATTTGTCTTTCATTCATTTATGATAATTTTACATCACTATATATATGTGTGTGTGTGTGTGTGTATATACACATACCAAAATAACTATAAATACTTGATTTTTATCTGAACTCCTCTTGCTTTTGGACTGTTGATAAGTTCTATACCCTTTCTCTCTTTTTTTTTAATCCCCTTTCTCTTTAAGTTTTTCTTGCAGAGACTTTCTATAGAGTTGGTTTTGAATACCTTATCTGTCTATCTGAGCAGGTTCAAATAAGAAAAGGTTCATTTTATGTTCACATTATCTTACCTGGAGAAGATATCCAATTATGATCTAATTGATTTAAAACTGATAACACTATCTTCTAGTCAAAGGATATCACATAGAAATTTCCTCTCCTGTTTCTTACATGAGTTTAATAATTTAATACTCCTTACGCAGCTGGATCATTATAAAGAACTTAAGGAACAAGTAAGAAAGAAAGTGGCTATAATGACCCAGCAACTGGAAAAGCTGCAGTGGGAACAGAGGGCTGATAAAGAGAGGCTGGCATTCGAAAAGAGGAGACATGGAGAAGTTCAGGTACCTTGGTTTGTGCAGTCATGACTGGGAATTATTGTCAATGAAATTTTATTCTCTTTTTATGTTCACTTTTCAGTATATAAATGGACTTACATTAGGCATAAGCAATTAGTTTTAAAAAGTCTGGATTCCCTGTTTTTCTCCTTAGTATCATTTAGGTGCTCTTTCATCATGGTCTAAGATAGAAGCAGAAAGAGCCTTCTGTGTTTTAGTCCAGTGAGGTGAGGACGAGGATAGATAAAGGGTAAAAACAAACACGTATCCTGACAGAGGCGAACGCAAGGCCCTGTGGAAACACTAAGGACATCGCCCAGGAGGAGCCTAGGAGCTGAATGCATTACATGGGAAGCGACCATCAAGACAGCATGATAGTGCTCTGCCCTTGAGTTAGGCGGACTTGGCTTCTGGCCAGTCTCACTCTGTCACTGATCTGTGTAGTCTTGAGAAGTAACTAAATTTTTTAACTTGTCTGGACTGGGCTTTGATTTCTTCATTTGTGCAGTAAGGACAAATAAGTCTACCTCATAGAGATAGGGAGGTTGAATAAGATGAAAGTGTATGACAATATACGAAGTATTTGGTCTTTTCTCTATGCCTCATGACCTGCTTTTCCAAAGAGTGAGAATTGGACTGTAAAATTATTATTATGGCAATTCAACAATAATAACAAATCATGATATTTTGTACCGTTGGTGGGCTATCCTGAAAGTACGACCATTTCTGATAAGAACTGTAAAGGGTAAATGGTTCTGAATTATATCTACATTTGATTTATAAGTACATATTTGGAATTTAGAGGAAAATGTTTATGGACTATGTTGCCTTTATTAGTTCCTGTACATCTCACCACAATAACAAAGAGTAAGCATTTACTCTAGGGTACAGATGAGGAAACTGAGGATTGGGATTTCAAAATGAAATCTGTCTCTGGAAGTGGGTCTGACATTTTCCAGAGAGAACAGCAATATTATCGTGTAGTGTTTATTTGTACATCCCGCGTATATACCATCTTACAGCACTGCTACGAACCCAGTTAATATTCAGACAACTTTATGAAGTAGATACTAGTATATATGTTATGTTCTCATCCTGGTTTTTCCTCTTTCCTAAGTTTTCTGCCTTGGTGATCTGTGTTCCCATAGCTTTACATATCATCTGCAGATGACTCCCAAATTCGTGTTTCTTGCTCACAACCTCATATCTCCAGCTGCTTTGTCAGCATCTCCATTCTGGATGTTGAATAGAGATCTCAAACTTAAACCAAGCTGAACTTCTAATCTTCACACCCAAATGCTTCCCACATGTTATCTCTCCCAGTTTAGGTGATAAAATTCACTCTTGCTGGTTGCTCAGACCAGAAAACTTGGGGTCCATCTTTGACTCTTAGGGAATTGTGGCAGCTCCACCTTCTACGGGTACCACACGTCCTGTCACTTCTCCACTCCTGCTGCTGGTCCGGATCGCAGGCTTCTTGTTTGTGTGTGTGTGTGTTTGGACCATGTAGTAGCCTCCAGGTTTCCACTGTCGTCTCCTCCACAGCAGCCTCAGCACAGCCGCCAAAGATACGGTTTTCATATCTAAGTCAGGTCATGACACTTGCTCTTTTTTAAGTCCTCTGGGAGCTCACATCACACAGAAAGTTTAAGTGGAGGTCCTGAGCGCCCTACATAGAGCTGCCTGGCCTGCCTGCCCGTCCCACTCCAGTTCACCTTTCAAACCTCCTGTTCGTCTGTTCTCCCTCTTACTCCCGGGGATCTGGCTCTACTGGCCTCCTGGAACATACTGGGCGTATTTCTGCCCTCAGGCCTTTGCACTGGTTACTCCTCTGCCTGGAACGTGCTTTTCCTCATTTCTTCATTTTTCATTCCCTCACTTCCTGCAAGTGATTGCTTAAATGTTTTCTCATTGAAGCCTACCCTGACCTCCATATTTAAAATTGTAGTACCCACCGCACTTCTGCTCCCCTTGTCCCGACTCTGTTTCTCCCAAAGCTTTTCTCTCCTAACATGTGACTGAATTCACATACTATATTTGGCTGCCTTCCCTCTGGAGCGTAAGTACCACAAAAGCGGGGAGACGTTGGTTTGTTTTGTTCGCTGATCATCCCAAGACACTTGGGGACAGCGCAGATAATCTGTAAATATTTGTTGAATTTACAAATTTCAGATGAAGGAATCAAGGCACAACATGGTTAACTTGACTGAACTCGTAAGTGGAGGAACTGGAATTTGGTTCCTGACACTTTGTCTCCAGAGCCAGCAGTACAGCCAGCGTGTCTTCTTCACGCTGCACTGTACTGCCTCTCACGTTAGTCGTGTTGTCAGTTGGCAGATGAAAATACGACCAAGTATGAAAGGCGAACTCTTTGATGATCATGCGTGAAAGAGAGGACGTTTTGTGGAAGGAGAAAAACAGATGTAGTACCAAAGCAGTAACTGCTTTTAAAACACTTGTATAATTCATATCACATTATAAAATTGTACACTGATTTCAGCAAATACTCATTGTATATTTTTGCTTTTGTACATGCTAGTTTTGGGAATCCCAAACCTCCTCATCTTTACATGTTAAATTCTGTAGTTACTCACACTGCAAAGCCTTCTCTGGCCCACTTTTTCTTCTCACCAAAAACCTGAAAATAATTTATTCCTCATCTCATGACCCATTGGGCTTAATCTGCATCTAAGGGCTTTTCTCAGATTGGATAAGAAGTAGTTAATTGGTACCAGTTCTACTAGACTGGAAGCTTCTTAAAGGCAGGATTTATATTAGTGTCCATTGTGAACTCTACTTAGATGTTAGTAAGTGGTGGTTGAATTGTTACTGCCTTTTTTTTTTTTAAGGTTTTTTTATTTTGTGTGAGAGAGCAGACATGCACACACCTGTGGGGGGGGAGGGGTAGAGAGAAGGGGGAGAGAGTCCCAAGTAGGCTCCATGCTGTCAGCGCAGAGCCTGACACGGTGCTTGGTCTCACAACTGTGAGATCATAACTTGAGCTGAAGTCAAGCGTCAGGCACCCTGTGGCCAGCTGTTGAATACACACACACACCGGTAGTAGAAAAAGAACTTTCAGGTAGGAGACGGATGGAGAAATCTGCACCCATACTCAGTTTCCCACGGGATGGGAAAGGCTTTCACTTTCCACAGATCCTGAGATCATGAGGTTCTGGGCAGTGTTTGGTTTTCCCAGACAGCTGCATGATCAGTTGGCATCTCAAATCCAGAAGGCCTGGTACCAGAACAGTCTGATTATCCCATATTATGTGTCAAGCAGAACACCCAGGCCTTAACCACTTCTCTGTGGGAAGACCCTGGCCTTTTACATTTTCTTCATTAAAGCCCATTCTTTAACCTATGCCATATCTGAAGTTTGTTCTGAGTTCTTTGCAGAACAGATGGTGACCTTGGTAAGTAATGACCACAAAGAAGCCCAGCTGGCATGAGACAGGCCACGGGAGCTGTGGGAATAAAGGCAAGGCAGGTGCTTCCAACTGACTTAATTGGTGGTCCTCGTTCATCTTGTTTTTTCTTTTGGAATGGAATTCTTTTTTTTTTTTTTTTTGAAAGTTTTTTTTTAATGTGTATTTATTTTTGAGAGAAAGATACACGAAGTTTGAGCAGAGGAGGGACAGAGAGAGAATCCGACAGAGATACAGAATCCGAAGCAGGCTCCAGGCTCTGAGCTGTCAGCACTGAGCCCAGCGTGGGGCTGGAACCCACAAACTGAGATCGTGACCTGAGCCAAAGTCTGACACCTAACCAACTGAGCCACCCAGGCGCCCCTCTTTGAATGGAACTCTTAAGTTTGAGATAATAGAATTTCAGTATAACAACGATTATTAAATTGTGTGAGTTCTAGAGAAAAGGAACTGTGTCTTGCTTATTTTTATACCTCTGGCACCTAGCACAGTACATGTTCATTCAGTGAATTTGTATACTCATTTGGATAAAACAAATGAATAAAATGACAATTATCTTCATAGAGTATATTTTTCCACATGAAAATGTCATTTCTTCTGTTATTTACTGAAAAAGAATCGTTTTCACTTTGGTACACTCCTGGTTTTAGATCACTTAGTAATGGAGTAAGAAAGGTTAATCTGCTGTAGTGCAGGGGGTGAATATGGGAAAGGTTAGATGTGAAACCAGTTGAAGGCTAGCGCAGCACTTGCATTTAGTGATAAAGTGAATGGAGGAAGACTTTTGTCAAGTCCTAACTGCACAAGCCCATGGTTCTTTCCACGTTCCTATGCTGTTTGTAACACCAAGTCACTCCCCTAGAATTACTGCCCACTTGTCTGTCTCTCACCAGCCCTTAGTCCTTAAGAGCAGAGATTCTATCCTGTTCATTATTATATCTCCAGTGCCCAGTACATGGTAGCCAGGGAATAAAATATTTATTGAATGAATTAGTTTCAGGGACAGATAAGAAATGTGTAGATATTTTTAAATCAGCCCTTAGAGTTTGAAGTTGCCAGTTATCTAGTAAATGGTGGAGCCAGGATTTGAAGCTTGACTCTTCCAACCTCAAAGCTCTATGCCTGGGGCACCTGGGTGGCTCAGTTGGTTAAGCGTCCACCTTTGGCTCAGGCCATGATCTCACCGCTCGTGGGTTCAAGCCCTGCATCTGGCTCTCTGCTGACAGCTAGCTCAGAGCCTGGAGCCTGCTTCAGATTCTGTATCTCTCTCTCTCTCTGACCCTTTCCTGCTCACGCTGTCTCTCTCTCTCTCAGAAATAAATTTAAAAACATTTAAAAAAACTCTGTGTCTTACTGCCTTTTCCGAGTTAAACATTGCTCATATAGGTGTTTTCATATGGTTATATTTGATATATTTCAAATTTTGAACATTTTACAATTCTCTAGTAATTTCTAGGAAGACAGTGAAAAATAATTTTATTTGTTGTAATTGATTTTAAGTTTTTTTTCCTATTTTAGGAAAATCTAAAACAAATAAAAGAGCAAATAGAAGATCATAAAAAACGAATAGAGAAGTTGGAAGAATATACAAAAACATGCATGTGGGTACAGGGGAAATTCTCGTGGCTTTCTTATGTCTCAGGGGTCTGGTATATTTGGGGTATATTTGTGAAATGAAAGCTTCCACTGTATCATAATGTTCTCACTCCTGCGTTTTTTTCTTTTTTAAAAAAGTGTTTATTTATTTTGAGGGGGGAAGGGGCAAAGAGAAAAGGAGAGAGCTTCCCAAGCAGGCTCCATACTTCACATGGAGCCCAATGTGGGGCTCGATCTAATGACCGCAAGATCATGACTTGAGCTGAAATCAAGCGTCAGACACTTAACTTAACCGACTGAGCCACCCAGGGGCCCCTCACTCCTCCATTTTTTGTTTTTTGTTTTTTTTTTTCATTTCATTGTAGATAATTAAAAATTATACTTAACCACGTAAGTAAATACACTAAGTTTTTAAAATATAAACTTTCAAGTGATGAAACTTGAAATGTTGTTATTGATGTTTTATAATAAAAGTTACGTCACAATAGCTGGCATGACCTAATTATCCTGTCACTAAGAGTTTTGATTTTCATTGGCGTTTACTTATTATTAAGCCCACAGTGACTGCTCTGATTATAGCGATTTGTCGTTAATTTCTCAGTCTTCAGAAATATGCATCTTCTGAATCAACAAAGAATGATCACAATATCTTTGCCCATGTCTGGTGCTGAGCTTATTTTATTGTCATTTTCATCATTTAAAATTGATAAGCACTGCTCCATTCCCCTGTAGTGCCAGATCACGGTATGTTGTATCTTGTAATTAAATTTTGTTTTTTCTTTTTGGTAGTAACTTATTGTTATTATTATGTAGGGATTGCTTGAAAGAGAAAAAACAGCAAGAGGAAACCCTAGTGGTTGAAATTGAAAACACAAAATCAAGAATGTCTGAAGTTAATGAAGAACTGAACCTTATTAGAAGTGAATTGCAGAATGCTGGAATTGATACCCATGAGGGGAAACGTCAGCAGAAGAGAGCAGAAGTTCTGGAACACCTTAAAAGACTTTACCCAGACTCTGTGGTAATTAGAAATGAATAGTTCATTTAAACAAAAGGGCTAAGCTTTCTTATTTGGGATTAAAAATGTTACCATTATAGGAAGCTGAATTATTTCAGGAATCTTTTAGTTTTGTGTTTGATTATTTATATTTAAAATACAATAGTAAATAATTGTGATAAAATTTAAATAACTTCCAACAGTGTCTAAAGATAAGTAATTATCTGAGAGAAACTTGGACATTAAAATATGACCCAGAAAGTTCGAGTTAGAACCAGTGTCTCCAAAGGACACAATAGATCACCTCAAGCCTCATGTTCTTCATGGTTTTAATTTTTTTAAATATATTTTCAGTTAACATCAGTGGCGTACTTTGGAAATAATGAAGTTTTATTCTCTAAATCTGTGTATCCACTTCTGCTAATGTACTTCATTAGCTCCAGCACAGCAATATCTAACCTGTTTGTTGGAGTATCAGCTTCACAGAATGACTTCCTGTGCTATTGGGGTTGTGGTGTCTCACTCTCTTGTCACTAACACCAGTGTACACTGTGTAGTCCTTATTTTATGAGGGTTGTTTTTAGCTTTTGGCACGGGTAACCACTTGACCTCTTTTGAAACTGGTCTTGACTTCTAGATACGGGTGGGGGAGGAGTAAGGCGGGGCCACAAGATTCTTCCCCCCAGTGCCAAACAAAATGACAGAAAGTAGTTTAACAACCAAAAAAGGAAAGAGGCTATTACATCTAATGCTATAAACTTAAGAAAATGGTGATAGTCCATGATTTAAAAAAAAGATTGAGCATTTCTTGTTCTTAATTCTGCAGAAGGAAAACTGACAGATTCCTGAGAATTCTCACCTAGTATCCCTTAATCATGCAACTAGCAAGCACATATTATATTGGTTCCTTTTGGTTAAAAACGAGTGGATCAGAGAACATGAACCTCTGATGTTTTTAGATGGAAGTAAAGGCCAGTTCAAAGCTCTCTTCCCAAAATGGAATTTTCCCTCCTCCCCTGAGGCAGAGGAAACTTGGTATAGGATATTAATTAAAAACTCTGAAGAAAGAGCAAAACTCAAGTATTCAAACAAAAGATCTACACAGTCTCAACTCAGCTCTCACTTGCCCCTGTCCTGTATGCCCTTAGGTGCTAGGAAATCGATCAGAAAATACCAAGATAAAATAGAAAATCTTAGTCCGTCACCTGTTGCTCTCAGTTCTAGGTGAGGCAGTCAGGAAAGTTATCCATCACAGCAACTTAAACAGCTGCCCATGTAATCAAGATGAAAACAATCAATATGACCGCTAGAGGTTCATGCAGTAATAAAGAGAAGGAGTAATTTAAAAAGCATATAGAATGGGGTGCCTGGGGGGCTTGGTTGGTTGAGCCTCCAACTTTGGCTCTAGTCATGATCTCACGGTTTGTGGGTTCAAACCCCAAGTAGGACTCTGTGCTGACAGCTCAGAGCCTGGAGCCTACTTTGGATTCTGTGTCTCCCTCTCTCTCTGCCCCTCCCCTACTCATGTTCTGTCTCTTTCTCAAAAAAAAAAAAAAAAAATTAAAAGAAATTTTTTTAGTAAAATTTGAAAACATTTAGAAAAAAGAGGCTAGTCTGGAAGAAGGTTACTGAACAAAATCTCCCATGAGTATATCATGCTATGGATCATTTAATAAGAGCTTGAATTCAAAGAACCAGATTCACATTTGAGCTAAGAAAAAATAAAAATTAAAACATAGAGCTAAGAAAACAAATTAAGAATAAACATTATTACTAAACTAATAAGTAAATTGCAAGTAGCAAGGAATGGGTTATGTAGCTGAAATTCAAATTACTGACCTAGAAGTAAGGTTTGAGTTTATCACAAGTGAGTGGAGAAGAGAAAAACAAACAAGATAATAAATATTAAAACAGTAATGCCCTATCATAAAGAAATTGGTATTCTTGAGATAGAACCTATCAAAAGAAGAAAGAGTAGAAAGATGTAAAATTGAATCTTCAGATATTCTAGGGAGCAGTGATATGGGACAATTGACATGCTGACATTTTCTAGTAAAGTTTTTGATTCTCAGTCTAATTCTTGGCCATTCATCAGATCATATATAACACTTGTAATAGGAAGACTTTCCTGACTTCTCTGGTCAACCTGGTCCCCATTACATGCTCTCAGGGTACTCTGTGTTGTCACAGTTTATATTATTTCTCTATTTTTGCATGCTTACAGTTACTGATTATTTATATCTTCTCTACTGGACTGAAAGCCTTGTAAGGTCACTTGTTCAGTGATGGTCACACAGTTTCTAGCTCCGTACCTGCATGTAGTAGGCACTTCATTGATTGTTATTTAATACTCAGAGAGTGGATAAGTTACCATAGCTTTGTGAAATATCTTAACACCTTGGTAAGGCTAGTCTCTCCTCATTACTCTTTTCTTAAATGAAGTGCGGCACACCTAGACGGATACTTCATAATTAAACCTATGTCCATTTGAATAAGATACAATCAAATATGATGTTTATAATTCTATAAAATTAGTTTTTGGTCCATTATGCTTTGTTACATTAAAAAACAGTGAATTATTTGTCCCTCAATAATGTGTTTGTTTTCTCCTTTTTTAAAACCTGCTAAGTTTGGAAGACTACTTGACCTCTGTCACCCTATTCATAAGAAATACCAGCTGGCTGTTACTAAACTTTTTGGGCGCTACATGGTTGCCATTGTTGTAGCCTCTGAAAAGGTAGCAAAAGATTGTATTCGATTTCTGAAGGAGGAAAGAGCTGAACCGGAGACATTCCTTGCTCTAGACTACCTTGATGTAAGAGATTTGTGATCTTTATTACTTAGTAGTGACAAAATCTTGTCTTTAAAGCATGTCTTTATTGCCTAAAACTAGGTAGTGATAGAAAAAACATCATAGCTTGAATGCCCGTTAGTCGCTCAAATGGCTGGTATTAGTGTATCGATAAGCAAAGTATAGTAGTTCTTGATTTAATGTCATTTCTTTCTAATTTAGTTTTGCTGTAAGTCTACCTTGATGATTTTGAGGACCTTACTCTAGCAGTACTCCACTCTGCCTGCAGCCGGCAGTTTCTTTTGTTCTGTAGCAAACTATAGGAGCAGTTAAGACCTATCAGTCTGTCCCTGAAATGCCAACCGTGGGTCTCAGTTGTTAAATATGCAATCACATGTTTGCAAACATCGTGGGAAACACATATCAATGCTTGGTGGAGGGGACAGAATTTGGGGCCTTAGGTACTGAGAGGCCTTAGAGTATCCAGAGTAAATTTCTGTAGCAGGAGACTTGTCATTACCGTAATCGACGTCCTTTACTGGTTTTTTACTTCCTGAAGAAAATGCTCTACTTGGTCCAGCTTTCAAGACCTGATCTGCAGCCATGTGCATAGTGGTGAGAGCTTGTGCCCTAGACTTACACTGCCCTGGTCTTGACTCTCAGCCTTGTTTATCATTACTTCTCACTGGCTTGTTCTCATAAAAGTGAGGTCATACCTGCTGTTTTTCAGTAATCATTGCAGACCCTTTTTAAAAACCTATTTATACACCCAGCCTGAAAGTCACATCAAAAAAGGCCTGAAGGCTTTCCTGGTCATTTAAGCCTAAAATGGTTTTCTGAGTTCCATGATGTGCCACTCTCTTGACACATATGTAAATGGGTATTATCTCCCATTAGATTTTCTGATTTTGAGAGCATGGAACTTGACAGGCATTGCTTTGGCCCAGCTGGTTTGTGGCGGAGTCGAATCTGGAAATTCTGTCTTCTGGCTTTTGCTGAAGTGTCTTTTCTTTAAATGTTACACGGGCCAGTCAGTGATGGGATATTGTTCATCAGGTTCTTGTCAAATTTTATTGCATATAAGTTCATATGATTAATTTTTTTACTGTCATATATGCTTTCTGAGTGTGTACTAAGTATTTGCTTTTATTTTAGTGTATCTAACATAACAAGTATTTTTTAACCTTTTAGATCAAGCCAGTCAATGAAAGACTGAGGGAGATTAAAGGCTGTAAAATGATGATTGATGTCGTAAAGACTCCGTTTCCTCAGCTGAAGAAAGTAATTCAGTTCGTGTGTGGAAATGGCCTTGTCTGTGAGACTGTGGAAGAAGCAAGGCATATTGCATTTGGTGGACCTGAAAGACGGAAAGTAAGAGGCTTAGATCACACCTTGGGATAATTTGAAGCAGAATTTATAAGACTAACTTACTACACACACACACACAAACTTACATGTGCTTTCATATACTCTCTTTTAGAAGGAAAGCTAACATAGAATAATACAGTTAGGGCTTCAGTGGTTGTTAAAATGTCTAGTTAAGTTTTCAAAAAATTAATTTCTGTAGTATTCCCTATTATAAATTGTATTTTGGAAATTAGATCTTTTGTCATCATAACCTAAAACAGTTAATTTTTTGCTTGACATGCAGTAAATGTCCTTGGTGACTCTCTGACTTTCCTGGCATTTACATATATAATACATGTGTTTCTGGATACCAGGAAAAATATTTTACGTGCTTATTTTAATTCTCCGTAGCTCAATGCAGACATTGTCCTTTCACACATTCATGCTTTTAACGCATTTAAAGTTCTAGGGGCGCCTGGGTGGCTTAGTCGGTTAAGCGTCCGACTTTCGCTTAGGTCATGATCTCGCGGTTTGTGGGTTCGAGCCCCGCGTCGGGCTCTGTGCTGCCTGCCAGCTCAGAGCCTGGAGCCTGTTTCACAGTCTGTCTCTCTCTCTCTCTCTCTCTGACCCTCCCCTGTTCACGCTGTTCTCTCTCTCCTAGAAATAAATAAAAATATTAAAAAAGAATAAAAAATAAAAAAAATAAAGTTCTAGGGAGGTTGAAGGGAAGATTACTGAATACTAATCTCAAGAGGATACTTTTGGTTTAAAAAATATTATTTTACTCAGTTGAATAATTTGTGTTTAGTGAAACAATGTTAAAGTCCTCAAATTATCTGACATAGGTTTTTTTAAACTATATTTGTGATGAATTATATAGTCCTAGAGTATAAGTTATGAGGTAAGACCAGTCATGCTACTTAATAATTAACGATATGACTTCAGGCAAGTTTCTACACATCTAATTTTATCATCTAAAAGTGAGGAAATAGGGGTGCCTGGGTGTCTTAGTCGGTTAAGCGTCCGACTTTTGCTTAGGTCATGATCTCGCGGTTCGTGGGTTCGAGCCCCGCGTCGGGCTCTTGGCTGGCTGCCAGCTCAGAGCCGGAGCCTGTTTCAGTCTGTGACTCCCTCTCTCTCTGACCCTCCCCTGCTCACGCTGTCTCTCTCTCTCTCTCTCTCCTAGAAATAAAAATAAAACATTTAAAAAATAAAATAAAAATAAAAGTGAGGAAATAATAGTACCTATTTCATAGTGTTAAAGGGTTAAATTAAGTAATAACATGCAAAATGTCATTTTAGTGCCTAGCAAATAGATCTCAAAATGTGCTTGTTATTTTTTTATTTAGTAGTTAATTTACACATTGGATCTGGAATGTCCAGAATTGCAAATTAATACAAAACAGGCTGTTGTTCTGAAAAGTAGGAATTTCGGCATTAAATTTATTAACTTACCTAACATGATTAATTTCTCATACATTTTAGTACTTCTGTCAGCAGTCCTAATTTGATCACTGTCTTAATAATCACTATCATTGATTTCTACATATTAAGTTTAAGGAGGTATCATAATTGAGTTACTAAGATACCTTATTTTACTACCAGTTTATACTATAATTGATTTTTGTATATTTGTAAAATATGTTTTTTAAATTGACTTTTGAAGAATTGTGTGGTCAATTTAAAGAGGTCACATGAGGATAAGACTGTTTATTCTTCCCTTCATTCAACAAACATTTATGGCCTATATCTTTTTTTTTTTTAATAGTTTTTTGTCAAGTTGGTTTCCATATAACACCCAGTGCCCATCCCCACAAGTGCCCTCCTCCATACCTATTACCCCCCCTTCCCCTTGCCCCACCCCATCTGCCCTCAGTTTGTTCTCGGCATTCAAGAGTCTCTCATGGTTTGCCTCCCTCCCTCTCCCCCACTATTTCCTCTTCTCCCCCATGGTCCTCCATTAAGTTCCTCCTAATCCTCCTATACGTGCAAACATACGGTATTTGTCCTTCTTTGCCTGACTTATTTTGCTCAGCATAACACCCTCAAGTTCCATCCATGTTGCTACACAGGTCAGATTTCCTTCTTTCTCATTGCCATGTAGTATTCCATCGTATAGATAAACCACATCTTCTTGATCCATTCATCAGTTGATGGACACTTGGGCTCTTTCCATGATTTGGCTATTGTTCAGAGTGCTGCTATGAACATTGGGGTACGTGTACCCCTATGCATCAGCACTCCTGTATCCCTCAGGTAAATTCCTAGCAGTGCTATTGCTGGGTCATAGGGGAGTTCTATTGTTAATTTTTTGAGGAACCTCCACACTGTTTTCCAGAGGGGCTGCATCAGTTTACATTCCCACCAACAGTGTAGAAGGGTGCCCGTTTCTCCACGTCCTCACCAGCATCTAGAGTCCTCTGATTTGCTCATTTTAGCCACTCTGAGTGGCGTGAGGTGGTATCTCTGTGTGATTTTGATCTGTATTTCCCTGATGAGGAGGGATGCTGAGCATCGTTTCATGTGTCTGTTGGCCATCTGGATGTCCTCTGGAGAAGTGTCTGTTCATGTCTTCTGCCCATTTCTTCACTGGATTGTTTGTTTTTCGGGTGTGGAGTTTGGTGAATTCCTTATAGATTTTGGATACTAGGTTTATGGCCGATATCTTGTTCACAATAACGTGCCTTACTCCTCTAGGCTGTATCTTGTTCTTTTCATTACTTCAAAATTTTAGTTAGCTTCATTTGTCTTATATGTATCTTAAGTGTATTCCAGGGACTTCTATCTTCTTCCTATTGTTATTATTCCACTTACAGAATTTTCTGTTTTAGGATGTGTAAAACATTTGGGTAGATGTCACATTTCACAAAAATCATCTGATGTCTTCAATTTGTGTTTGGTTTTCCAGTGGACTTGATATCTTTCTATAGACTTGATATCAGGTTTAACATTTTTTGTATTCAGATATTGCAAGTGACATCACAAAATGATATTTGGGCCAGTGTATTAACTATACAGTATATATAAACTACATAACATAAGTTAGCAGTTCTGCTGGCTATAGTTTGGTCATCAAGATTTTCATGATATCTCAATTTTTAAATATTTTTTAAAATTTGTATAACAGAATTTTAAAATCTGGACTCTTTAAATACATGTGATTATTCCATCCATTGTCCTTAACCAGAGAAACAACAATAATTTGCTTCTTTTCCCATAGGTTGGGTGATTGTTACCTAAAAAAATATATGGAAAGATATATTTATGTTTTTAATATGGTTGCCAAAAACCAGACCCAGAAAAATGTGATTAACTAGCTAGTAATCTGTGAAAAGATCATTTTTCCAAAAATTATGAACGTTAAACAAGAAAATAAAATGCAGGTTACAGTAAGTTGAAAAAACTGGGTACCATCTAGAACAGAATATAGTTGAATCTAAATTTCATACTTTATATCAGAATACATTTCATATGGATTCAAAATATAAATGTGAGAAATGAAACTGTAAGTATACTAAGAGAAAGCATGGGGATTTACTCTAAATGTCATAAATAGTAAAGTCTGTCCAATATGACCAAAAAGAACTAAAGCCATAAAAGATGGGTTCACATAAACATAAAAAATTCTGCATGGCACAAACCACAGGCAAAATCAAAGGGCATGGCAAACCAGGGAAGGTATTTGCAACTCAGAGTAAAGAGCAGATTTTCCTACAAATCAGTGAAAAAAAGAACACGAACCAGAAAAATGGATGAAGGATTTGAACAAACTTATTGTCATAAAAGGAAATATAATTGCTCTTATATATGAAAACTCATCCTCACTTTGTATGGGAAATGCCAACTAAAACTGCCTGTAGTACTGTTTTCACCTGTCACACTGACCCACGCTGGAAAGTTTGATAACACTGTGTGAGGAGAGAAACCCTTCCATCCACTGCTGCGAGAGTATAAATTCATATCAGCCCTGCGAAGGGCTGTACTTTGTAGGAACTTCACAACAGATAAACTCACATGTACATGAAATGATTTATTTATTGAGCCTTTCTGTGTAACAGGAAAACTTGGAAACAATCCAGACAAGACTAATTCAACGAAAGAATAGTGCTTTCGTAGAATGGAATACTAATAATGTGCAACCATAAATAAGAATAAGCCCTTTAGGTATGAGACCATCTCCGAGATCTATTCAGTTTTTTTAAAAAGTAATATGCAGACTAGTGTGTAGTGTGTTACCGTATGTGTAAAACATTGGGGAAATAAGAGATTTTGCATGCTTCAGTTTATGCAAGAACATCTCTGGGAGAATGTATAAGAAATTCACATTGTTGATTTCCTCTGGGGAGGACATATGGGTGGTGGGGGCCAGGGAAATTTTTCACTCTCTACAGTCTTGTGTCTTTGGATTTTGAATTGCGTGACTCTCTTTTCCATTCAGATATAAAATGTTAAAGTATATTATTTTTCATATCACTGAAAAGCAACTTTAAAAATATGTATAATCCGCATAACACAAAAATTTATGGGAGAATCTACCTTAGCAGTTTATAAGACCAAAACACTATTTCTTGAAACAGTTGAAGCTGATTCGGTGGAGTGGTTGGTAATCCTGCAGAATGAGTTTTTAATGCCAAAGAATTTTTTCTAGCCCATACTCTCTAGAACTTTCATTTGGTGTTATTTAAAAATTCCTCCAACTCTCTGTTACATGAAATCCCAGCGTACCAGCCAAGGTATTTTTCAGGAATGTAACCTCCAACGTAAGCATAGGATTACTGCCCCGACCAACTAATGTCAGCTTTAAGTTAAGGAAATTGCAGGCTGGAAGTTAAAATTATAGTCCTTTTGGAATAGGAATTTGACTAGAAATAAAATGAAAATAGGTCGTTTGAGATTACATTTGCCTTTAGAAGAAATGTTATTTTAATAAACCTAGAAACTGTTAAAACACACAAGATTCATAATTCTGTGAATTGGTTGCTCACAATGTTTTTGGATTGAAGGAAGCATATAACATGGTGGGTGAGAACACGGGCATAGATGTTTGACCAACATGGACTTTGGTCCCTGTGTATGGCCTTAGGCAAATTACCTAATATCTTTTAGTCCCTGTCTATACAATGGAAATAATACCTACTTCATAGGGTTGTGAACATAGAACCAAACAGCATATATGCACTACATCGAGCACGTTATGTGCAATAGTAAACAGGTACAATAGCAGCAGCAATAGCCAGCCAGGCAGTAAAGTAAAAGAACCTCAAAAAATTGTCTATACCCCCGGCTCAAAGAGGAGAAGTTGACTTGGAGCCGGGAAGAGGACACTGGCATTGGGTTCACGCACAGGGTGACAAGTTCTCATTAGCTCGGAGCTCCTGATAAGCTTCTCCCCACGTCAGCCCCACCGAGGTTTTCTTCACTGTCATGTTTGGTGTTTGTGTATCATAAATATAAGTTAATAAATGGGCAGTTCAGAGATTTTGGAAAATAGAACTCAAAAGGGAAAATGAAAACCATCCTTAACTTGTCTCCCAGAGTTGCCAGAGAACATATATGGACACACTACCTATATTAAAAAATTGTTCATTGTTTATCTGAAATTCAAATCTAACTGGTCGTGCTGTTTTTCTGTTTGTTAAACCTGGCAACCATAGCCTAGAAAGATCTAGTGTGTATTATGGTATATAAGCTGTATGTTTAGAAATCAGTTCTATCACTCTTAACTTTTGTAAGGATTGTTTTTACATGTTTAATGGGGTCTTTACTATAAGATCAAATATACATTTACTTAATTTTTCATTTTTTTGGTAGTACCAAAATTCTGATTTTAATTTTAATCTGGAATTTATTTTGACCTGCATTATTAGGTGTAGGTATTAGCATTTTTCCCCCTAAATGGCTAATTACCTATCACAGTATCATATATTGAATAATTTTTCTGCTTGCTTAATTGAATTCTGTGATTTCTCATTTTCTCTTTTCTAGTGATTTCTCATTATGGATTATTATATTTGGTTCTTTTTCCACCTAGTGTAATTTCTTATCTCTAGTTATTATTTGAGGCTACCTTATTGCACATTTATGTTATAATCTTTATTATAATTTATAAAATAATTTCTTTTAGAAAATAAGATATGCATTATAAATAAGTAAAATATTAGCCTACAAGCACTGTGAAATCAGCATGTCTGAAACTAAATTAATGTTCTTTCTATATCTTGATCTCCTGTATTTAATTCTTGGTAACACCATCCTAGCTACGTTAAGTTATGGTTTTTCCCCAGGGATTTCTTTGTAAGCTCTATAATCCCCAAGCTTTTCTGATTATACCTCATAAATATTTCTCAAATCCTTTTCCTTTTTTTCATCCTAGCTGCTATTGGCTGATTTCTCACCATCACCTCTAGCTTCACGTGGACCAGTCTGTTTTTCAAATAGTTGCCAGAGTGGTCTATTTAAAGTTCATGTCTGATGACTTGTCTCTCCTGTGTGCTCCCTCCCATCCCATTCCATGCTAGTGCCCTCCGCGCCCTCCATAAACCCCCTTGGTCCTTAGTGGTAGTCAGTCCCCATTCTTCCCCTGAGGGCACAGAGAGCTCCACAGTCTGCCCTGCCTACTAGCTATACCTCGGAGTTATTCCTTCACGGTCGCATTACTTTCTAGGAATTCCAGACTCTTCACGTTCCCTCTTTCTCCATCCCAACCCTGTGACACGTGCGCACACAGCGTCTGTGTGTCCGTGACCCGCTGCCTGCGTTCCAGCACCGCCCTTTTCCGGGCTACCTCCCACCCGTGTGTGGCAGAGACTGCAGTTCCCTGCTCAGTATCCCTTTCCCTGTTTCCCTTCTGTGTGACAATCTAGGAGGGGCAATTGGAAGTAAAAGGCAATCATCAGTAGGCCTGCCAGGAAGTTTCTAGTAGAACTTTCACCTCTCTTCATGACCCATAGACACGACAGCTAGAGCTGTAGGGTTCCCCTGGGCTACCAGACGAGTTTGAAAATGGTCACTGAAGAGATACAGATGTACACATCAGTAATGACATATAGCAGACACTCTAAGTAAGCTTTATGGAGAACACAAAAAGCAGAAAAGGAGAGGAGCCTGTGCAGTTCTTCACCCTTCATCCAATATGAATGAAATCCGGTTTGGCCAGGCAGACGTGCCCGAGCTGAGCCAAAAGTGTTCCCAGAGAGCGATGCTGCCTCCGTATCACTTTAACTTGTAGAGAAGTCAGGGGTCAGCGAGGTGTGCACCATAGGGCTTCCTGGGCAGGAAAGCTGCCTTCCACTCAAAGAGGGCTGCCCGTTAGGAGCTCGGTGTCCATGCCCCTGCTCTTGCTCTCCAGTAAAGATGTAGTGTGTTTCCACAGAGCCGTTTCAGACCAGGAGTAGACTCCTTGCCAAGCTGCCAATTGGGAAGGAAGGGAGCTCCTAAAGCCTTCCAGAAATTAACAAGGCTGTCTCCCTTGAAGAGTAATCCAGATACTAAGGATGATAGAGCAATATTCTATCAGGAGTCTGGGTTTTTCTTAACTCTGGAGCCACCATGCAAGCCCTGGAATGCATACTTCTGTAATCGTGAGACAGAAATAAACCGAGTTTTCTGGTAAATATAGTTAGTTACTTCTAAACTAGTCCCTCTGATAAGATGTAATGGAAGCCTTCACCTCTTCAGGAAGCCTTCTGTGGAGCGGCTGGGTTAGAGTCCTCCAGTTTTATGCTTCCAGATTATTCCAAGTATGATTTTAGCTTATCACTTTATGTTGTAATGATAGGTTTCTTTTCCCCATGAGTGTGATTTGCTGAAGGTCAGTATGGTATGTCACTTCCTTTGGTCACTCCAGTCCCCGGTATAGAATGTCTCAAACACAGTAGCACGCCGGGAGTGTTTGAGTGAAGGAATGAATGAGACTTCTATTTGTTGGCTTCTTTTTAAAACAAAAAAAAAAAAGCCTCACATTGCGTGGTTTTAGTCTTCCACAGTTGGTCTGCTCCTGCTTTCACTAAGTAATTAGAAACATTTGCAAAATGTTGAGAATCATTTATTGCATAAAGCTTATAATTACTCACAAGACTATAAACCTGAAGCTATTTTATACCTCTGTCTGACTCCATTTTAATGTTTTTCATGGTCCCAGTTTCATTTGCACCTGGGAGAATGTAATATGTTTAGTATCCTAAAGTTGCTAGGGCTGTTTTCATAATATGCCACTGGCATGTGATAAGAAATTCTTCAAAATACAGGAATATATAATGCAAACTATTTGATACTAAATTTCCCTCTCAGTATTGAATATGTTTGAAACTAATGTACAATTTATTTAGAAACTTTTTAACTGCTGCTAATTTGTTGCCTAGAATTGCTTTGGGCCTTAGCAAAACAGGATTTTGTATTTGTGGTTCATTTATTGGTTGATATCCATCCCTTCATAAGTTGGGTATTTTATTCATAAATTTCATTAAGTGGTTTTCCTCACCTATAAATTCACAGCTGTAAAAATTGCCATGTTATCTACAATTTTTTATCTTGTGTACATCTCTCCAGGATAAAATATTTTTAATTTTGCAGACAGTAGCTCTTGATGGAACATTATTTTTAAAATCTGGGGTGATCTCTGGAGGGTCAAGTGACTTAAAATACAAAGCTAGATGCTGGGATGAGAAGGAGATAAAGAACCTAAGAGACAGAAGAACCCAGCTGATCCAGGAATTGAAGGTGAGCCTGTGCTATAGAGGTTGTGGTTTACTAAGTTGAATAATTGTGTGTTTAAACACATTTTTGTGGTAATACAAGGACTATGCCTGTTTTAAAAAAAAATGAAGTAAAGCAAAATAGAATAAATTAAAATACAAAAATCTTTCTCTTACCTCCTTACATCGCAGTGATATTTGCTAAACAGTTTGATATATGGCCTCTGGAAATTTTCTCTGTATATGCAAGTATACATATTATTTTTCCTGCTTGTTTTACGATAGACTTTTGCTACAAATAGTGTTTGCAACAAGCTTTTTCATTTAACATTATATAACACGGACATGTTTTCATCTTAGCATACAGAGAGCCGCTTATTTTTACGAATCCTGCCTGGTATTTCATTGTAAAATTGTGTTTATTTAACCAGTCTCCAATAATTGATGTGTTTGTTTTTGCTGTTACCAGAGATGCATCATTACACATTGAAAACATTTTTTTAAGTTTATTTTTATTTATTTTGAAAGAGAGAGAGAGCAAGTGGGGGAAGGGCAGAGAGGGAGTGAGACAGAATCCCAAGCAGGCACCACAGTCACCACAGAGCCTGATGTGAGGCTCGAACTCACAAACTGGAAGATCATGACCTGAGCCAAAGTCAAGAGTTGGAAGCTTAACTGACTGAGCCACCCAGGTGCCCCTCATTACACATTCTGGAGAGAGAGAGAACAACAAAGTACCTAGGAGCATAAATTCTGTAGCCACACTGCCTGAGTTTGAATCCTCACTCTGCCGCTTATTGGCAGCATGACCTTGGGTGAGATACCTACCCCCTTTGTATCTTAGTTTTCCTACCTATAAAATGGGGAGAATAAAAGCGCCTTCCTTTTAGGGTTATTTTAAGGATTAAATCAGATAATCCAGTTAAAATACTTAAAATGGTGTCAGGCTTGTGTGAGTACTATATACATGTTTGTTGTTATTATTTAAAATATATTTGGGGGCGCCTGGGTGGCTCATTTGGTTAAGCATTTGACTTCAGCTCAGGTCATGATCTCACGGTTTGTGAGTTCGAGCCCTGCGTCGGGCTCTGTGCTGACAGCTCAGAGCATGGAACCTGCTTCAGATTCTGTCTCCCGCTCTCTCTGCCCCTCCCCGACTTGTGGCCTGCCTCTCTTTCACTCTCAAAAATAAATAAACATTTAAAAATTTTTAAATATTATTGATTCTTTTTTAAACATAGAATCTTTTTTTTAATTTTTAAAATGTTATTTATTTTAGAGAGAGACAGAGGTGAGCAAGAGAGGGGCAGAGAGAGAGGGAGACACAGAATCCGAAGCAGGCTCCAGGCTCTGAGCTGTCAGCACAAAACCTAATGAGAGGCTCGAACTCACAAACCACAAGATCATGACCTGAGCCAAAGTCTGATGCTTAACCAACTGAGCCACCATCCAGGTGCCCCTTACTGAGGACTTTTTAACTTGATAAAATGATATTCTAATTTTTACAAATGAAGAATTCCCTGATTAATAAGTTTAAAATAAAGACTAGGTTCTGTACTTATCAAAGAGTTCTTTCCAAGTTGATATGAAAAAGACATTTATGATAGAACATCTGGGGAAAGGATAAGATTAGACAGTTTGTAGGAGGAGGTTGTCCATTGGCTAATAAACATGAAAAAAATGCTCTATATGGAATGGAGAGCTGTTCTAGCCTTTGGGAAAGCAGTGGTAGCAGCTGTTAAACACATGAATACCTTTGACCTCTTGATCACACCCTGAGGATCTATTGCATGGAAACAAAACCATGAACACTCAAGGTGTGCATACAAGTTACACTCTGGGGTTATATGCAGCCATTGAAAGAATTAATCTAGAGCTTTATCAATTGACTTTTGTGACTAAAAGAGAAAAACAGGAGGCAGAAAAGCATATTCAATATGATTCTGAATTTGTAAAACGAGTTACTGTGTGTACACAAATATCCATGTAAAGACTGGGAGTAAAAGTACAGAAGAACATACATACACTAGGAAGTTCACCTGGTTGAGTAATAGGGTGGGCGAAGGAGAAGGGGATGCACTGAAAGCAGGGGCGATCATTTCTACCACGTATATGCTGTGTATGGAACACACTTCCCACTCCTTGCTTTTCCTACCAGGAAGTATGTTAGTTTCTGGGGTGCTTGTTGTAGGGCGTTGTGGCCACTCCAGATGGCTTGTGTGCTTAGTCTCTTATCAGAAGAAGGAAAGATGGGGAGCACCTGTGAGGCTCCATCAGTTAAGCATCTGACTCTTGATTTCAGCTCAGGTCACAGTCTCACCGTTCGTGAGTTCGAGCCCCACATCGGGCTCAGTCCTGCTGGTGTGGAGCCTGCTTGGGATTCTCTCTCTCTCCCTCTCTCTCTCTCTGCTCCCCTCTGCCTGCTCAGACACGGGCGCGCGCGCTCTCTCTCTCTCTCTCTCTCTCTCTCTCAAATAAATAAACTTAAATTTAAAAAAGAAAAGAAGGGAGGATGGGGTGTGGGTCTGATTGTATATAAAAATCAGTGAAATTATGAGATCACTGAAAAATGAAAGTGCTGTTCTCTTTGTAAAATGTTCTCCTGTTTCTCTCCCTTGTTAGGATCTGATGAAGATACTTCGCAAGGAAGCCGACTTGAAACAAATACAGACTCTAGTACAAGGAACTCATACACGACTCAAATATTCCCAGAGTGAACTAGAGATGATTAAAAAGAAGCAACTTGCTGCTTTTTACCGGGTACTATGGGCTTACATAAAACTTGATGGAGCTTATGGGGCGCCTGGGTGGCTTAGTCGGTTAAGCATCTGACTTTCGCTTAGGGCATGATCTCGCAGTTCGTGGGTTCAAGCCCCGTGTCAGGCTCTGTGCTGACTGCCAGCTCAGAGCCTGGAGCGTGTTTCAGAGTCTGTGACTCCCTCTCTCTCTGACCCTCCCCTGCTCACACTGTCTCTCTCTCTCTCTCTCTCACTCTCTCTCTCCTAGAAATAAATAAAAAACATTAAAAAATTAAAAAAAAAAAACTTGATGGAGATTAGAACCAGGACAGAGAATTTCAGGAATTACAGTTATATAACATCATGTAATTTTTACACTTTACCCCATGATGGAGATTATATTATAGTTTATTTTTATGGTTGTTAATCTTGATATACAGTTGTGCCTGTAGTTACCTTATCTCATGGATTCCTTTTATCCTGAAAGACACATATCACAGGTTTCTTTTTGCTTCATCATCTAAAGCTAAAATAGCTATTTTAAAAAGAAATTTTTCTCTTGTAATTAGGAACAATCTCAGCTTCAAAGTGAACTGCTGAACATTGAGTCGCAATGTACTATGTTGAGTGAAGGCATCAAAGAACGACAACAACGAATTGAAGAATTTCAAGAGAAGATAGATAAGGTCATGCATCGTGTATTTACCACTGATCGGCATGTCAGATATAGTTCTAGACCAGAAACCAGATATAGGGCTTCTTGAATGTACACTAAAGCAGTGTGATTAAGTGCCTGGTTGTACTGGTCTGCCAAATGAGTTTGTGGTTTTGGGGAACCACTGTGGCCCCTCTCACAAGATCATGACCAGTGCATACTCTCTCTTTTGCTCTCCAGTCTCTCCCTCCCCAGTGTAATAACGATAGCCTTTTTCTTCTCCCGCTGCCCTTAACACCAGGAAAGAACGAGCTTTTCATTCAGATTCCTTTTAAAGTTACTTATTCCCTCAGTAATTATTTCTTGGACATTTATTGTATATACCAGGCTAGCGCTTGCCTCTGGGGCAACAAAAGTTTGGTCATCTGGCCTCTGCTTATAACATGACAGAAACTTTGTGGCTTAATTCATTCTGCCGTCGATCTTCTCTGATCTCTGATGGAAAGTCGTCTGTCACAACATCCCTGAGTAACTTCCACCCATTGCTTTAGTTCTGCCTTGTGTCCCAGGATTGGAAACCACACTGACTTTGCTCCTTAATTATCTCTTTTCCGGGTTAAGTACCCCTAATGTTTTTATCATGTACATTTACCATGGATTTAAGACTGGCTCTGGCAACCATCCTCTGGGCTCTCTGTTTATCCATGCCCGAACAAAGTTTAATGTCAAAATATTGTCTGACCTGTACAAAGCACCATGGGACTCAACACATGAACTGTAGCTCTCCATAGTTTTGATTATCTAGTTTTGTAAATTATAACTTACCACTGCATGAATCCTATCACATTCATAATTTTTATTCAGACTAAAACCTGAAACTTTTTAATATGTCCTGCTGTTAAAAACTGGTCTCTCTTATCCTATAATTGTATATAAATGCAGGGCTTTAAAGATATTGAGGTTAAATGTTATTTTGTTGGGATTTGGCTCATTCTAGTTTTTCCACATCTTTCTGAGATGTCTTAATTCAATGTCCCAGTCCTCATGGCTTCTATTGCCCTGGACTCTCTAGTATTACTTACTCCTATGTAAAGAATATTTTATTTATTTATGTAGAATGTTACATTATGGTGTAGCTAATGTAAAGGAAATATTTCTGATTTTGTTAAACACTTCATAAAGCCAAGACAGTTAATAAGGCCAATTATGAGCTTCCTTATTTAGTTTTTAGAGTAAGAAATTTGAAAATAGATGGGTGTAGTTTGTGGAGTTAAAGAAAAAGAAATCACTGGCTCCTCAGAGTACAGTAATGCTTTTTGGCCTATTACAGGAGTTCTTGATGGGAAGAATTTAGATTGAAGCATTGTCTATATACTTTCTAAATTTAATTATAAAACCAATTGTTTTGAAATAATTTAAAAGGTTGAAGATAATATTTTTCAACACTTCTGTGAAGAAATTGGTGTGGAAAATATCCGTGAATTTGAGAAGAAACATGTTAAACAGCAACAAGAAATTGATCAAAAAAGGTATTTTTATTACAAGATGTTAATAAGCTACTTACACATATATAAATGTAACAGTTCTTTCTTAATTTAAGGGAATTGTGCCTGAGCGACTCTTTATTTCAGTTCTTCAAGAAATATCTAGTAAACATTCATATTCTTATAAAGAGATAGAATTCTTTTATTCAATAACTTTTTAAAGCAAGAAAGCCTAAATATACTAAGTAAGAGAATGGGGATATAATTACACAGACATAGTAGTTATTAAAAGAATAATAAGGCAGTAATTTACTTATTCCTCTATAAATATCCGTGCATGTGGATAAAATTTGTAATTTTCAAGAAATAATGTATTCCCAAGATAGAAAAATCTAAGGAGCCCAGTTACCATAGAAAGGAAAGTAAAAAAGCTTCCTGCCCACCACACCCATCCCCAAATTCACCAAGCATGTATGGTTTCACAAATGAATCATCCCAGCAAACTTTAAAGGCATAAGTAACTTCAGCATTTAACATATAAACAGATGTTCAATGTTTAAACTTCTCCATGGTGTGGAAGAGGAAGAAACATCTTTTTACTAAATGAGCATAATATAATAATTGAATAATATTGATGCAAAAACCTAAAAAAGGCATGTATACATACAATAAGAAACTGTAAGTCATTCCTACCTATAAATAACCAAATAAAATAAGGTTTAAAAGGAAACAAGCAGTGCAACAACAACAGCAAAATAATCCACCGTCATCGATTGTAGACTTCATTCCAAGAATAAGTGTGGTTCAGTATCAGGAATTATTGCTATAATTTGCCATATTAATGATCAAAGGAAAAAATAATCATACATTCAACTCTAGAAATGATTAAAAAGACACTTGACCAAATTCAGCATTCATTTTTGATTTGAAATTCTTAAAATGTGAGTAGTTATCTGTGGTATGAGAAAATATACCTTATTCTAAATCAACATTATGTTTTCACAGAGTAACACTAGAACACACGAGAAGTATTCCTAGTAAAATTAGAAATGAGAAGAAGATTCAGTGTCACATTACCTAATGTACTCCTGGAAATACTAGTTGATAGAGTTAGACAAGAAATGTAAACAAGGTATAACATTTGCAAAGGAAGAGACAAAATTTCCACTGTTTGCAGGTTACATGGTTATATCTAGAAATTCCTAGAAAACAAATTGGAAATTGAAATTCTTTGAAAACTGTTATAAACAAAAAAGAATTCAGCAATGTGGCTGAATACAAATATTAATATGAAAATTATAAATTTAAAAAATTAATATAAAAATTAATTTTAAAATTAGTAGCCTTTCTATATAGAAACTACCAGGGAGACAATGTATAGGGAGAAAATATCTAAATTATGTTAGAGAGGAAAAAGGTAAAATACTTAGTACTTAGGAATAAATTTACTAAATGTGAAAGTATGTAAAGAAACTTTTAGGGCGCCTGGTGGCTCGCCCAGTCGTCATCTGACTCCTGATTTTGGCTCAGGTCATGATCTCCCAGTTCGTGGCTTTGAGCTGTGCACGGGCTCTGTGCTGGCAGTGCAGTGCGGAGCTTCCTTGGGATTTTCTCTCTCTCTGTCTCTCTCTGCCCCTCCCCCGCCCCGTCAGAAAATAGGCTTTTTTAAAAAAGAAACTTAAACAAGACAAAGAAATAATAAACTTGAATAAAAAGAAAAGGCAGACAAGTTATTTCATAAGAAGATTCAGTATTATAAAGAAATTGGTTCTCCCTAATTGAATCTATAATTTCATCTCTTTTATTTTTTTTTTTTTATTATTTATTTCTAGGAGAGAGAGAGAGAGAGACAGTGTGAGCAGGGGAGGGTCAGAGAGAGAGGGAGTCACAGACTGAAAGAGGCTGCAGGCTCCGAGCTGGCAGTCAGCACAGAGCCCGATGCGGGGCTCGAACCCACAAACCGCGAGATCGTGACCTAAGCGAAAGTCGGACGCTTAACCGACTAAGCCACCCAGGCGCCCCTATAATTTCATCTCAACACATGTATGGACAAGATTTGTTGTTGTTGTTTTAAACTAGGTAAGCTGATTCTAGACTTCACATTCAGAATTCACTAAGAAAAAAATCTGAAAAAAGTAATGAGAAAGGACTTAGACTCCCAGATTTTAAAACATGTATAACGTTGGATTAATTAAAATCTTGGACTTGCTCCCAAATAGAGTCCAGATCTATAAGGGAAATTCAAGTTAATATAAAGCTGGCATTTCATATTAGTAGAGAAAAAATATATTTTTTCAGTAAATCATGTTGGATACATGTGTTTTGAACTTGGAAAAAACCCACTTGGATCCCTGTCTCATTCTTTAGACTCAGACCAATGCCAAACATTCTAATAAATAAAATGAAGGTGTAAAAATACTAGAATAAGCCATAAGAGAATTTTTTAAAATGACCTCAAATTAGAGAAGGTCTTTCAGTGTGACATAAACACCGGGAGCCATACCGGTGTTTCCTCCCACACCGGGAGGAAAGGATGAAATGCAAAGGTATAGAAATAAAGATGTTTCGTGTGGCAAAACACCTTGAAGAAAATCAAGACAAATAACAATCTGGGGGAGAATATATGTACACGTGTGTTTAAAAATCGTAAAGAGTGGTTGCCTCTGAGGGTGGGAAAGAGATATTTTACTTTTTGTGTATTCTGACACCTTTTTAATATTGTACCACATCCATATATTATCTATTCAAATATAATTGTTTTGGCAATACGACAATTCTAAATTTAAGGGTACAGTAGTGACAATAACAAGTTTGTATTATAAGTCAAAGGATAGTGCCTTTGCCCAGGGTATAATCATTTTATATTTAAAAGTAATCAGTCATGCAGAAATAGGAAACACAAAGCATTTATGATTGCAGATTGTTTAAGGTCTAGACTTGACTTATACTCATCTCGTTGATTGGTTTATTTTGTATTAGGTACTTGTCTTTTTTTTTTTTCTCGTTTTATTGAGGTAAAATTGACATACATCGCTGTAAAAGGTGTACAGAGTAATGGTTTGACTTACATGCATTGTAAAATTATTTACTGCAGTAAGTTTAGGTAACATCCATCATCTTATATAGATACAAAAATCAAATGTAATTTTTATTTTTACTTTTAAATTTTTTATCTTATTTCCAATATAGGTAACATACAGTGTTATATTAGTTTCAGGTGTACAGTATAGTGAGTCAGCAGTTCCATATATTACACCATGCTCATCAAGATAAGTGTGTTTACTCTTAATCCTCTTTACCTATTTCACATATCCCCCCACCCACCTCCCCTGTGGTAACCATGTATTTATTCTCTATAGTTAGGAGTCTGTTTTTTGGTTTACCTCTTTTTTTCCCTTGGTTCATTTGTTTTGCTTCTTAAATTCCACATATGAGTGAAATCAAATGGCATCTGTCTTTCTCTGACGGGCTTATTTCACTTAGCATAATACTCTCTAGCTCCATCTGTGTTGTTGCAAATGGCAACATTTCATTCTTTTTTATGACTAATATTCCATTGTATATACATACCACATATTCTTTAACCATTCCTCTATTGATGGACACTTGGGTTGCTTCCATAGTTTGGTTATTGTAAATAATGCTGCCGTAAACATAGGGATGCATATATTCTTTTGAATTAGTGTTTTCATATTCTTTGGGTAAATACCCAGCAGTGTGATTACTGGATTGTAGGGTAGTTCTATTTTTAAATTTTGAAGAACCTCTGTTCTGTTTTTCACAGTGGCTGTACCAGTTTGCATTCCCACTAACAGTGCATGAGGGAGGGTTCCTTTTTCTCCACATGCTCACCAGCACCTATTGTTTCTTATATTTTTCTATTTTAGCCATTGTGACAGGTGTGAGGTGATAACTCGCTGTGACTTGTGTTTCCCTGATGATGAGTGATGTGGGGCACCTTTCCAAGTGTCTGTTGGCCATCGAGATGTCTTCTTTGGAGAAATGTCTGTCCATGCCTTCTGTTCATTTTTAAATGGGTTATTTGTCTTTTGGGTGTTGAGTCATAGAAGTTCTTTACATATTTTAGATACTAACTTTATCAGATATGTCATTTGCAAGTATCTTATCTCATTCTGTAGGTTGCCTTTTAGTTTTGTTGGTTGTTTCCTTTACTATGTAGAAGCTTTTTATTTTGATGTAGTCCCAATAGTTTATTTTTGCTTTTATTTTCCTTGCCTCAGGAGGCAGATCTAGAAAAAAGTTGTTCTGGCCAGTGTCAGAGATATTACTGCCTGTGCTCTATTCTAGGATTTTTATGGTTTCAGGTCTCATAGCTAGGTCTTTAATCCATTTTGAGGTTAGTTTTGTGTATGGTGAAAGAAAGTGGTCCAGTTTCATTCTTTTGCATCTAGCTGTCCGGTTCTCCCAGTACCATTTGTTGAAGAGACTGTCCTTTTCCCATTGCAAAGCCTTGCCTCCTTTGTCAAAGATTGATTGACCATATTGTGAGTTTATTTCTGGGTTTTCTATTCTGTTCCTTTGATCTATGTGTCTGTTTTTGTGCCTTTACCATACTGTTTTGATTACGACTTTGTAATATAATTTGAAATATGGAGTTGTGATATCTGCAGTTTTGCTTTGCTTTTTTAAGATTACTTTGGCTATTCAGGGTCTTTTGTGGTTCCAAACAAATTTTAGGATTGTTTGTTCTAGTTCTGTGGAAAAATGCTGTTGGTGTTTTGATAGGAATAGTGTTAAATATCTAGATTGCTTAGGGTGGTTGTTCTTCCAGTCCATGAACATGGGATGTCTTCCCATTTCTTTGTGTTGTCCTCAGTGTTTTATAGTTTTCAGAGTATAGGTCTTTCACCTCTTTAGTTAATTCTTAGTTTATTCCTAGGCATTTTGTTACTTTTGGCGCAGTTGTAAAGGGATTGTTTTCTTAGTTTCTGCTGCTTCATTATCAGTGTATAGAAATGCAATGGATTTCTGTACATTGGTTTTGCATCCTGAGATCTCATTGAATTTACCTATCCGTTCTAGTAGCTGTTTTCTATATATATTATAATATCATCTGTAGATAATGAAAGTTTAACTTTTTCAGTACCAATTTGGATGTATTTTCTTTTTTTTTTTTAATTTTTTAAATGTTCATTTATTTTTGAGAGAGAAAGAGTGCATAAACAGGGGAGGGACAGAGAGACAGGGAGACACCAAATCAAAGCAGTGGAGCCTAATGAAGGACTCCAACCCACAAAGCATAAGATCATGACCTGAGCCAAAGTCAGACGCTCAACTGACTGAGCTACCCAGGCGCCCCTCTCTCTTTTTTTTTCTTAACTTTTTAAATGTTTGTTTATTTTGAGAGAGCGCATGCACACACATCTGAGCAAGTGGGAGAGGGGCACAGAGAGGGAGAGAGAGAATCCCAAGCAGGCCACAGAGCCCATTGTGGGGCTTGATCCCATGAACCATGAGGTCATGACCTGAGCCAGTATCAAGAGTTGGACACTTAACTGACTGAGCCACCCAGGCTCCCTGGATGCCTTTTATTTGTTTTTCTTTTCTGATTGCTGTAGCTAGAACTTCCAGTATTACGTTGAATAAAAGTGGTAAGAGTGGACATCCTTGTCTTGTTCCTGACCTTAGGGGAAAAGCTCTCAGTTTATTCCCATTGAGTATAATGTTAGTTGTGGGTTTTTCATATAATCAAATATAATTTTTAAATATAAAAGTAGTGTGTACCTCTTAGAGAACATAGAGAAAACCTGTTTAAAAAATCAGTCATTATCCTCTTGTCCAGAAGTAAAAACTATTCTTTTGGCCAAAATATTTTTTGGCCCATTCCCTTTAATTTTATTCTCTATAATTCATAGTCCATTTATTTACTCAATGCCAATTTAATATAAGCCTCCTGTGAGTCAGGAACTGTTTTAGGCACTGAGACCTCAACAGTGGACAGAGAAGCCCCTGCCTATTCCACGTCCTTTTCATGTCCGTGTACATTTTAGGATCAGCTTTTCAACTGCTCTTAAAAGTCTGCTGGGATTTTGATCGGGACTGTGTTGAATCTGTACACCAATGTGGGACATGTTTTAAAACATGACATGTTTTAACAGTACTAATGCATGAACATAGTGTCTGGCTCACTTATGTGGATTTCCCGTAATTTCTCTCATTAATGTTCTTCAGTGTTCAGTGTACAGGTCTTATTCATGTTTTGTTCAATTTTAAGTACCTTATATCTTTATGCTATTATAAATAGAGCTGTTTTTAATTATCAGTTTCAAATAGATTGTTGGTAGTGTATTGAAATAAGATTGTTTTTTATAAATTGAGCTTGTATCCTACAACTTTGCTAAGCTTATTAGTTCTAGGAGCTCTTTTCTAGATTCCTTAGAATTTTTTACATGATCATCTTTCAGTGAAAATGAAAATTTATTTTTTCTTTTCCAATTAGTATGCCTCTTATTTCTTTATCTTATTGCACTAGCTAGAACCTCCAGTACGATGTTGAATAAATAAATGCGGTGAGAGCAGACATCCTGCCTTATTCCCAGGCTTAGGGGCAGAGCATTGAGTCTTTCACAGTTAGATATGGCTTTAACTTTAAGGTGCCCTTTAGCAGAATGAGATAGTTCCTTTCTGTTTATAATTTGCTGAAATTTTTCATCATGAATGGGTACTTTTTCTGCCATCTTTTGAGATGATTACATGGTTGGGGTGTTGTTGTTTATTAATATGGTGAATTATACTGATTGATTTTAGAGTGTTAAACCAACTGACCTACCTAGGGTAAACCCCACTCTGTCATGCTGTATTATCCTTTTCAAATATTCTTAGATCTGATTTGCCAAAATTTGTTAAGGATTTTTGCATCTACATTCATGAGTGTATAGGTATATATAATTTTTTTTCTTGAAATATCTTTGTCATATTTTTGTATCAGGGTAATGCCTAATGGAAGGAAGACCCACAAAATGAATCAAGAATTGTTCTCTCCTCTTGTTTATTCTGGAAGGGTTTTTGTAGAATTAGATTACTTCTCTCCTAAAAGCTTGGTGAAATTTGCCCATGAAGCCACTGGGGCCACCCACTTTCTTTGTGGGAAGGTTTTTAGTTACAAATTCAGTTTTCTTAATAGATACAGGGCTAGTCAGGGTATTTTTTTCCTTGAATAGGTTTTTTTTTTAATATAATTTATTATCAAATTGGTTACTGCACAACACCCAGCATTCATCCCAACAAGTGCCCTCCCCCATGCCCATCACCCACTTTCCCCTCCCCCTAACCCCCATCAACCCTGTTTGTTCTCAGTATTTAAGAGTCTCTTATGGTTTGCCTCCCTCCCTCTCTGTAACTTTTTTTTTCCCCTTCCCCTTCCCCATGGTCTTCTGTTAAGTTTCTCAAGATCCACATATGAGTAAAAATATATGGCATCTGTCTCTTCTGACTGACTGACTTCACTTAGCGTAACACCATCCAGTTCCATCCACGTTGTTACAAATGGCCAGATTTCATTCTTTGTCATTGCCAAGTAGTATCGAATGGGTTTTAGTAGTTTGTTTCTTTCAAGGGATTTATGTGTTTCATCCAAGTTGTCAAATTTATTAACAAAGTTATTAATGATCATTTTTTATGCTTTTAATGTCTGTAGGATATGTACTGATGTTGTCTCTTTCATTTCTGATATTGGTGATTTATCTTACTTTTCTTCTTGATGCCTAGCTAGAGGGGCATTAATTTTACTGATCCTTTCTAAGAGCAGCTCTTGGCTTCATTGATTTTTCTCTGTGGTGTGTCTATGTTGTTTATTTCTCTTCTCGCCTTTATTATTTTCTTCCTTCTACTTATTTTGGGATATAAGCATTATTTTCTAATGTAAACATTTTGAACTGTCTCTTGTAAGTATTGCTTATGCTGCATCCCACTACTTCTAGTATGTTGTGTTTTCATTCTCATCCCATTCAAAATACCTTCTAATGTCTCTTGTGATTTCTTTCAACAACCATTGTGGGGTCCAGAAGTGTCCTGTTTAATAGACACCTGCTGGGGGATGGACTATTCTTGGGGTGGCAGTTGAATCCAGTCACTCGAGTCCTCTCTGTGACTTACTGGTCCTCTGCCTGATTGTTCATCAAACACTGAGGGAGGGGGTGTTGAAATTTCTAAGTGTACTTTTGAATCTGTCAATTTCTTCTTCCAGTTCTGTGAGCTTACTTCATGTGATTAGGTCTATACGTATTTGGGATCATTATATGTCTTTTTGCTTAATTAATTCCTTTATCCTTGTAAAATGCCCCCTCTTTATCCCTGTCATATTCTGTTTTCTGAAGTCTACTTGAACTGCAATAGATTATCTTTCTAAGGAATTATGTCTACTACTGTTTATTGAATTTCCATAAATATCCAGCTGGAATTCTGATTGGGATTGCATTGGACTTATATATTTATTTGGGGAGAACATCTTTAAAATATCAAGTCCTCTCATCGAAGAACATAGTATGTCTCTTCATTTATAAGAACATAGTATGTCTCTTCATTTATTCTAATCATCTATATCCTTTATTAGAATTTTAAAGTTTTACTTTCCTTTGAGATCTTGTGTGATCTTAAGTTACTTCCTAGATATTTTATAGGTTTTTTCCTCTTATGAACAGTATTTATTTTTATGCTATATTTCTAGTTGGTTTCTACTGGTGTAGAAATATGCTATTGACTATTAGATTAATCTAACATAAGTTTGCTAAAACCTCTTATTACTTCCAGTAGCTTATCTGTTCTGTACCCTGGATGCCTCTGACTTCCGACTGAAAATGTGGAGTAAGCAGTTGAATGTACATGCTAGGAGTTCATGGGAGCTCATGGGAGAGGTCCCAGCTAGAGGTATAAATTCTGGGTTTGTATGCAGATGGCACTTACAGTCACGTGCCTGGGTAAGATCACCAGGAACTATTAAGGGGCATCTGGGGAGGGGAAAGGAAAGCTGGAGTACTGTGGTGTTCCAGAGCCAAGCGAGGAAGGTTTGACTGGCACGTGGTCTGCATGTCTGCCACCGCAGCAGAAAGAAATCCTGCAGTGGTTTGTTCTTAACCACGGCACAGGTGCCATGGTCAGCGGCTGAGAGCAGAGATCAGAGCGTGTCACACCTGGCTCCACCACTTCCGAGTCAGGTAGCCTTGGGCAAGAAACTTGGCTCTGCCTTGGTCTGCTTGTCCTCACTGTAAACAAGGATAGCAGTATCACCCACCTCAGAGAGTCAGGACTTGAGAGAGTGAGTTCATGTAAAGGCGTTCGTAACAGCAGCTGGCACACAGTCCCCTCTCATGGAATAGCTCTCTGGTTTTATCATTACTGTTCCTGTTGTGGTCTGTGTGTCAACAGTACCTAGCACAGTCTCTCATGACTGTGCTTTACAAGGTTTCTGGGTTGAATGATGCTGTTAGCAGGGAACTTGAGAGAGAAGATGGAAGAATGAACTACGGTTGGCCTTGGAATTCTCTACGAGGAGTCTGTGAAGCTGGCAAAGTAGGAAGGTGCTTCGGGAAGGGACATGTTCTTTACTTCCCAAGTTTGGAGTCTGTGGATGACTAGCCGATTTGAAAGACTGGCCAAATAAAGAAGAATAAGCACATAAATTGTAATGTAAAGAGGAGGGAAGGGAGTCTACAGAAAATAAAAGATGGAAGAAACGTGTATCATATGCAGTGTATGGATGCTGACTAAAACCAGTTTTTTTTGTTTTTAATGAGACTCCAGAAATCTGGCAGTGATAGGAATTTAATATTAAGGAATGGTCATCGTTTCTATCTATAGTAGTTTGTGGTTTTGTTCTAATGGTCACCTCACTTTCAGAGACATATACTAAAATCTTTACAGATGAAAATATGTCTGAAATGTGCTTCAAATAACCCAGTGCTGGAGGGCAGCGACCAGTAGAGCTCTAGATGAAACAGGATTCATTATAGTATTCCTTCTACTTTTGTAAATTTTTTTAAATTTTCCATAATAACAATTAAAGAACTAAAGGATCTTTACCACTTGTAACACTTGACTCTATTATACTAGGTTAGAATTTGAGAAACAGAAAACTCGGCTTAATATTCAACTCGAATATAGTCGCAATCAGCTGAAGAAGAAGCTGAATAAGATCAGTATATTAGAAGAAACCATCCAGAAAGGCAGACAAGACATTGACAACCTGAAGAAGGTAACTACTAACAGGTGGCTGAAGCGCCTTGGCACTGAATTTATTTCTTTCATCGAGTGAACACTGCCGGACTTCTGAAGTGATCTCCTAGTGACAGGAAGGGTGGGGGCATGTGTGAGAAATACTGGAAGTAAAACCCACAGTTTCACGAATTATTAGATGTTGAAGTGGGGGGGGGGGGAGTGTGCCACTGAGGACTCCTGAGCTCTAATTTGGATGATTGGTGGATAGAGGGGCAAGTTAAAGAGAGAAAATTCTGGACCCGCAGAGCTTGAGTTGCTTGTATGACGTCTAGATAGCAGTCTCCAGCAGATACAGAGCACGTGGATGACCGGAAGAGTCTAGGCTGGTTTATGGGAGTAAATTGAAACCATATGTGAATGGTTGAGACCCCCAACCCCACTCCCCGGGCAGAGCGGTAGACGGTGAAGAGCAGTGACGTGAGGCAGGATCTCGGGAAGGAGGGAGTGAGGACAGTTGTCAGAAGGGTAAAGTCTGGGAGGTGTCTGCTTAATTTGCCAATTGAGAGGTCACAGTACCAACAACATTTTCATTAGACAGTGGGAACAGAGTCAGAGCGTAGCAAGCTGAGAATGAATCCAAAGTGAAAGAGAAAGGCAGGTAGTAATCAGCAATTCCAAGAAGTGTAGAACAAGAGTGGGTCACGTGCTGGAGTAGAAGTTCAAGCAGCACACAGGATCACTGCTTTGCTTTGCTGATGGTAGGATGATCTGTTGACCTTATTAATGTGAAAGATAGCTAAGTCTGCAGTGCAAATCATCCCATTCAGGCTGAAGAAAAGTGTCTGCAAATTGTGGATGAACTCCTGGCAAAGCGGCAGCAACTTAAGGACATATTTGTCACTCAGAATGCCAACACCGAGAAAGTCCAAGCTCAGGTTGAAGAAGAACGGAAGAAAGCTTTGGCTATTGATAGGTAATTAAGAAGTTTATCAGTTTAAAGGACCATAACCAGAGTTTTAAAGACATTTACTACTAATTTGAAATTTGTTACAGGCAGTTTTGTTATTTGAATATGTGTCCCACAGCATACCTTTCAAGCATTCTCATTTAGGGGAAAACCAAAAAAGTGGTCAGTTGTTTAGAATGAATAGTTCTTTTTGGCAGATGAAAACGTGGGCCTGTGTGAGGTGTCTCTCACCCTAAGTCCCCCTGACGCTGCCGTACGGGTCTCCCTGCAGCCCGGCTGTGAGAGGGGGCACGCCGGGCCGGGACCTGGGGCCAGCCTGTGTGGTTGGCGCCCCGGTTCTGCCGCTGGTACACGTGCCTTCCTCTCCTCAGGTAGTGAACGGTCACGTGGGGTCCCAGCATTGCCCGCCTCCCGGGACAGTTGTCAGGATTCAGTGAGGGGCTGTTCATAGACACTTAGAACCTGGCACATATGAGCGAGCGTGTGTGTTTGTGGTGGTGACAGACACATTGAGTCAGGTGTCTTGTTACGCCCCAGTGACCTCTGCTTTCCTGTGTGATTGACGCAGCTGTAAGCGATCAGAGGAAATGTGCTCTATGTTTGCTCCACTCTTAGCATTTCACAGTTTTCCTCACTGTTCAAAGATAGAGCCAGAAAGTTCTTGGTCTAAGAGTTTTGAGTGCAATTTAAGTTCATTTACTCTTCAGTTGTTTTCACTGTTGTATTTAGTTTAAACAGAAGCACATCTCTGTTCATCATCGTATTCTTGAAAGCCACATAATTCTGGATTTATTTTATTTAACTGGCAAAACCCCCAAACCTTCATTTAAGATAGAAGGCATTACATTAATAGGGGCTGTAGTAAATAAAACATTCGGTCCATTAGGTTTGTCATGACTTACTTGGTAGGACATTTCTCTTGTTCAAATATTGCTTCTCTTGGTTTGAGGTTCTAAAGTGTACAGCTTATACACTGCATTTCTCTTGAGGGAGAAATGCAGCTTGAAAAATTATCTAGATTTTAAAACAAAGCTAGCCTGATTCAAGTAATTATTATTTGAAAATGCTCACTTGGATAAATTAATTACATTCATGGCCTTTCTCACGAGTGGTAAGGTTTATATGACAAGCACCAGTGAGATAACTCTAGAATTTACAGCACTCCTAGGAAAAAGTAGTCATTTTTCCATGTAGATTTATTTGTAACACATTAGTTTTTCTTCTTTGGTACAACTTTATGAATGAGTAAAATATAATCACTTTTCATATCTGCATATTTACAGGGAAGTGGGAAAATGGCAAAAAGAAGTTGTAAGTGTTCAAACTTCTTTGGAGCAGAAACGGCTAGAGAAGCATAATATGCTGCTTGACTGCAAAGTTCAAGACATTGAAATAATTCTTCTGATGGGATCGCTGGACGACATCATCGAAGTGGAGGTACTCCGCCAGGGACTCCCGCCGGCGTGTGGAGCTTAACATGCCGCCCTGAGGCTGCCTCGTGAAGTCCCGGCTCTGCGGACACACCCTCTTGTCCCAGAGCCCCGTTAGGCGCGGAGAGGTCTCCTGGGGGGAGGGGGGGGAGGGCAAAATGATCATCATGCGGAGGACTGGGCGTTTTGTGCAGGCCTCCTCTGTCTCTTGCTGATCCATGTCCGCTGAGCCCCCACAGGACGGGCCAGAGTTTCTTTCCTACACATTAGCACCCGAGAGGAGTCAGAGCTGCTGGACTCAGCCACCTTTGCGGGTGGTGTTAGGAAGGCGGCTGCTGTGGGCTTCAGACAGACCATCTCCGTTAGCTCGTCCACAGGATGGCGTCAGTAACTGTTCCACCTTCCAGGTCATTCATCCCTGAGCTCGTACTTGCCTGGGGTCTCCCTTCCACGCGCCTCCCCCCTCTGCTCTGCCTGGCTGCAGTCGGACTGCTCCGTTCCATCCATCCTCCACTGCGGAGGTGCCCTTAGTCCATGCTAGCATGACTGCTTCTCAGATTGACCTAATTCTCAAAGTCGTTGTCTGTTTTCCTCTATTTTAGCAGAGATCACATTCCAGACAGGAGGTAAGGAAAGGGGAAAGCCCTTTCCTGGTCACAAATGACAAACCCAGTTCAGAAGGTTTTAAAGGGGGTAAAGGAAGAGGACTGCAGTGGAGGAGACCTCATGCCCGACTCAGTCCAGGAATTTGAACACCGTCAAGAACTCTCTCTGGCTCAGTATATATTGGCTCTCTTCTCCCAAATGGGCCTCCCCCACAGGGCTGCAGCTGTAACCACTAACTTTGACCGGGAGGGAAAGAGAACTCTGCCCTGCTCTGTGCTGGGAAAATCCTGGGGAAGAACTCTGGCTCGTTCTGGGTCGCGGGTCCACTCATGCTGGTGCAGGAAGAGAAGGGACATCTGTTAACAGCAGAAGCAGATGGGAGCAGGAAAACAGCGGTCATTATACTATAGAAAAAATGTCTGGGGTTTTTTTAATTTATTTTTTAGAGAGAACACTCGAGCCTGGGACGAGAGGGAGAGGGAGAGAGAGAATCTTAAGCAGGAGCCTGACATAAGGCTTAATCTCATGACCCTGGGATCATGACCTGAGCTGAAATCAAGAGTCCAATGCTCAACTGCCTGAGCCACCCAGGCGACCCTGCACTTACCTTTTAAAGCATGATGCTTCTTAACAGCAAAGCGTTCAGGAGAGTGAAAAGGTCTCAACCATGTTGTGCTGGGAAGAGAAGGCCTGGGGGATGTGATCGTTCTTCTCCATTAGAAGATGGCCTGTCACAGGGGAAGGGTCACATTTGTTCTTTTTGGTCCCAAGGGTGATACAGGGTTAGGAAGGAGAAGCCACAGAAACAGCTTTCTTCTTCTAGGGAACACTTTGTACTAGAATGGTGAAGGGCCTTAGCGATAAGTTCCCTGACTGGAACTTTGTAAGTACTTCTGGTAGCGGCCACATGATGGGGATGCCATATAAGATCTTCTGTAAAGGCTGAACTAGGAAAGGCACAAGGCAGAAATTCTCTCTCTCCAGAGGGCTGAACAAGGAACACTGGGTAGAAATAATTACAATAGTTGTTACAGGAACAGTTGTCTTACCACAGTTTTGAGGTTGAACCTGACATTTCCCTTCCGCTGGAGGTGTTCAGACAGAGGGCATGTTACCCAGGCCTCCAGGACTCTTCTGTGGTGGGAGAGACTGTGCTAGATCACTGGTTCCAACACCATCCTATGCACATGCAGTAGCAGGGGCTCTTGTTGCCGGGGCATCATGGCCTTATAGGCCACGTAAGGATTTTAACTTCTAACTTGAGCGAGGTGGCAATCAATCAGGGGGCGTGGGGCAGACGGATGAATGGAGATCACCATTTCACATAACAATGAAAGGGCTTCTTCTGTTTTTCAGTTGGGAACTGAAGCAGAAAGTACCCAGGCAACAGGCGACATCTATGAAAAAGAAGAAGCCATTGAGGTAGACTACAGCGCTCTAAGAGATGATCTGAAGGTAACTGGAAGGTTTCTGTTCAGGCTAATTCATGGTGATATTGAATATTTAAATATAATACAGAAAAAATTTTAGACCATAAGTGTAGGGGGAAAAAGATTTCCTAATGGTTTTCAAAGAAATGGTATAAATAGATAACTTTTAAAAAAATGTTTATCTCCGCATTTCTCACTGTGTGTTCACAGAACATCAGTATCGTGGAGATCCTTCCCGAATGAAATCTGTGGTCAGAGTGTTTTGCAGGGCTGCCTCCTTGGAGATTGACAATGATCTTTAGTCTCTGAGAAGCCCTGAGATAGACGGAAGTAGCCACCATACTCCAGCCTGTCACTGTCCCAGGGTGGCCCTCACAGTAGGGGACACATCCTTCCCAGATGCAGAGCACAGACCTGGGGCCCGGTGTCAAGGTGTCCAATTCAGCAGCTCTGGCTCTGTGTCTCCATCACCCCCATAAGCCTTGCTGCAGTACTGCACCTCGTTGTGTGTTGACTCCCTCCTGAGGCCACTCCTCTCATTGAGGGAGGGCATGGCGACTAGGCAGCCTTAGCGCTCCAGCCACACAACCACAACCACAACCTTCAGGGAAGAGATGGGCTGCCTTTGCTGTGGTGTGTTCTTTTTTTTTTTAATGTTTTATTTATTTCTGAGAGAGAGAGAGACACCGTGAGCAGGGGAGGGTCAGAGAGAGAGAGGGAGCCACAGAATCTGAAACAGGCTCCAGGCTCTGAGCTGGCTGTCAGCACAGAGCCCGATGCGGGGCTCAAACCCACGAACTGTGAGATCATGACCTGAGCCGAAGTTGGATGCTTAACCGACTGAGCCACCCAGGCGCCCCTGCAGTGGTGTGTTCTTAAGAGTGAAGGAGGGCTGGGGCACCTGGGTGGCTTAGTCGGTTAAGCGTCTGACTTTCGCTTGGGTCATGATCTCGCGGTTCGTGGGTTCGAGCCCCGCATCAGGCTCTGTGCTGACAGCTCAGAGCCTGGAGCCTGTTTCAGATTCTGTGACTCCCTCTCTCTCTGGCCCTCCCCTGCTCATGCTGTCTCTCTCTCTCTCCTAGAAATAAATAAAACATTAAAAAAAAAAAAAAAGTGAAGGAGGCCTTTCTGACAGAGCTCCAAGAACTGTGCTGGCCTCACAGTGGCCCGAATTGGTGACCAGTCACTGTTGGGGCGGGTGGGGGTGGGCTAGCCTCAGGTGGAGCGGGGACCGTCCCGCACACCACCTACAGGGGACCCATGAGGGAGAAATACTCAAACATGGGCTCTGTGAGAAGGACGAAATGGAGGGTAGATGCCAAGTTGCAACATCCATATCTTTTAATTTCACATGTTTTTAATAGGTGTTGTGAGGTTTGTTGGGCTCTTGGGTTGTATTTCTTCTATTTTTTGGCAATCACAGAAAAGCTTTTGTCTTTTCTATAGTCTGTTTAGTGCTTTCATATTTAGAAAATCCTTACCCACCTTATTACTGAGTAAATGTTCCTGTTTTGTTTTCATTTCCTATTTAATTCATCTGAAGTGTATTGTGGTAGATGGCATAAAGTAAGAATCTCTTTTTAAAAAGTTACCTAAGTTAGCCAGGTTTACCCAACATTTTTCAAATAATTCTCTTCTCGGTGCCTTGAAACGTTAACATTTGTCCACATGTTAGTGAGGCACCCTGGGAGGGCAAGAACGCTTTCCTGGAAGCTCATGCCTACACCCCTTCCTCCCTTCCCTCCTCACTCAAGGTCTGCTCACCCTGGTGGTTTCAGGTGAAGTGTTTGCCCCCCAGACGGGTTGGATGCTTCTCGCTGCCGCGCAGCACCTCCGCTTGCCCTTACAGGGCTCCCGCGCGGCCGCGGATGCCAGCCTGTGTGCCTGGCTTCCCTGTGAGCTCCTTAAGGGCACGGGCAGAACCGTTTTCGTCATTGACTCCTCAGGGTCTAATACACAAGTAAACAATCAGCATTTTTTAATGAATGAGAAACTGAAGGTGATCTATGAATTGTTGCTTTTTACCTGGATCGGGGAGCATGGGGGTGAGGCATGTTCCGGGAGAGCAGTATCGAGAACGCTGGAGCCACGGCGGAGCACGGCCCGTGAGGGAGCTGTGGATGGCGCGGCCCCACCGCGGTCCCGACTCCCAGGCCTCCGAGGGAGGGAAGGAGCGGGCGCGGGGAGAGGGAGGCTGGGACCTGGGCCCCAGGGGCCCTGGGCCTAACTACACAGCAGTTAGGGTCTGAAAGGCAGGCCAGTCCTCGCTGTTCTTTGCCAATAATAGGCCCTTGAATCCGATAAAGAAGTGGACGCCCACCTCCAGCTCCTGCTGCAGCAGGTGGCGGCGCAGGAAGACGTCCTGCTGAAGACGGCGGCCCCGAACCTGAGGGCCCTGGAGAGCCTGAAGGCCATCAGGGACAAGTTCCAGGAGTCCACAGATGGTGAGGCCGGGCTGCCACTGGCCGGCGAGGCTGCACTCCTGGGGCTGTGGCTTCTGGGTCTTTATTTCTAACCCGCATCTTCCTGTCCCGTCCCGTATTAATCCGTACCCTCAGCACTGAGTCACTGGTTGCTGCCTTTGTAAAAACTGTTCTGCTTTAATTTGGAAACAACTGTCCTGGTTATATTGGAACATAATTTTTTATACCAGTATGACGGTCATCTTAGGTGGTCTTTCACTGAATTTGTCACTATTATTTTAAAATTAGCCCTACTATGGGGCACCTGGGTGGCTCAGTCGGTTGAGCGTCCGACTTCGGCTCAGGTCATGATCTCGCACTTTTTGAGTTCGAGTCCCACGTCGGGCTCTGTGCTGACAGCTCAGAGCCTAGAGCCTGCTTCAGATACTGTGTCTCTGTCTCTGACTCTCCCCTGCTCACGCTGTCTCTCTCTCTCTCTCTCTCTCCCCCAGAAATAAATAAAACATTTAAAAAAATTAGCCCTACTAGAAAAAGGGCCCATCAATTTTAAGAGCCATGCTCTTGGAATTAGTAACAATTGAGGTATTTTAAAAATAGATTTTACTCAAGATAACCAAATTCAAACTCTATGCTTTAAAATTACAATAAGAGAAGCCTTCCCCCCAGTGGTCTTCACAATAAAGAACGTTCTCTCTCAGCTTTCGAGGCCAGCAGAAAGGAAGCCAGAATGTGTAGGCAAGAGTTTGAACAGGTGAAAAAAAGGAGATACGACCTTTTCAGCCAGTGTTTTGAGCATGTCTCTGTCTCCATTGATCAAATCTACAAGAAGCTCTGCAGAAACACCAGTGCCCAGGTAGGCGTTTCCACCCCGACCATTGCTGGTAACTTTGTGTGGGTGGTATGCGTTTTCTGGTGGGGAGTCAATATCCACCATTATCTGAGTGACCCACTTCTGGAGCTAAGTCAATTCCAGAAGTTTGGTGCTCGTAGTAATGGTGTTCTAGACCCCACTCACTGTCCCACTGGTCAGCCTGGACAAGGCAGAACTTCTCTGGTCCTATTTCTTCATCTGAAAAATGGAGAGGGCGAGGTGGTGCTCAGCATTTGTTTCTAGATTCTCTTCAGTTCTGGAGTTCTGTTGTTTGGTACTAATTTAATTCCAGTGGTCTCTGTGGTTCCGGTGCATGTTCCGTAGAGGGTCTTGGGAATGGCTGGCCTGGGGTCTGTGGCACTGGGCAGAGGCCCACAGCAGAGGACAGAACCAGAGGCAGGAGTGTGTTGAGACAGCACCTTTGCTCTAACCGTGCCCGTGACGCGGTCGGTACCCAGAGCAGACCCCGCGGTGCTGAATGTGGGGTCAAGGGGTGGACTGGGTCCTCCCCAGCTGCTCTTCCCTATCCTGTGGGGGTCTTCTCCAGCTGAAAGTTGGTCCTGGATCAGACACTTAGAATTTGAGCTGAAAATAACTTACTTATTTTCAGTAAAGTAAGACTAAAATAAACCCATCAACTTCTTGAAGGCAGGATCGCCGTCTGTGTCTACGGCACCTGGCCCGCAACAGCTGTTCGGTAAAGGCTGAGGAGTGGGGCCAACGGGTGACCTGGATGAAGACTTGTTGTAAGACTGCGACGGGTGCCGCTGAGGTTGATGGCGGTCCTGTGTGTTTGACAGTGTCTCCCTCTCCTACCGCCTGGACAGCCGTTTCCCGTGACCGCTGGGAAAGCTGTGTCCGTTCTTTACAGGCCTTGGTGTTTTCCCATCAAAATGGAGGGAAACCTAACCAATAGCGTATTTCGTAGTTCAACCGTCTCAGTTTCCAAAGTCGAAATTTACTAATTGTTTCTGTGATATTGCTAAATAAATAACCTGTGTTTCAGGCATTTCTTAGCCCAGAAAACCCAGAAGAGCCTTACCTGGAGGGAATTAGCTACAACTGCGTGGCTCCGGGCAAACGGTTCATGCCAATGGACAATTTGTCGGGGGGAGAAAAGTGTGTGGCAGCGTTAGCCCTCCTGTTCGCTGTGCACAGGTAAGGCCACGGTGAAGTTCTCTCTCAGCATATGTGGGGCAAAACTGTTTTCTCCAGCCAATTCAGGTTGTTCTAGGCCTATAACCATTGAGACTGCAAATCTAACACATAATTCGGTCTCTGACAGATTTTCATTAAATTTCTGGAATTACCAGAGGCTACTTATATTCCAGGTTTCTAGAAAAGGAGAAAAAGAAATCCTGGAATGACCAGATGTGACACCAGGATTGCCAACAAACAGTTAGCAAGCAGAACAAAACATCCAGCCTGTTTATTACTTTCCTACCGTATACTCAGCTGTGTTTCTGTAGAGGATGTCACGCAAAGTATTTCTTCTGAAAAAGTGTTTAACCTCATCTCCACTAATGGCGATGGCAGTTTGCGAAGTAAATCAAGGAAACGTCAGCTACAATTAGGACAGCTGACTTTCCACATTCAAGTCATGAGATGAAGACACAGGTGGACCTGGCGCTGCCTCTGTCCCTTCGTGAGGGTCAGCGTGAGTTCCCACCTTCGTAGGAAGAGGCCAGTGCAGGAAAGGGAAAGAAAACGCCACTAATGCAGGAGGCAGCAGGACTCTGCTTTGAGCAAGTCTCTGCAGAATAAGACTATTACTAGGTGTCACTACCACCCGTTTTTCCCACAGATACTGACCAGATCTCTGCCGTGTGCCAGGTGGTGGTGTAGGCAGGGAACGAGACAAAATCCTTTCCTCAGATACACTGTATTTTGTTTTGGAAGACAGATGAGAAGGTATTTTAGCAAACTAACTCTCGAACATAAGGACTATCCGGAAGTGACAGATGCCATAGAGAAAAAGTAGGGAATGGAGACAGTAAGTAGCAGGGAAGGGTTTGCAGTATTAGAGTCACCCGGCAAGGCCTCTTTGAGAAGGCAGCATTTGAATAAAGATTTGAGGAATGAAGGGTGCAGGTCATGTGAAAGACTGTTCTAGACATTAGGAACAGTAAGTGCAAAAGGCCCTGAGGCCAGAGACAGCCGGCATGTGTAGTGAAGGGACTGTATGTGACAGTGGTGGACACGGGGCTCGGGAACTTGTCGCAGGAAAGGAGAAACCGGAGGATGAGCTGGACCAGGGGGCAGAGCTGACCAGACGAGGTGTGGGGCGGGACGGAGGCGGCAGGGGTGACCCCGTATCAACTCGAGCGAAAAAACCGTGGGGGGACATAGGTCTGGAGGGGCAGGGGAGGCGTGGGATTTGGGATGAGCTTGAGCTGTTTATCAGACGCCCGCCTGGAACCGCTGGGTAGGCTGTTGGGCACGTGAGGCAGGTGCGGGAGCCAGCAGTGTACGGACGGGATTTAAACCCCTGACGTCAGAGGAAATCACGGGGAGCTAATTAGCATGGAAGCACCGCGCCCGGGCCCCGCGGTGTGAAACAGTTCGAGCACCGCACAGGGAGGAGCGGCGGGGAGGTGGGAGTAGATGCTCATCCGTGAGGTCAGGGCGGCAAGCGGGGGCAGCCCCAGGGCCACCTGCAGAGGTCGCGGGGGACGCCGACTGAGCACTGCCCGTCAGACCGGGCGGCGTGGGCGAGGCAGAGGCGCCCGGGGGGACGCATGTTGTTTACTCTGAGTACCGTCAGGCCTCTTGTAACAGAAGGTTGTAACCCACCGGTGATTTCTTCCTAGTTTTCGGCCCGCTCCGTTCTTTGTTTTAGACGAAGTGGACGCAGCCCTGGACAACACTAACATTGGCAAGGTACGTTTCCCCCTGCTTTGAGTCTCCAGCAGACCCCGCCTGTGAGCCGAGGACCACCTCTGCTCAGAGGCAGTCCCCCTGCGACACACACCTTTGTTTGATAACAGCGGACTGAAAACCAGATCTTTTTTGTTGTTGTTTCTGAAAACCAAATCTAAGTTAGAGATCTAAGCAGAAGATGACTGGGGGGGTCGTCTTCATTCAGGGGTCAGGGGGCCCTCAGCGAACTGCTGGGGAATCAGAACGGGGGGTCAAGGATCTCCGTGCTGAGCCCGCGGCACTGCTGGGGGGCTTCTCCCCACTCCTAGACACCGGGGCCATGAGGGACACCCGCAGGCCCCGAGGCAAACGGGACCAAAGCGCTGGTCTAAGAAGGTCCAAGAATAGCATTTCCAGTAACATTCCAGAGGAGCTAAAGTTCAGACTTCCCCCCACCCCCCTTCACTTACTACCGCGTATCCAGTTGCCGCACGTGTCCCTGATCCTGTCTGCAGTAAGTGAGACGGTGAGGGAGCCGGTTCGGCAGTTCCGTGTGAAGTGAGCCCTGAAGCGCAGAGCCGGGCCGTGTGAAGCCGCCAGAGAGCCGGGCTCTGAAGCCTCCCTCCGCCGTGAGCTCCGACAGGAGGGCGGGCTCCGCACGGACGCAGGGCCAAAGAGGGGGGCGCTTCTGGCCCATGGACCCCCGGTGTCACGGCCCTGCGGCTGTGGAGACGGTGGATCGGACTCCTGGTTCCACTTCCAGGCACGTCCATCGTCCAGAAAGGACCACGCCATTTGTAAAGCGCCATGGAGGCGTATGCCTTGGTCTTGGGGGCCTGGCTCAGGGGCCCACGTCTGAGAGTTGATCCGGTCCCGGTGCCACCAGGTCGGGCCCGGGTCCCTGGAGTCCACCAGGGGATGCAGATTCGGGGGGGGGGGGGGGGGGGGGGGGGGGGGGGGGGGGGGTGGAGTTCAGGTGCGGAGGTCATTCTGGCAGCCAGAGTGGCCTCAGTCAGCACTGCCCCAGCTGCCCTCACCCAGCCCAGATCCCTCACCCCTACTTTCTGACGTGTCCACTCCAGTCACAAAATTGAGAAAACAGATCCCCAGTTGAACTTTGCAGAGGACAGGAAAGAGCCACCTTCTGTGACTTGCCAGGCATCGGGGTAACTGGGGAAGGGAAGGAAAACAGGAACAAAAGACCATCTGTAGCCTCTGGAATGCCAGCCAGCGTGCATCGGCTCATTGGACCCGGTGGCCTGACTCAGGAGACCTCTCCCCCAAGGAGGTGAAGCCTGTCTTCTGTATGGGGGGAGGGGTCTATTTTTGTGGACTGCTGTTTTCAGTGGCATTGAAGGCGTCCGTGCCTCCCAACAAGACTGCCACGTACGAGTGGCCTCTCCAGGGATGAGGTCTCAGGACTTTTCTGTGGGCATCCAGCCTGTGTACCAAAGACCTGTTAACTCAGTCTCCTCCCCCGGAATCTACCCTGGTGGCCCCTCCGCTGCCCTGCCGAGTGTGGGCGGACACGGGGTGAGCGGCTCCCACGGGCTTAGGGTGCCCTCCCCCCCAGCCCCCCACCCCCCCACCCCTCAGGCAGTTCCACAAGCACAGCGCGGAGTTCCCTCTGCCTGGGAGTTCAGCCTCTTGGCCAAAAGCCATTTCCCCTCCCGGCCACTCCCCTCCCAGCACTGGTCCTTGGAACCTCGGTCCCCACGCGGTCAGGACTCGGGCACGCGGACAAGAGCCATTCCAGCCCCTCAGAGACGTGCAGGGAGTTGGCAAATACCCTGGGAGACTGGCCAAGCTCTTCTCCATCTTTCTCTGGGTTCTCTGCATGGTCTGTTCAACAAGACCCCTTTCTGACCAATTTTGTTCTTACTCTCATTCCTTGGATCTGAGCTTCCTGAAGGAGCCACCAAGTTCAACTCTAACCAAATAATTTGAGGGTGGATTAGGAATTCATATATAATTGCCATCTTTCACTCACATCTGGCTTTGATTTATTAGCAAAATAGGAAGTTGGAGATTTACAGACCAGTCCTTCCTCACTCTGATAATGTCTGAGTGGTAGTTTTTATCTTGTGATGAAAGCTGATTGCATATTCACTTGATGGTATCTTAAGTTAGAGCTTTGTTCTTTAAAATATTCTTATTAGACGTTAAGTAAGATTTACAATTTTTTTAACGTTTTATTTTAATCTGAGCTGTTTCCATTTCTGCACTTATACTGGGTTTACTGAGTTACCAGAAAGGCAGGTAAGCGCCTTGTCCCCTACAATGGGCGACTCCAGCCGGCACAGTCACCAACTGTCTCAGGGCCCAGAATGGAGGCCGCCTCCTTGCTGGTGAAATGTGTGTTTTGTCCTCCCCGCTCCCCAGGTCTCAAGTTACATCAAAGAGCAGACTCAGGAGCAGTTTCAGATGATCATCATTTCCCTGAAGGAGGAGTTCTATTCCCAAGCCGACGCGCTGATAGGCATCTACCCAGAGGTAAAGACGGGCCCCTGACGCCACCTCGTTGTGTCCTGGAGTGAATTACAAGTCCCAGTGGAGTCTGCACATACTGTTTGATAAATATTAGGCTTAAATGATTTTTTGAATCAAATAAGATTTTTTTAAAATTCACGATATTTTTCTATGGCAGCACACATAAATTTTAAGATCGACTTTAAGTGAAAGATAGTTACGGAGCAGTAAGGTGCACGCACAGTAAACCGTTCACAGTGTAGTTCGTATTTCTGTAATGTTTCAGTGTTTTAGACCAAATGCACTGTGGGTAGCGCTAAAGGGCCCATGTAGCTTTCAGGAAGGACCAGAGCGGGGGACAAACCCCAAATTCACTGGACATTCCAAGTTGTGTAGTAACTTAGAATTCAAACACACCTTAAACTGTTCAAAATACTTACCTGAGCAAATGGGGTAGAGCAGCTAATTCAGAGCATTCAGTCTGGGGACAGTAGGCTTTACTTGCTGAGTTTTCATCTAAATGAAGAACAAACTTAATTTTCCTTCCTGTGCCTACAAGTTTCTTGGGAGCCTCTGGAAATTGTCACCCACGTCAGGGAACAAAAAAGACCTTTTTCCTCTCCGCACTCAGGTTCCCTGGCCTGGGTGGGGGCTGTAAATCAGGCCGGCAAAGGGCAGATTAACAAGAGGAAAACAGCTTATTGACACGTGCGTGGCGCACGGACACGTGCACACCCAGGGGAAGAGTGACCCCGACGGCCGCCGGCCAGACCTCCCGCTACACACCATCCCAGGCTAATACAAGGACAGGGGTGGGGGCTCCCGGATCAGGGGGCAGCTGAGGGGAACTGTGATGAGCAGCAGTCGCTTAGTAAGGCCCGTGGTGCCTCCTCCATCTGCACCCCTTTCCTTTGTGAATGGAGCCTGGAGCCCGGTCCTTGGAGCGTCTTCTGTGTCCGCTCAGAGCAGTCCGTGTGCCGGAGAGGAGGATGTCGGGATGGCACACGCTTGTTCCTTTTACCAGAGAATACACCATAAAGCTGATGTGCACGGAGACCGGTGGTTATAGATGTTCCTTTTTAAGTGCAGATCCGGATTCACTAGTGGCCTTTTATGTTTAATAACACGTTTTCCCTCAGTAGAGAAGTGACTTGAGCGGTCTTTTCTCATTTCAGTTCAACGACTGCATGTTCAGCAGAGTTTTGACCCTAGATCTTTCTCAGTATCCAGACACTGAAGGCCGAGAAAGCACCAAAAGAAACCGAGAGTCACGTTAAGACCGCGAGGGCCCCTTGAGCCCCTGGGGGAGTGTGCGGGCGAACGGGCCAGTCGGGCAGGGTCACGGCTGCCTGGTTCTCGCTCTTGAAGGACAAGTTGCTGGAGCAGCCTGTGCCGCGGCGGCTCGCTTCCATCATGCAGGCCCCCGTCCCGTGGCTAAGGTTCCTGTGAGTTAGCGCGGACCAAGTCGTCAAAGGAAGGTTCATTTTTGTGCCATAGTTTCAACTGTCATTTTGAAAGGCAGTCAGAAAAATGTTGACTTCTGCATTGTTTTCACTGAGGCCTTGCCTAGTATGTATGTGTTCGGTAATCTTTCAGGGAAACCCTTGGTTCTCAAATATACGAGGTATAGGTGTTAAAGCCGGGTTTCATGGGAAGTTATTTCAGAGGCATTCATGGCAATGCAGAAAATATCAATAAAGAACATTCTAACTGCAATGTCTCCAATCTGTCTACTCCAGTGCAATCTGAAGTTTTCTAAGTAAAACCTGAGGAGGAAATGTTGGACACGAGCTTCCCGAGTAACAGCGGACTCCTCCACCCCGATACGTGGTTCCGGGGAGGAAGGAAATTGCAGTGGCGTCCATCACCATTTCCCTTTCAAACGGAGAAGTTTTGTGCAGAGGAGAGCAGCTCCCGCCGCACGTGGGTCTGCAGTCCCGGAAACAGTGTGGAGCGGAGGCGCCAGGGGGGCTCAGCCGGTTACGCGTCCGGCTCGCGCTCAGGTCGTGATCTCGTGGTTTGTGAGATCGAACCTGGCTTTCGGCTTCGCGCTGACAGCTGGGAGCCTGCCTGGGAGTCTCTCTCTGCCCCTCCCGTGCGCGTGTGCGCGCACACACGCTCGCGTGTGCTCTCAGACTTTCACAGAGTTCCGAGATGCTGGCGGTCTCCACCTCAGACGGGCTGGGCCCAAGTGTAACGGGAGCAGCGTGGTCACTTCTGGACACTCACTGCTTCCCGTAAACAGAGCGCGCTGTGCGCCCACATCGAGCCACAAAAGCCCTGCCCCCACCCTCACCCAGCCGACCGCTCACCGCGTGGAGCGAGCAGGGGCCACTGCGCGTGTCCTCCGTTCGCTTCTAAGAAAGGGACCGCTGCCGCCAACCCCCCACTTCTGCGTCACAACTTCGCTGGCCCGTCCCCGTTGCCACGTGAGCTCAGAGTCAACCCCAGTCGCACCCTGGGCTGTCCTCACTCGCTCACCTTGGACCCGGGGTGTCGGGGAGCCCCCACGGTACGGTCTCCCGTCATTCCTGAAAGCCACGGGCCGGTGGGACATGCGCGCTGGGGGCACGACCCCGGGGCCGGGGAGCCGGGTTTCTCACCCACAGAATGACACACAAACGAGTCCTGCTCCAAGCGCTTCTCACACACCAACCGTGTGGCAACGAGTTGGCCCTTCAGCGCGATCGGGGACAGCGGCCCTGACTGCAGGCGGCCGCGCAGCTCGGCAAGGACGCCCCACGTCCGCGAGCGCGGCGGCTCTTCCCTCCCCGTCATTTCCTAGGCCGGTCACCTCGGTCCGCCCCGTGTCCAACCAGTCGCCGGGTGCAGGCGCCCCTCTGGTGCCACTGTAAGTGTGTCTTTAAAAACCCACACTTCTGTCTGCCTGTTAAAAGATTCACACACAGGACTCACTTGCTCACTGGAGAGAGAACTGAAGGTGAAAGGGCTCCTCACACGCACGACGTCAGCTTTGCCGGAACTAACGCTGGGCACGCGCAGCTGAGGTTAAAATTTTATTTATGACCAGAGTAACATAAAAGATTGATTTTTCATGCCTCGCAAAGGAAAAGAATGTCGTAAGCAGGTCTCCAGCTTCTCTCTCTCTCAACACGTCCCAACCTTACGTTTCTGCTCCTAACTCTCTCCGTACCCGGGGGAGCCCAGCGCCGCCCGCGGGGAGCGACACGGAGTCTGGCAGGAAACCCAGCAGGGTCCCGGGGGTCACGGCCACGGCCACCGTGCCCCCGGCCCGGCGCGCTCCGCCTTGCGTGAACCCGGACGCCCTTGACGAGCCTGCCTGCCCTGGTCTGCGGGCCCCGGGGAGAGAGCCTCCTGGGAGGGAAACGGGAAGCCTGGACCTTCCCCGTAGAATAAAGTCTCCGAAAGCGTGGGGTTTCCCTTCTCACTGAAAGTCGCAAGCTCGGTCTTGTGCTCTGCTGGTCACTTCTCGGGTGCCCTCGCCACACGGAACCCGCGGGGCGCTGAGCCGCGCTCGTGGGAGGCCCTCTGGCTCCGGGGTTCCGCGGCCGCTGGGCCCGCCGCTCCCCAGAGCCCAAGTCACGGACCTGAGGAACCCCAGGGACCCCCCCCGGGCCGCGCTCTCCTCTTCACACCCGACCTTTCTGCGCCGCAGGCTTGGCGCCGCCGCCCAGCACCCGCTCGTCCTTCCCTACCGGCCGACGAGCGCGACGAGCAGACTTTCAACTTTCTCCTACAGCAACACGTTTCCACGTAAAAATCGTAAATGTGTCTTTTTTTCCTCTGGCAACTACTGTTGCTTGGTCAGTCCTCACCCTCCCCTTTTTACTAGAAAAACCCCCTGGACGGAGGGGGCCCGGCGGGCGGGCTCCGGTCCCTGAGGCGGCTGTCCGTCGGCCCCGCGAGGCTCTGCCTCCCGGGCGCTCAAACCGCACGGCGGGTGGTGCCCCAGGCCCCGGGCCGCCCCCCCGCACGGCTCTTCCGGGGTGCGGGGCGGATGTGGGGGGGAGAGGGCCCACGCGGAGTTCCTCGTCGCTCGGGGTACGGCACTGCGGTTACAGAAGGCTGGTTTGCAGGCTGCGGGAACGCACTGATTCCAGAGAGTTCAAGACCCCGCGGCGTCATCTGTAGCAACAAGGAGAAACAAGACCGAGACGGTGAGGCCCGGCCCGGAGGGGGGCCTGCGGCAGGCGTCCCGGCGCCCACGGCCGTGCGCACGCGCTCCAGGCCCTGAGAATGACTCCGACGCAGAGGCCGCGGTCTAGATACGGCTTCGTGACTTGTGCACGGCGTCAGGGAACAAAGGAAATCACCGCGCTGGGTTTGCGAAGATCGATGGGAACCTCACCCCGTGGATATGGGCGCCCCTTCCCTTCTTGGAGGACGGGCGGGTCTGCGATCGGAGCCCCCCCCCCCCACCCGCGCAGTGCGGCCCGGAGGGCTTTGAGCAGACGCGGCCGCCCGGGGAGAAGCAGCTGCTGGCGTGGGTGCCGCCACGTGGGGCTCGTTGGCTGCCCCCGACACGTCCGCCAGGCGTGAGCCCTGCCCCCCGGTGCGCACCTGCCGCCCCGCGGGGGCCCCGGGCGGGAGCCGCGGCGCACGCACGACTGTGGCGGCGGAAACACTATCCGCAGAGACGATCGGAAGATCCGCCTTCTTAAGTATCACAGGCGACTGAGGAGCCCCGGACAGACGGGGAAATCGGAGGAGAGACACCAGTGGAAAAAACCACCCGCCCTGGAGGAAACAAGTCAACGCTCATTTCATTCTTTCCCTTGTCACCGGGTTACACTCGTGCCCGGGAGCCGAATCCACATTCCAAATATTTGCGGAAAGACCAAGCAGGAAACGCCCCGAACAGCCTTCTCCCTCTAGAGGGAAGTGCGCGGAGGCCCTCACCGCCGGCGTCCACCCAGCGGTGTGAATGAGGCCACGGCCTCCGTGTCCCGTCGTCACCAGCCCTACTCCGGTGACGCCACTGCGCGCAGCCACTCTCCAAAATCGCTTCGTTTTACTTCAGCGTCATCTGCACCCAGCATCGTGAAACCACTGTACCCACGACAGGCTGCTTGCGCAGGGCCGGCTTCTCGGCCGCGGGGGGCAGACGCCGGGAGTACGCGGGCTTCTAGGTGCCAAGGAAGTGGGTGAACTGGTAGGTTACGTGCTCCCTCGGGCCTAGAAGTTTTTGGTGGACAATGAGGTGTTTAGGAGCCTTTTGCTTCGGTTTTCTTATTTAAAATTAAAAAAAAAAAAAAAACACCTAAATTCTGCTTTAAAACTCTGCAATCCCAGTGTTGTCAGGAATGGAGTCAGCCAGCCAGAGAAGCCTCTGGTAGCCTCTCAGGATCTGAAAAGACAGCACAGTCTTGGCGGAGGGGAGGAAAGATGCTATGAAAGAGAATGTGTCAGAAAACCAAAGCGCTTCCCAAAATTAACTTAACACTCTCAAAATAAAAACCGAACCCGCAGACTACGACGTAAAGTTGAGAATCTCCCAGAAAGTTTTTGAAAAACTGAAAACAAATGGAGCAGGGAGACATCAGAGAAAACACAAGACCTCGGAACGCAATCCAGGAGGCCGGGCGGCAGGAGGCCGGGGACGAGGGGCCACGACGGAAAGATGTACTCAGGGAGACGGGGGGTATCCCCGGACTGGAGAATCAGGAAGAAGATGGAGCAACGTATATGAGAAAGAATTCCGTCTAAACACATCTTCGTGAAATTTCGAACACGAGAAAGAGAAGGTCCTGAAAGCTTCCAGAAAGGAAGGCAACAGATCACCTACAAATCACTGAGAACGGGGTCCCTGGCAGAATCCCACAGCCCGGGCCTCGAGGTGTCAGTCCCCCCACATGCGGGGCTGCGAGCGGCCCCCCGAGGAGGTCCCGGCCGCGTGGCCGGGGGCAGGAGGCCGGAAGGTTTTCGGGGCCGTGGCCTGGGAAGCGAGAGCTCCCACATGGCAAGAGTGACCAGCCCGGAGCTGGGCAGAGGCCGGATGTCACAGGAAGGGAAGGCCAGTATGACAGTGGATGAGCCACTGAAAAATACCGTGGGGCGCCGGGGGGCTCAGTCGGTTAAGTGTCTGACTCTTAACTCAGTTCAGGTCATAATCTCATGGTTTTTGAGTTCGAGCCATGCATCAGGCTCGGTGCTGACTGTGGAGGCTGCTCGGGATTCTTCTCTCCCTACCTGTCTCTCTGTTCCTCCTCAGCTCTGACTCTCTCTCTCAAATGAATAAACTTTAAAAAAAAAAATACCCCAAGACATTATTTTCTGGACAAGGGCAAATAGAAATTTAGAAACTCCTCCAAAAATAAAAAGCAACACTAGCAACACCAACATGTAACAAGCGAAAAAACACACTTGCCCTTGAACTGAGAACAGCACGGACACGGCCCGGTCACACAGCCCCCGGGGGGCCGGCCGGCCAGGAAAACCAACGGCTGTGTGGTCTTAATAAAGTAATTGCTTCTGTTTTCCAACCTTAGATTCCACCACCTCTAGACAGACCGCAGGGCACGGTCAATGATGTGACCTTGGCGACCAGCACCTCCGCAGAGAAGCGGCTCAGGGAAGGGAGGTGGCCGAGGGGGCGCGGAGGGCGGATCGGCAGCCAGTGTTGGGCCACGGACACCCGGAGGCAGGACGTGAGTGCGCCGGGTCCCCTCTCCCGGAGCCACAGACGTTTGTCCGCTTAAATCAACGGTCCTGTAACTCTCCGTCGGTGACACAGGGAACAAGACAGGAGATCTGAAGCGGTTTTCTCTGTGGACCGAGGGGACGGAAGGCAGGACGGTGGCCAGCCCTGGGTGCCGGGGGTGGGGACAGGCTCCCAACATGGCTGCTTCTCGAAGCGGGGGCGAGAACGCCCGGCCCGACCGCCGAGCGCTTCCTCCAGCACGTGCAGCCTTCGACAGACATGCATGTCCTCGGCGGGGCCTCCGTGCGGTCGCCCCTCCCACCCGCGGCAAGGGCCCCACGAGCGGACAGAACTCAGCGACGACACCGGTGCGTGTGGCCAAGCGGCCGCCGCGGAGAACGCACGTACCGGCATCGGACCGGCGGGGCCTCTTCGACTCTTCAAGCCCGTTCTCTTCCAGCTTCCTCTTGGCGCAGTCCTGACACGCGTTCCCTGCAAGGTGAAAACTTCTGTAAAAGCCGATCCGTCCTAGAATCCACCCTTCAAGGACTAACAGATCGGACTTTGCTGAAGCACCGGCCAAACAACCCCGGCCCTACCCCACGGTTACGCTTTCCTCCAGAGCAAAGGGTGGACCTGGGAGTCACGTGGGAGCGGGAAGGGCCCACTGAAGGTGTCCTTGCGCAGGGCAACGAGGCAGGAACGGAAAGCGAGGCGCCGAGCAAGGCGGGCGGGGACACAGGTCCGCACAGACCACCCCCTTACCCACCGGGCCACCGCGGCCACACAGCCCGGTGCCCAGGCCACCCCAGAAGGACGCAGGTCGCCACCCAGCCCGGTCTGGTCTTGTGGATTCGTAACTGGCCAGAGCCGTCACCGGCTCTGGGGGAGCCGTCTCACTAGCGGCTACGTGGTCACTGCCCGCAGCGCTCCACGCTTCTACAACGGCAGCGGCCAGACAACGGAACAAAAACCGGGCTGGTAAAAATCAAGATCTGTTTACCCAACAGCGTGGTGCTGTCCACTCGGTCAGCATCTGGAGAAGAAAGAACAGTCAGCAGAACCCAGACGTCACGGCCGCCAAGCGCCCCTCCTTACCTCCTCCCAGTGTCACTGCGAGGACCCAGGGGCTCCGCGTGTGGCACACCCGGGCGGCCGTACCCGCGGCCGTGACTGTCCTCGCCGGGACACTGTCCTCTCCAGTCGGGAGCGGTACTTCACGAGGATAAGCACAAACGTCCATAAGGACACGGTCACAGCTTACAAGTCCGAAAGAGCTTTCGGCCCTGACAGCCCGTCAGACCCACCTCGCTGCCGGGGCCTGGTGGGGACAGGAAAGCACGAGGGCTCACCCCAAGAGCCCGGGCCCACTCGGGTTCCCGTGGGGTCCTGGTCCTCGGGGCAGCCGTGCGTGCGGAGGGGCAGGGCAAGGAGGTGCGGGCCTGTCTGGGACACAGGATCCAGTCCCAGCTCACTGGGCAAGCGAGCTGCCTCTCCGAGCTGGCCTCGCCACCTATCAAATCGTGTTTCGCGGCCGCGAGTCCTGTGACCCAGCGTGAAGGTGGAGAAGGTAAAACTGACGGGGGTGCGGGACCCCACGAGCGTCCGTCCCTGCTGCTCCTCTGACCACGAAACAGACCACTGCCCTCAACGTAAAGCAGTCGTTTGCTAACTGTTCGCAAACCGTTCGCAATGACTAGAGGGAAAGACGAAGCCGTTGGGGCGATCCACGCATCCGGCGGCCCACAATCTTCCAGGTCACGGCGGCCACATCCTGCCGTTAAGTGGCTGACCCAAGTCCCCTGCCCGGAGGGTGGGGGGGGGGGGCGTGGGGATGGGCTCTGGTTGCAATTAAATGACAACCAGTGAAGACTGTTCCGCGTCCGCCATCGTCTGTGTTTTATGCCACCAAACTCAAAGCCGCTACCCGCCCTTACGTCAGGATGGCCCGTTTAAAAACTGCTCAGTCACCCTGGCCCTTCCTGCGCAGGTCACAGGTCCCCACAAGCTGGGCCGAGAAGGATTCAACAGGCCGTGCTGCCCTGGGCCCGGCGGGGAAAGGACATTATTTGCAAAAGGACAGGAAAGTCTTCGTGAAATCACTTTGTGCCTCCACAGCGACAGGGGCATAAACGAGGTCTCTGCGCTTTGCGGGGCTGCGGGACCCCGACTGCGGCGGCCGCTGGGCGGCCCGCTCTCCCAGGGAGGGGCTGGGGGCGTCGCGTCCCCCGAAACAGGAACAAACGGGGCCACCGCACGTGGGGCGCTGAGCGCGCAGGCTCCGCTCGCACCCGTCGCCGTCGGGCCCGCCGCCCCAGCCTCCAGCTTGTAAAGGACACACGGACCTTTTTAAAAGCAGCGCTGGAGGGCCGGTCAGGGTAACGGGCCGTGAAACTACGTCTCCGTTTTACGGGGCGCTGCGAACACCAGGTCTCAAACAAGGAGGGAAAAGCAGAACGAACGCTGTCCGTTTACGCCCTGAGGGGCCCGTACCTGGACTGCGCTGCCTGCAGATCTGGGAGGCGAGGTCCTGCACGTACCCGGGGAAGTAGTCAAAACAGTCCCCGTACGACACCACCTTGATCCCGTGCAGCAGCATGTCAGCCTGGTGCTTGAAGAAATGGTCCTCGTTCTCCTTGAGCACCAGCATGTAGTGCTCCAGCTCCACCTTGTTGGGCACCGAGTAGAGGAAGAGGGCCTGGAAGATCTGGTCCCGCAGGGTCTCCCCGCAGCCCACGAACAGGAAGGACTTGGTGCGGTACAGGCTCTGCAGCACCTCCTGCGGGGAAACCGACCGAGACGCGGGGATGGCGCGTGGCCACGCCGCTACAACGTCCCCAGGCAACAGGCCTTCCCGCCAGCCGCGCCGAGCACACGGTCCCTGCCCGGCTCCCACGGAAGCCCCTCCCCGCCCAGCCCGGGTCACCGATCCAGGTCCCGATCAATGTCCCGCACAGACGTGCCTTGGAGGAAGGAGAGCCCAACGCCCACCCACCAGCCGTGCTGCGGTGCAGTCCCTCCGATCAGATCTTCTGGAATTAAGTACAATTTTAAAGTGAGCTAAGAACATTCCATTTGTTTCTATCCAGAACCATGTGCGTATGACGGTCTGGAATTCAGGGGTCTCCATGGCTCGCATATGGGAACGGGGGTGCTGGGCTCAGAGCTGGGTTGCTGGGAGTGAGAGCAGAGGAGCTGGGGGGGGGAGCGCCCAGGACAGGGACCCCGGGGAGCAGGCAGGAGGGGGCGGCAAGTATTTTCTCACTCAGGCACGCGGCGGGAAGTCGCCACTTCAGACACCCGACACCCTGGAGGGAGGCCCGGTGCCAGCCGGGCGTCCTCCCGGCCCCAAGAGCATCACTGAGGCAGTGAGGAGCGTCAGCCCAGCCGCCTGGCCACCCGCCACGCCGCCTGAGCCGGGACCAGCGCGTGGCCCGCAGCGCCCATCCCCAGCCCAGCGGTGACTCAGTGAGAAAATACTGTGCTTTCTAAGCGCTCCACTTAAGAGTTTACAAAAACTTTTCCTCGCTTCATTTTGTCCAGAATATCAAAACAGCCTCACAGGGAACGAGTGTAAACCGAGGTTTTGAAAGCTGGAGAGGCTGCCAAGCAGAGGAAGGAGACGAGAGGCCTGGAAGAATGCAAAGGAAACCCCACCTGAGGTCGGGCGGAGGGGCCACAGAAAACCAGCTCGGAGCACGCGGGGCCCCGCAGGCCCGGCCGGAGACAGCGCCCCGCGTCCCCGAGCGGCCGCGCCGGCCCCAGGAGACAGAGGCGTGGACAGGGCCCGCTGGGTGACCAGGGGGGCAGGCGTGCCCGGAGGCCACCAAGTCCCGAGGGACACGGGCAACGCACCATGACTTCCGGGTCTTGGGTGACATCCTTATACCCAGACGGGTCCAGGACCATCCCGCAGGGGTCGGTGTACAGGCCGTGGATGTGGAGGACCCCGTACTGGAGGTGGCCTCTCGCCCACTGCAGGACCTGCGGACACAAGCCCCCACGGGGGGGGAGGGGATTTCAAACAGACGGAAGAGGGAAACACGTACGGTGGATTCGTGGTTTCTGCAACGTGCCGTGGAAAGAACGAGAAACGTCTCACTTGACAATGACACCTGGAGAGCCTGAGACGCCGGGGGCCGGCCCCGCCCACTCCGTCAGAGACCACACAGAAGTGCTTTACGGCAGCTCTGCAGAAAACACCTGCGCCGTGGGGCACGAGCGGGACCACTGTCACATCCACGTGCCAGGTCTTATTACCGCTGTGGATACGCTGTCGTCACGCCCAGAAAATACACACGGGGCCAAAGACCTTATCAAATAGCCCTACACTGACTTCGTCTCACAATCTAGAATGGGGCCCCTGAAAAGATGCCCATCACACACGCTCCACTTCATCTTCACGCCAGGGCCACTGTCCCCTCAGCGGGCAGGCGGGGCACCGCCGGGCACCACGCAGAAGGTGGGGCAGCCAGCGCTCCTGCCACAGGCCCTTTGCAGGTGACTTCCAGAGACACGATTTACAACAGCCAGCGAGCCGCACAGATGTGACCGTGTAGCCGGGGGGCGGAGAGCAGGTGCGCGGTCACGGGTCACTAACAGCTCGGGGGAGGATGCGCCCCCACGGTGAGGACCGTGCCAGCACAGCCCTGGGGCGCCGTCCCCAGGCACGCATCAACCCTGCCACGCTGGGGGCGGGGGGGAGCCGCCAGAGAGCAGCTCTCAACATCGAGGCGCGATCTCTATGCGCTTTGGCTTCCTGTGCGGAGACCCGGAGAGCCCAGCGGCAGGGTCAGTGAGGACGTGACATCTCTAGGCAAACACAACAGACACAAACGCTTCACAACAGAAACACAGTCGACAAGATGAAACCATGATCAACCTCAGCAATAACAGGAACGAAAATGCAAACTGTTGGCCGACGTCCGCCTCAATGGGAGACGTGCATCGTGTGTGGCCTCTTGGAAACACGCGTAACAAGACGTGGGATACACGTGCGCGGACGCAGCTGCCGGCAGCAGGGACTGGCTCACTTCCTGGAGCGCAATCTGGTGCCTCGCATCGTCTAAAACACTCCGACCCTCTGACCCCGCAGCTCCTCTGGGATGTGGCGCTACGGAAGTACGCAGGAGGCGGCGGGAGTGAACCCTCTCCCCGGCCGCGCTGCGCACAACTGGGAAGGACGCTCACAGGGACAGAGAAGCCCCGATTCTGGTTCGGTCCCGCAGGTACACTGCCGTTTGTAGGCGAGCTTCTAATCCACTTCCCGACAGGAAAATGCTCAAGCACAGTATTCGGGGGGAAAAACAAGACACCGATGTTACACCCGGCATCACCCTACCTGTGAGGCAGGGGAGGGGCCACCCACACCCCGGGGCCCACACCCCCTCCCACAAGGCGCGTGTGCCGCGAACACACGCATTCAAAGGCACAGAGCCCCCACCCTCCGGGTTTGGTGACAGCAGATGTGCTGCTGTGAGAGGGGGGCTCGGTCAGCCCCCCCCACTACCCCCCCCCTCTCGCCCCCCCCGGCCCCGCACCTTAGTCTTGTCCTTCAGGTCCAGCGACTCCATGGGCTTGCTCTGCTGCTGCCCAAAGATCTCCAGCAGGTTGTCGTAGTTGGTGGTCAGGACCAAGGTGCCCCGGTCCATGAGGCTGAGGATGGACTGCAGCACCAGCGGGTTCTGGATGTGCTGCTCCAGGTTGTCGAAAACCTCCATCAGGCAGTCCTGGAAGAAGCTGGGCTTGGTGTCACCCGTGCGCTACGGAAAGGTGCAACAGGAGTTACAAAAACACCCTCTCTCGGCCGAGCACCTACCTACGCGGCCACGTTCCGGCTGCTGGTTTGAGAAGGAAAGGAAGGAACCCCTGACCTGGGAGAGCTCCCTAAAACTGCAGCGAGGGAGACACATCACGTACAAGGTGTAAGGGATACGTCGATAGTGGCAAACCTTCTGGGAAAGTAAAGCAGAAAAGGGGGGATGGTGCTGCTGGGGGCCAAGGGCACTGGGAAGGGCCTCTGTTCGGGGATGTTGGAGCAGAGAGCCTCTGGGGTACCCCGAGCAGAGGGAAGAGCAGATGCAAAGGCACTGAGGTAGCAACCGCACGGGTGGGTCCTAGGGTGAGCCGGGGCCCCCGGGGGTGAGGGTGAGCAGGCGAGGGGACCTGGAACCAGACGGTGTGAGGCCCTGAAGGCCACAGGAAAGACTGCAGATTTCCCCTGGAAGGGTGCAGGGGTGCGGTCTTCTCGGTCCTGCAGCATCTTAAATTAGGCGGAGGACAGTAAGGCACCTGCTGCTGAGTGATTCGATGGGACGGGAATGAGATCTGGCCTCTGGAGGGAGCACAAAGGGCACCTTCGGCCTTGACCTGAGCTGCTTCCCTGCACACTTGGGGCAAAGCCCGGCCTCAAGGGGAGGGAGGGGGAGCCGCAAGTACACACAAGCTTTTGAAGAGCCCTGCTGGGAGGGGGCGCAGGGTCAGGTGGCAGCATGCGCTCCGGAGGGCCGAGCCTCCCCGGCCGCCCCAAGATGCATGACAGCAAATGTGCCAGCCCACCCTCAGGACTGTCCATCAGACGTCCCCTCTGTCCCGTGGAGGTCACAGGTCACAAGACCCCCATGACAGCACTCGATGCCCTTTTCCGACATTCTCATATCCCTCCCCAGCCTGGAACCCCACGCCCCCCACCCCTGTTCCCAGGGACAGTCACCAGTGAACTCCCACATCTTCAGCCGTGAGAGTCCCCCTCCTGCCGCTGCCCTCATGTGCCCCAGCCTGGGGAGACGGGGGGGGGGGGCACCCACAGGGTCCCGGCTCCTATTAGGTCTCTTATGGCTGCACTTCTGTGCCAGTTCCTGCCGGTTCCTTCACCTGCTCAGCTGAGCCTCCAGGCACCTCCCTCCCTCCCTCCCTCCCTCCCCTGCTGGTGTCCCATGTCCCCCATGCGGCCCGTCACATCCCAGCCTCCTCACCACCAGGAGCAGGGCCCTTTCAGAACCTGTGGCCGGGCCTCCCCTCTCTGCCAGTCCTGCCAGCACCTCGGTGCCCAGGGCGACTCCAAAACCATCAGGACCCGCCCACCCCCGATGGGACCAGAGACCCTCCCCCCTCCCCCCTCCCTTCTCCCAGGGGTAGCCTGCCTTCCGGGACTCCTAACTAAGCTTTCCCTTCCTCTCTGGCTGGGACTTCCTGACTTCCTGGCATTTGGGACAGACACCTCCCCGCGCCCCCCACATACTTGTTCTCAACCTGCTGACCACGGGGGGGGGGGGGACCCCACACAACTGTTCCCACCGGCCTCACTTTAACTCTGGTTTTATGAAGTTTAAACCAAAGAGCAGATGAAGGCTCTGCCCGCAGCAGGGCTGAGTGTCCGCCCCGCTGGCCTCCCTCCAAATGAACCACCTCACCAGCACGCGCCCCGCCCGCCACACCGCTCTGTCCACCGACTCGTCCCCGTTCCTCCTCAGCAAAGGCCCTGACAGCGACGACTTTAGGCTCTGTGGGCCCCAGTCTCTGTCATGATTACCCAACCCTGCGTCAACGTGTGACAGCAGCCACGGACACGTATGATCACGTGGCTGGGCACCGGCAACTGTACTCACCTAACAGGCAACCCGCCAGCCCTGTCCCGCGTGCAGCCTGCCCCGCGTCAACACAACACCGCCACCGGGACGGCCAGCAGCCGAAGCCCTTCCCCGGGGCTGCAGTCATCTCATTAAGTCGGCAGCTGGGTCGCAGCAGCCCAAACTCCCCCGGTCTCCACGATGACCCTCAGACACCCTCTCGTGCTCTGAGCAGTGTCTCCAACACGTCCCCCCCCAACTCTCAGACGACGGCTGTGCTTTAACAAACACAGAAGGAACCAGAAGAAACCCGTCCCTGGCCTCTCCCACATCGTGTGGCTTCCTGGCGTCCGTGCTGCCCAAGGTGAGCCCCCCACCCCATCCTCCCCGGCACCAGCACCCCTGGCGCAAAGGGAATGAAGTCATAAGGTCCGTCCCCAGTGGGACACGACATCCCAGACACCACGTCACATACGTCCTGGGCTCCACTAGGCTCGGGCTCTGTCAGGAGCCCCACGGTGTGCCCGGCATCACCGCTGTCACAAGTGATGGTTCAAGTTCTAAGGGACGTGAACACCGGCTCGTGGGCCTGGCTCTGCCGAGAGCATAACACAGCGCGGGCTCGTACAGGGTTCACATCAGACCCACCGACCCCCGGCCCAGAAGCAAGCTTCCCCAGGGGGACCCGGAGCGGCCCTCAGACAGACTTACAGGCGACATCTTCCGGATCAGATCGTGGGCAACGACCAGCAGGTCCCGGTCCTTCGTCACTTTCCTACGGAACTCGGCGATGTCCCCCGGGTGAAGCACCTCCAGCTGCTCGGCAGCCTCGATGACGGCCTCGATGCAGCTCCGCCACGAGCACAGGGCACGGATTCCCGGGGCCACCGCGGCGCTGACGCCCGTCCCGATGACCAGGAGCAGCTCCTGGGGCTGCTTCCGGATGAGGCTTTTTAAAAACTTTCTACTTAAAAACAAAGGAAGGAGAGAGCGGAAGTCATCCTGGAAGTACCGTGACCAGAGGGAAAATGACCTCTAGGAACCCTGCGGGGCTCAGGTCAAACCCAGGTGCGCCCCTGGCCCCCTACTTCCGGCTGCTGGGGGAGGGGCTGCCGTCCTCCTCGTGGGTTCATCTCACATGCTCTGCCCTCAGCCCATAGAGGAGCTGGGGACAGCTGTGCCTCGCTCATCCCGGGAGCCCCATGGAGGGAAGCACCCATTTAAGTGATACACGTATGTAACAAAAGGCCGGCAATTTGAATTCCTTTGACGCTGCCGGGCGCGATGACAAAATGACCCCGCTGGCGGTGACAGGTAAGAAAGGCTCCGGCCCAAGCTGGCTTGCTGCCATTTCTCCATCGCGACCCACCCCAGGCTGGCACCTCCTTACCCAGCCCCACTTAACACCCGCGACCCGCCGTCCGCAGGGCCGGAGAATGCCCTCCCGGAGGCACGGCACTGCCAGTCTCCGACGGGACCCTGGGCTCACTGGTTGCTTGGTCCGGAGACCAGGTTACGGCCACGTCCTCGGGCAGAGAGAGAACTGCCTTCGGGAACAGTTCTGACGCTGAAGCGCAGGGCGGCTGCACACCCCCCGCACCCCTCCTGACACTGTGTCCTCCTTCCACGTCCCCCGTGTGGGGGCCAAACACCGGGTCAGGAGGCCCGGGGCGCGTGCTCTAACCCTGCCTGCAGCGTAGCTGACTTTGTTTACCTGGATTTTTGTTCACTTCTGTTTGTCGTCTTTTCCACTGGATCCATCTGTAAATCCTAAGGAGAAGAAGGAGTCAGCAGTGCCTTCCAACTCCGGGGGACAGCTCTCTCCTTACCACCCTGCAAGGGCTGAAGCTGGGATTAAAATCAAAGGCCCCAGATCTCGGTTAAACCAGAAGACCTAAGAAATGCCACATACAAAGCGCACATCCAGATGCCACTGTTCCCACGCCTGCGACCAAGCTGGCCAGGCACAGGCTCGGATTCATACTCTCCGAAGCTCTACTCTGGGCGGAAAGGGAGGGGAAGGAACGTGCGCTGGGCCCAGATGGCGGGGCGGGCTCAGTGCCGGGCGCCCTGCCCGCGAGCATGCATGCAAATGACTTGTCACGGGGAGCGATGGCAAGTGGCGCACCAGAACAAGGCCAGGAGGGCGACGTTTTCAGGGGGCGGAAGAGTCCCCGCCAAGGCACCGAGCCCTCCCGCAGCCGGGCTGAAATCCAAGTAAAAAAGGTCCATTCTTAGCTTCCGTGAAACAAGCATCTTACACCAGCTAGGTCTCTATGGCCAAACTATCTCCACACTCTCCAAATTTTACAGAATCACTTTCCCCCAATTCCAGAACTAACATTTCTGTAAACAAAGAAATATACAGAAAAACCAAGCTTATAAAGCCCATAACCCTGCTGCCTATGGGCAAGAACTGTTAGGAACGTGTACATTTCCCTCTAGACATTTTACATTTTTCCCATCATTCGAGTCCAAAGGTCATACCCTACTCTTTTCCCATGTGTTATAAGAAAAGCGTTTTCCTTTTCTTATTAAAGATTCAGAGCTAGAAGTGTAATTCAGAGCTAGAAGTCGCTACAGTGTAGTCTTTTGTTTTTAATCTCAGTTAGAATCAGGTCACCAAAAATAATTTCCCAGGGCAAGTAAACAAGGCTTAATCAGTCTAGAAGCACTAGATCTGAGAGCTAACTGGGATCCGAAGACTATGCCCGGACGATGGAGATACACCCCTCTGTCCCACCCCGGCCCCGAGAAAGGGTTCAGACCTGGCACCAACATCCCAGTGGTGCCTGTACCCTTCCCTCGAATGTTAAGAAATCACAGCCCACAGGCAAGTGGAATCGTGCACGGATGCCTGTCATCCATCCAAGGGGAAAGGCAGGCAAAGTTGGGGCTGGCTCCCGCCCTTCCTCCTTCCCACTGGAGTTCCGATCAGAGCCATTGAGTCAAATCTTTTTTTTTTTTTTTTTTTTTAACCTACTAGATATTTTCTAAGGAAGGAAACAAATATCGGGGCTTTCCACCATATGAAGGCACCCTGGATCCCAGCCCCGAGGTTATCAATGACTAACCATTCACCAGTTGTCAGTTTTAACAACTATAAAACAAAAATTCGTGCCAACCAAGTTTTGAAGGCTTGAGGCGCTCTCCTGCGAACGTGTGTGGAGGGTCAGACCGTGCGTCAAACAGTGCGGGCTCCGACCTGCCAGGGAGGCGGCTCCTTACCCTCCTCGGTGCTTCAGAACAGACCTTGAGGCTCATTCCTACTCAATCGTATTTGAAAAGTGAAGGTGAGATGCTTATGCGGCTGGTTGACTGCTGGGTCTGCCTCCCACCCTTCCCCCCGAAATAATGCTCATCTATTTGAAATAGTTACTCCTGCGAGGACAGACTTTGATGTCGGCCTTCTCTACGCAACACTTTAGGATTTTTTTTTTTAATGTTTTATTTATTTCTAGGAGAGAGAGAGAGAGAGAGAGAGAGACAGCGTGAGCAGGGGAGGGTCAGAGAGAGAGGGAGTCACAGACTGAAACAGGCTCCAGGCTCTGAGCTGGCAGTCAGCACAGAGCCCGACGCGGGGCTCGAACCCACGAACCTCGAGATCATGACCCAAGCGAAAGTCGGACGCTTAACCGACTAAGCCACCTAAAGCCCCACTTTAGGATATTTTTCATTTTTTATTTTTTTTAATGTTTTATTTATTTCTAGGAGAGAGAGAGAGAGAGAGAGACAGCGTGAGCAGGAGAGGGTCAGAGAGAGATGGAGTCACAGACTCTGAAACAGGCTCCAGGCTCTGAGCTGGCAGTCAGCACAGAGCCCGACGCAGGGCTCGAACTCATGAACCGCGAGACCATGACCTAAGCGAAAGTCGGACGCTCAACCGACTAAGCCACCCAGGCGCCCCTAGGATATTTGTTAAACATTCCCTGGTCCACCAAAGACTTCAGAAAGGCCTCAAATTGTTCCCATGGTAAAAAATAAAAATTAAAAAAACCTTCTACCTGTCACTCTTCCAATTTCTGTTCAACTGCTTGTGATTCCCCACACGGGCAGGACCTTAGCTATGAACCAGGATGCTAAATACTGCATTGACACGTCTGCAAAGTATGAACAATTTAAACTCTGGCGGGCCAGATGTAACCAAAATTAGGCGATTTCAAAGTTTTCCAGAAGAACTCACCCGGCAAGTACTGAGCCCTTCGTAACACACCCGAGCCTGCCCTCCCGTGGGCTCTGTTGCTGGATTAAAGTGCTCAAACCTCTTTCCCTGCCTGAGCTCGGGAAGGTCAGGAGCCGGCTCCGCAGACAGGACTTCAGACAGAATCACGGGCTCCAACTTCAAGGCACGGAGGTGCCTCCCGACTGCGGCCCTGCTGTGCACCCTTAAGGATCAAAGGAGCCCACGGGGGAAGCGCTCAGTCGTAGGAAAACTCAGCCCAAGGACCAGAGGCAGCGCAGAGCTGCCCATATTTAGACGCCGACGGTCCGCTGGAGCACGCGGGCTGCAGACCTGCCTCACTTCCTGTGCTTTCAGCAGACTTGTCAGCACCAGAACCAAATCTCACCATAACCCAGGAAGTACCCCAAAGCGCTCCTCCTCCTTACACCAAGGGCCAAGGAGGGGGTTTCCAAAGCAATTAGGGCCAGATCCTAGAAGTTTGGGCAGGATGGCAAGCCTCTGCCCGTCTGTTCCCATCCCTGCACCGAGCCAGTCAGATGCCAGACAGCAGTAACAAAAGCCTTCAGAGACCTTTTAGAAGCTGCATCTTTTGGTCTCCTTGGCGACCATGTCGTCACCACAGTTTGCAGCCCCAGGGCATCCCATTTTTTTCTTCAAGGACCTATCAGCACCTCCTGGATGCGGAATCAGGCGCCAACACGGATCTGTAGGATCAGTTCCCGTCCATTTTCTCTAAAGCCACAAATTAAAAGTCTGAACAGCATGTTTTCTGCTTAAAATCTGAGATCATGAGTGTTTTATGAACTAGCTTTAGAGGAGCCAGAGATGGTCTTATCCTTTGAACCCCCAGCATCTAGCACGAAATACATGTTCATCAATCGGGGTCCAACGCAAAAGAGAATAAACTATGACCGCAGTCTGTTATTACAGTTGGTGAAACAAGCCCCCTCCCAGCTCCCTAACCCCACTGGGCCAGACTGCTCATGACCTTCCCCTACCATCGTGCCTCCTGATAACCACGCCCTTGGACGGTCCCCATCATCACGTGACTTCTTTGACCGACGACGACGACGACGGGAGGAGCACTCTGACACTGGAGGCAGCCTTCTGGAACCCGGGCCTCGTTAAGTGCAGTCCAGCCTTCGGGCAGGGCGACTGGCCACCAGCGCTGAGCCAAGGCCCGCCGTCTGACGACCGGCACCATCCACCCACCCAGCATGGAAGAGGCCACCGGGGACCACTCGGGGCCAGTCCAGCAGCCAGATCATGACAGCTGCATGAGTGATCCCCGTGAGGCCAGCCGAGGCCCTGCTGAAGCCAGGCGCTGACCTACAGAACCGACCTCCGTCTGAAACGCTCATTCCGTCCGCCGTTTTCACCACCACGAAGAGCACAGAGACAGGAAAGTGTCGAGAGAAGGGAAAAAAGAACGGATCAACAAGTGCCCGGATCCGTGGTTTTAAGGGGGAGAGAGAAAAATGTTTGTCAAGAATGGTCTTATATTAAGTTAGCACGACAAAAACCTTCCAACGAACCTTAATTACTTTCTATTACAAACTACTTTACAGCACACACCATGAATTAGGGTCTGAGGGATCCTGAAACAAATCTCAGATAAACCTCTTCCTTTCTCCCTAGCAACGGATGACACGGGTTTTGAGTGACATAGAGGAGTGCGGGGACGGGAGCTCTTGAGTTATAAGCGCCCGGTCACAGAAGGGGGGTATACCGTGGACATATACTCAAAATAGATCCCTCTTACACAGCAGGGGAGGGGATCCTACAAGCATCTGTCAAATTTTCCAAACGCTGGCTTTTAACTCAGCCACAGTGGACCCAGAGAGTGACGGACTGAGGTGCTCCCAGAAGGCGTGCAGGAGTCTGACGCAGGTCCCCACGACTACAAATGACTGGAGTCCCACAGAGGCCTGGCTGGAGGGCAGGCCCCAGTAAACATTCTATCAACACAGCCAGCTGCTACAGTTACAAAAGTGACCAGCGAGGTGTGCAGATGTGCTGACAGGAGAACGGGGCGGGGCTAAGGGGACAGAGGCACCTGGCATGGTTGGAAATCTGGGTATAACATGTGACTCCCGCAAAACGTAACTACAGAGAGCAAGAGCCACCAGAGAGCGCTTTTTATCGGGACGCAACATTCACAGGGGGCTGAACTGTTCACAGGGGATCAGTGCCCACGGCATCTTAAGCAGTTACTGGGAGGACTTGAACTCACCACCAACACAACCAGAAGTAGCAACGAAATAAGGACTGGACAGTATGACCACAGGGAATTTCCTGCAGTTTTAACAGTGCACGTCTACGTCTGTTTACACTCCTCTCATGGCGAATGAAGTCACGTACAGTTTGCAAGTTCTGATGAATTTTAACTTTTTAATGGATCTGTGTAAGCTTTACGGTAGTTAACTGATCAAATAAACTAATATCTACAAATATTTTATGCATTCATGACATATCCTAACTTTTTCTCAAGTCTCTCGCTATTTCTAGGCTACGTGGCTTGTCTGTGTTTTTTCAAATAGTCACAAATCTCCAAAAATGTTCCAATGTATTCACTGAAAACAAGCTGTGCATAATGGACCCACACAGTTCAAGCGGGTGTGGTTCAAGGGTCAAGTGTAAGTGTCAAGTGTAACCCAGTGTGGGCTCCTAAGGACTGGGATGTCCTTAAAGGAGCCCAAATCCACCTGCTGTACTTGGGCTGCACCAGGAGGGTCTGGAAGTCTGGGAGCCCTAAAGCTCACGCTGCGCAGCGTCCTACAGCGGCTCCTATAGCTCCCGCCGCAGACACTGTCCCCTCCTTCTACTACCATGTGATTCCCAGAAACCGCCTTCTTCACAGCAGCCTGGCTTCCCATGCGGACCAGAGGGCAGGGCAGGGGGCCCAGAAGCAGAAATCACTGGGCAACAAAAGCAAGCTTCCAGGGGCGTGGGGGGGGCTCGGTTAAGCGTCCGACTTCGGCTCAGATCATGATCTCACAGTTTGTGGGTTCGAGCTCCGTGTCAGGCTCTGTGCTGACAGCTGGGAGCCTGGAGCCTGTTTCAGATTCTGTGTCTACCTCTCTCTCTGACCCTCTCCTGCTCACACTGTCTCTCTCTCTCTCAGAAATAAATAAAACATTAAAAAAAAAAAAAAAAGGGCAAGCTTCCAAGCACTTCTCATAGCCACGCTCTAACTGCAAATGAATCACCTGGGACTGAGAAATGTACAGCTGGGGAGTCTGATGAGCATGACTAGGTTCACCTGATCCAGAAACAAGATGCAAATGGATAACAATCAAGCTTCCAGAACCACAAAAGAGGGGCCCCAGCCCAAAACCCCAGAAACTCCCACCAGAGGCAGCGGTGGGGGGCGGCGCAGAGACAACACAGGGTCTGGAGTCAAGAAAACGCCATCACATCCCAGCCAGGAGACCTCTCTGGACCTCAGTCTCCAAATATGTCAACTGGGAATCCCACCACCTCCACACCACCGATTGGACTGTTAGGAAAACTCCGGGTGAGTCCATCATCTAACTGGTTCTCAATCACCTGTAAAAGGTTCACCACCAATCGGTTAAGTGTCTGACTTCGGCTCAGGTCATGATCTCACTCACAGTTCGTGGGTTCGAGCCCCACATCGGGCTCTGTGCTAACAGCTCAGAGCCTGGAGCCGGTTTCAGATTCTGTATCTCCCTCTCTCTCTGCCCCTCCCCTGTTCATGCTCGGTCTCTGTTTCTCAGTAATAAATAAGTGTTAAAAAGTAAAAAAAAAAAAGTTCACGACCGTCAACCACCTGAGCAGGGGGCTCGGCTCCCTCAGCACCGGGGGATCTGATGCAGCACTGCGGTGCCAAGGCAGCGAGTGCCACCTTACCCTCATCGGCCCACAGCGCTGCTTAAACCTCGTGCCCGCCTTGCTGCTAACAAGGGATCTTTAGGACGAACTGGTTTTCTTCAATTTACAGAAGACACAAAACATTAATATGAACACATGATGCTTAATCAATCACTTTCTAAAATTCAGTCAAAATAAATTATGACGGGGGGGGGGGGGAATGGTTATTTTTAGCTGTTATAAATGAACCAAGCCTCCGGAGTCGCTTGGGCAGAAACTGGGCATAAATTCCCAAACCAAGAAAACAACAAAACCCACCACCAAGAAAAACCGTAGAAGTCACAGTGTAGTCCAGAAATGACATTCGTTATTGACGTTGTCTGTGCCCTCACGAGAGAGGCAGGGGAGGGTACGAAGCACTTCACATGCACTGCCTCACTCAACCCTCCCAATAACCCCGTGAAGTAGCTCTTCTCACCTCGCGACTGGCCCAGGCCGACACTGACCCCGCTAAGGGGCCAGTCACCATGACGTGTTCTGCTAATGCAAGTCGGTCCCGGACAGGACGGCAGATACACCTGACGTTTTGCCGGAAGCCCGCCACCCAATAAAGCGCCCGCTGGTTTACAGTTTGTCCATCAGATGGCACACCGTCAAATGCACTCAAACAGACGAGCTACTTAAGGAGAAGCCAACAATGGTTAAGACACACCAGTACCAAGGCCACGGGCAGGCTGAACCCCGAGCAGGTATCCAACCCAACAAAAAGAGACGTTCTTTTTAGAACGTAAACGTCTAATGGATTGCAACATTACAGAAGGATCCAAAGGTATGGGATGCCCGATGCCCCAATCCCAGGGAAGCGGAAACAGAGACTCAGAGTGACTTGGCGGAGGCCCCCAAGGAGTCAGGGACCTGCTCTACGCTCCCTCTTGGCTCACGGCCCGTAACCTGGCGCTACCCTGGGCACCACCTGCCCCACCGTGACCCCAAACCCTCACCTACGGCACTCACTGCATCTGAGGTACCTCCTTCTACCACCAAATCCCCACAAACAACAAGCCACAGTGTTAGGCTGACCTACAGTTTCACTTGCTTATGTGACTCATTTTCCAGAAATGCTGAGAAAAGCCGCTGTGATGAAGATCTAAGAGGCAACAGGAAGCGGCAAGCAAAACAAACAGTTCACAACAGTTCTGTTTGGTCTACACGTGTGCACCGCCGGCCATCCACACTGACCTCGGCAGGGAGGGCCGGCGGGGACCCAATACCGCCACCCAGGACTTCCCTCTCGGGCCAGGTGATGCTCTAGGCTCCATGCGGGAAGGAAGCAGGGTCTAGTAGGAAGAGCCCGGCCTTCCAAGTTCAAGAACTAGGTGCTGGTGGTACCACTTAGTGTTGAGTTACTCACTGAGTCTCTATCTCCTTTGTAAGAAGAGGAATAATATCTCACATCTCACGGCGTTGCTAGAAACATGAAAAGCGTTAACACTTAAAAGCCTGGGGGCTCAGTCGGTTAAGCGTCCAACTTCAGCTCAGGTCATGATCTCACAGTTCGTGGGTTCGAGCCCCGTGTCAGGCTCTGTGCTGACAGCTCAGAGCCTGCAGCCTGCTTCCGATTCTGTGTCTCCCTCTCTCTCTTCCCCTCCCCCGCTACAGTTCTGTCTCTCTCTCAAAATAAACAATAAAGTTTTTAAAAATAAATAAAAAAGAACATAGCCTAGAACAGCATGTTTCACATGGCCCGATAGGATTGGCTGTCCTCCTGGATTTAATTAGTTAAGATTAAATTAATCTACACATTGAGCTAAGTCACACTAGCCTTGGGGTGAGTGCTGGACAGCTGCGGGAGGCAGAGTCTGGAGAACATGGGTCCAGAACATCTTCATCACCACATGAGGTCCCAAGCCCTCTGCTACTGGCCTGAGCCCTCGCCACTTGTTCAGGCACTGAGGGTCACCCGCTTTCGGGCCCCCGGGACCGGTCTCCAGAGTGACAGTTCTCACATATCTGAACTTGCCTCTCCTTCAAGGACTTCCTGTTTCTCTCTGGGCTCCCAAGTTCAACCTCCAAACCCTCTACGCTGTTCCATCTCTGAGAATCAGCCTCTTCGGGGCATCCCCTGTGCTGAGTGTGCAGCCCCTGTGTGGGTGCTGGGCTCACTGTGACACACACAGAGTCGCCCCGATGAAGCCCCAGTGACCACCCATCCTTTGGGCCAAAAGACAAAACCTCGCGGCGCCTGGGCGGCTCAGGCGATGAAGCACCCTACTCTTGATTTCAGCTCAGGCCATGATCTCACGGTTTCGTAGGATCGAGCCCCCTTCGCGCTATGTGCCCACAGCGAGGGGCCTGCTGGGGAGCCTGTCTCCCTCTGCCCTTCCTGCACTCGCACGGTCTCTTTCAAAATAAAGAAACAAAATTAAGTTTAAAAAAGGACAAAACCTCTCCTACGGGGGCTAGTAAGTTCAAAGTCAATTCCCAGGCAGAAAACTGTAAGCTCAGACAGGAAAGAGCTGAACAGCAGTCCTGAGGGCTCTGGACCTGAGGGAGCAAGCCACGGTCCCCACCCCACGGTCCCCACCTCGGCCCAGGACCCGGCTTCATCCTGACAACACCCACTCCCTCCCCTTCTGCCACCAGGGGCTGTTTCACTCCCCCCCTTAAGCCCTTCAGTGGGCCTCCACTCCAACTCTGACTCCCGGCTTTCACCCTGACCTCCGCCCACCCCCACCCCCACCCCCACCCCCGCCCGGGCCGCCCACCCCTTCTCTGCCACTCCATGTCTCGAACCCCCCTGCTCTGCCAAACTTCCCGGTTTTCCCCCCATTCCGGTCTCCCTGGAGTTCCCCTCCCTCCTCTCCATGCACCAAGTGCTACCTTCCTTCATCACCATTCACTGGGGAGACCGCAGACGCAGCAATTCAGGAAAAGGGCCAAGGGCACGAGCCGGGAACCAAGCTGGAGTCTCCCCCACGTCAGAGTCCCTCCCATGCCACCCTGAGAACCCGTGCTGAAGGGAGGCGCCGCTCCTCCAGCCATCCCAGGGCGGATCTCTGCTCCAGCCACACTTCTTTCCCTGATCGGCCGCCTCTGCCTTTTCACACGCTGTCCCCTTCCCTGGAAGGCTCCGGCAAACTTGTCCGCACCCCACCCTTCAGGACTGCGCTCACCTGTTACCCATCAGCCCCCTCTGCTTCAAGAAGCCCTCCAGAAACACCACTTCCTGAGAATGCTGCCCAGCTGGGCTCAAAGCCACTGGGCGTAGAAACTACCTACCTGCTCAGCCTCCCTCCCCGCCCCTCCCCCCCCCCGCCCCCCAGCGCAGGGCCCTGAGAGCAAGTGTCTGTCTTCTCCGGCTCCGCTGATCATTCCTCCTGATTATCAGGCATTGGAAAAGAGACTCGTTCCACCAATGGAAAAACTAAGCCGGGGAGACAACATCAAAGCCTGATTTGCCCTGACGTAGCTCTCCCTCCCTCCCTCCCTGCCAGCTGTGTTCTTTGGACTCTTCCGTGGGGCCCTAGGAGTCGCACCAAAGAGCATTAAAAGTTAAACGCGTCCCCGCCCTGGCCTCAATGCAACCGCAAACACAAACGGTCGGTGGGGGGGTGAGGTCACACACACACCCCCGCTCTGTTACAAAGGCTCCTCTGGTGACCGGTCATCTGCCCCCTCTTCTCGTGTATTATCGTCGGGATTTCACAAACCCCAGGCGAAGGCTCACGGATGCCCCTCGGGGTCCGCAGCCCCTCGGTTTGAGAAACCCGGCCCGGAGACCAGCCAAAAGGGGAGTGGGGCACTCAGAGCAGGTGGTAGAGGGAGGCAGGGGAGCAGCCCCGGGGTGCGGAGAGAGGGCCCCGAGGGCCTGCTTGGCCCAGGGGCTTCTCAGGCGCCCTGCGCACCGGAACGGTGACGGGGGGGGGGGGGTGGGGGGGGCCAGGGGGGCCTCAGGCAATGTGGGGGCGGCTTCTGGAACTGAGGATCCTCGGGGTGTCTGGAAGTCTAGGGGAAACCGCACAGGGTCTCGGGGTTCCGGGGTCCTCAAAGTGGCGGGGGCCGGAGGTGGCCCAGGGACTGCGACTGGGTCTCGGGGACCAGGGATCCGGAGGGGTGCAGGCTGACGCCCTCCAGGGCGTCTCGGGGGGCTGGGGTCCCCAGGGAAACGCTGGGAGGGGTCCCTGGGACCGAGGTCCGTCAGAGTTCCCGCGGGGGTTCTCGGCCCGGGCCCCCCGCGGCCTGCCCGCTCGGCCCCCTCACCTGCCCGGCCGCCGCGCCGCTGCTCCGGGCTCGCGCTCCCGCCGCCGCCTCCCGCTCAGCGGTCTCCTCGGCTCCGGCTCCCGCGGCGGCCGCGCGCTCCCCGCGCTGGGCGGGGCCGGCGGAGAGCGGCCTGCGGGCGGAGGGCTGCGCGCGCAGCAGGGGCGGGAGCCGGCGCCCGAGCCCGAGCCGACGCCGCGCCGCCCTCACCCGCGCCGCTCCGAGGGGCCGGGCGCAAAAAGCCTTCTCCGCGCACGCCCCCCGGCGGCGCGCGCAGGTTCCGCCCCGAAACCAACGGCGGCGCGGAGGCCGAGGCCACGCCCCCGGAGCCACGCCCCCTCGGGCTCTCCGGCGCAGACGCGGACGAGGGCGCGCACGGAGCTCGCGCCTACGACCCGGCGTCCGCGCCGCCGTCCTGCCGGGGCTGGCTGCGCGTCCTCGCTTCTCGCATCTGCAAAATGGGCGCAGGCGCACTTTGCCGGGACGCGGCGACCGTCTGCGAGCGCCCGGAAGCGCCGCTCGGCGGCCGCGCCCCGAAGCGCGTTCGCGCGCCGCTTGGGCGCCCCAGACTCCGCGGCGCGACTCTTGGCAGGGACCCCCCGCCCCAGCCCCCGCTCTGCTCTTCCCTCATCCGTCCCTGAAACCGCGTCCACCTGTCTGTTGCTTTGTGCCTCCCTCCCCGAGAGAACCGGGGCCCCGGAAGCTGGCCCGGAACCGGCGGTCAGTGCCAGATGTTTGTGAACGCGCGAACCCCCCCCCACACCCCTGCGCTCTCCCCTCATCAAGAAGTGCCCTTCCCAGCGTCTGGCAGTGCCACCGGCTGGGGTTCGGGTCCCCTCCGTGCCCCAGGGTCTGCGTCGTAAAGCGGGGTGCTTGAGCCGCCTCGGGATGGCGCGTGGCTGCTCTCGGCACAGGGGCGCGCAGGTGGACCCCGGCGCCTGCGGGTCCTGTTATTCAAGCGGCCCCTCCTCCCTTTGCCCCTGGAAGTCGGCTTCCCCGGAAAAGACCCAGCTGGATCAAAAACCACTTCCTCTGCGCAGGCCTCCCAGATCGCTCTCCCTGCCCTGCCCGAGCCGCCAGAGTGGATGATTATTCCTTCCCGCCTTAGCATACTTGTCCGGCCTGCTGTTAAAGTGGCTTGTTAACACCCGCCCCCAGCCCACCGGGGAAGCTCGCGTGTTTCAGCAGCCTGTGAACTTTTGGGGGGCCCGGAGCAGCCTGTGAACTTTTGGGGGGCCCGGAGCAGAGCCCAGAGCACTGTGGGGAGCGAACAAGGCAGAGGTGGGCTTCCCGGCACTCGCTTGCCGTCAGTCCTCAGAGCAGCCCCCGTGAGGAAAGTGGGTCATTATTATCCCAAGGGGCCCGGCTTCTCTCAAGTTGTAGAAAATTACCGCGAGGTCGTGCCCCCAGGCTGCCCTGAGCATTCCCAGGGCAGATAAGGGGCTGGCCCGGCGCTGGCGCACTGGTGTGTGTGTGTCACAGGGCGCTGGGTACCGCGGGGTGTAACTGCGTCCTCGCCTCCGCCCAGCTGGCATGAGCATGTCCTAGTGCGTGCTGAACAAAGGAGTAAACTTGGATGCGGGTGAAACAGCAAGACTCCGCTCCCGGAGCCCAGGCACCAGACTCCATCCACGTCTGTACCAGCGGTGCCCTTGCGGGCCCACAACGGGCTGCCCGGTGAGGCATTCGCGTCCTTGGAATGGACATGCTTATGTGTGCGTGTGTTCGCTGCTGTTTTTTGAGCACCTACTAAGGGCCACATCCTACTTCATCCGCACAGTCCCCGTATGCGGTAGGTATTATCATTCCCCGGGGGCACGGAGTCACAGGGCCCCAGGAGGGGTGAGCAGAGAAGATGGCAGAGACCAGCCAACCATCCTTCCATCCCGGACAGGAACTTGTCGCCTTGCTGCGCGGAAGGACCCACGTCATAACACAGATGCCCTGCGCTGGTGTGAGAGGCCAGACCTCCGTGTATCACACACCCTGACCACACCCTTCGTAGACAACATACACAGCATGCACATACCCTCCCCTGTGCGTCTGTACCCCTCCTTACACATGCACATCGTAGACACGGGTGTGTGCCTGGTGGGATGGCCTCGCCGGCAGGAGGAAGGAGGAAGGGAGATGGGCAAATGCGCCCTGGAAAAGTCTCCCCGGCCCTCTTCTTCCCCACCCCCACCCCCACCCCCGCCCACGCCCAGCTCAGGCCTCCTCACCGCTGACCTGGAAGTTTACAACAGCCGCTCTAAGGTCTCCGCACAGCAACCCACGTGCCCCTCCACCCCCCAGCAGCTGTGATGTGGCCAGGGAGGCCGGCATGGGCACTGAACAAGTATGTCCTGAGTACCCCCTGTGCTGGACGCCAAGGACACAGCAGGAAAACTACCCGCTGAACCCATGGGGCCGACAGTGCAGAAGGGGACACTGGCAATAAACATACGTGTCAGGGTGTGATGAGGATAAAGAAAAGGAAGTTGGGTGGGGAACGGACGAGCGTGAAAACGAAAGGGCAATACACAGAGGAGACGTTTGCAAAGCGTTTCCCCAAGGCCCCGATCTAGACTATAGACAGAGCTCCTATAACTCATGGTAAGAAGACAGTCAACGCAGTTAAAAAGAAAAAAAAAAACTTCAAAACATGCTTCATTGGCATAGATACATGGTGGCACATAAGGACCTGAAAAGATGCTCAACCTTTTTAGCCGCCAAGGAAATGCAACTCAAAACCACAAAGAGGGGCGCCTGGGTGGCTCAGCCGGTTAAACGTCCGACTTCGGCTCAGGTCATGATCTTGCGGTTTGGGATTCAAGCCCCGCGTCGGGCTCTGTGCTGGCAGCTCAGAGCCTGGAGCCTCTTTCAGACTCTGTATCTCCCTCTCTCTCTCTGACCCTCCCCTGCTCACGCTGTCTCTCTCTCTCTCTCTCTCTCTCAGAAATAAATTAAAAACATTTTTAAAAATTAAAAAAAACACACAAAGAGATAGCGTTATATACAAATGTAAAATTAAATGGCCAAAATTAAGAGGATTTCCCATACTGAGTGTCATTAGGGTGCGGAGGAACGGGAACCCTCACGCTCTGCCGCTGGGCAGGTGACGTGTTACAACCAGTGCACACCTGTCAGAAAGGCTAAAATAAAAAATAGTGAGAAAACCAAATGCTGGGAAGGATGCAGAAAAACCAGATGATCCAGCCAGTGCGGGGGTGGGGGGTGGGGGGGGTGGGACTGTACATGGTTTCCAGCCGCCGGAAAACAGTTTGGCGGTTTCTTTCAAAAGCGAACGTGGGGCGCCTGGGTGGCTTAGTCGGTTAAGCGTCTGACTTTCGCTTAGGTCATGATCTCGCGGTTCGTGGGTTCGAGCCCCGCGTCGGGCTCTGTGCTGACTGCCAGCTCAGAGCCTGGAGCCTGTTTCAGTCTGTGTCTCCCTCTCTCTCTCTGACCCTCCCCTGCTCACGCTGTCTCTCTCTCTCTCTCCTAGAAATAAATAAAACATTAAAAAAAAAATCTTTAAAAAAAAAAAGCGAACGTGCATGGCCAGGCAACCCACCAATTGCCCCCTCGGGTATTCATCAGGGGGTGGGGGGGGAGACAATGAAAACTGTGTTCGTGAAAGACCTCGCATAAAGAGTCACAGCAGCGCCGTTCAGAACAGCCCCAAACCGGAAACATCAAGAGCCCCTCGGTGGGTGAACGCCATGGCCACGGCCGGGGAGGAGTGGGTGAGAGCAGCCCACCGCATCCACGCGCATCGCCTCTCGCAGGCGTGGGAAGGGGCCCAACTCCTCCAGCCCTGATTGGTGGAGGGGCGGCAGCGGGTGCCCCCATCCGTCCCAAAGCTGGCATTCGGCAGGGACTGCATGAGCAAGGCACCCGCGCTGCCCAGACCACCAGCCCCTGCCTCTTGGCGGTTTCCGTGTCCGGCCTCTGATTGTCACGCGCCCCACAAAGGAGGGGAGATAGTGACTGCAGCACCCCTCCAACCAGGTAGAGGGCCCTGAGGAGGGGCCGGGGGGAGACTGTGGTCCTCCCAGAGAGAGCAGGGGGCGTGGGGCTGAGGCCTCGCCGAAAAGCACCCCAACCTCCTCTTCCCTCTTTTCAAGCAGCCTGTGTGCCGTGTTGCTGGTAAAATTCAGAAATCTTCATTAAAAACAGAAGAACAAGAAATACGACATCCCAGGACCTTGTTCCTGTTTCTTCAGCATTTATTTACCTGTGACAGGGCCGTGGAATATGACCTCTGGGCTCGGGAGTTCTGGGTTAGAGATTATAGGGATCTGAGAAAAGTACCTTCTCCTCCAGGAAGCCCTTCTGACTATTCCAGCCCTGATTGGTGGGGAGGGGATCACACCTGATTCCTACAGTACTTGTAGCCTGACCTGTGTGTTGATGTTGAAGGCCAGACCGAGCTCTGTCCAAGGCTCTGCTCTGATAATTCCTCTGCGTATCTGGTCTTCCGGCCGGCTTTCCCAAGCCTGGGGCTCAGGGCTCTATTGGGTTGAACTGAATGACATCACTTTGTGATTGATCAGTTCTCAGGGGGAAAAAAATAAGTTATTTTATTGTATTTTTTTAATGTTTTATTTATTTCTAGGAGAGAGAGAGAGACAGCGTGAGCAGGGGAGGGTCAGAGAGAGAGGGAGTCACAGACTCTGAAACAGGCCCCAGGCTCTGAGCTGGCCGTCAGCACAGAGCCCGACGCGGGGCTCGAACCCACGAACCGCGAGATCATGACCTAAGCGAAAGTCGGACGCTTAACCGACTAAGCCACCCAGGCGCCCCATTAAAATTTTAATGTTTTTATTTATTTCTGAGAGAGAGAGAGAGAGAAAGACACAGTGTGAGCTGAAGAGGGTCAGAGAGAGAGGGAGACACAGAATCCGAAGCAGGCTCCAGGCTCTGAGCTGTCAGCACAGAGCCCGACGCGGGGCTCGAATTCACGAACTGTGAGATCACGACCTGAGCCAGAGTCAGATGCTTAGCCAACTGAGCCACCCAGGCACCCCCCAAACTCACTTATTTTAGAGCAGGCTTCCCAAGCATTCCGACCCTCTTTGCGCCGATGAGGTCAAGGGCACCCAGAGAGGTTACTCCCTAGCATGTCTATGTGATTAGTTCATTGATGAGCCACGCCTGGGGTGGGAGGGACGGTGTCTACGCAGAGGTGGAAAGCGCAGTTTGAAGGCCCTGCTGTGTCAACCGTGGGGCAGGCTGGGGAGGGCTCGGAAAATGGTTCCCGTGGGTGTTTATAATTACAAGTTTCTCTGAAGCCTTCGTAGTGCGGCCCAGAACTCAGGTGCCACGCACACCATCTTCCACCCACCTCCGCCCGCCCACGTGGGTGGTTATTCTGCTCGGATGGGGTAGAGCTGCCTGGAAGTTAGAAGAGCCTTGGCCTCGCCTTTAAGCCCACCCTCTGAAAGACGCTGGTTTACCCTCTCTCCCCCGGTGCTGCATGGGGGTGACCAACCAAAGAACCCCAGAGAGGCAGTTTTGTGGACAGAAGGGTGTGTTGGGGAGGAGTTTTAGGGACATGTGAGCGGCGCTGTCACTGCCTCGGTGATGGGGAGGTTCTGGGGCGGAGCCAGAGAACAGAGGCCAGAGACCGCGCGGGGGTCACAGAAGGTGTAGGGTGCAACTTTCCAGTGAGTTCTCTTCCTGTCGCCTTGGGCGTCCCTCCTTCCCGGTCCCACTGCTGACGCTCTGTCCCTTCCCTGTACCCCCCCCTTAAGTGATCTCAGCCAGTCCTCGGGCCTCCCACGTCGTGCGTGCTCAGCGTATCAGAAAGCCTTCTGGGGGCGCCTGGGGGCTTCGTCGGTTAAGCATCCGACTTCGGCTCAGGTCATGATCTCGCAGTTCGTGGGTTCGAGCCCTGTGTCGGGCTCTGTGCTGACAGCTCAGAGCCTGGAGCTGCTTCAGATTCTGTGTCTCCCTCTCTCTCTGACCATCCCCTGCTCACGCTGTGTCTCTCTCTCTCTCAAAAATAAATAAAACATTTAAAAAAAATTTTTTTTAAAGAACAAAAGCTTTCTCATTAAAAAAAAAAAAAAAGCCTTCTGTGGGTAACAGGACTATCCGGATCTGGCAGGGAACAAACGAAATTCCTTGTTAGACCCTGCAAAGGAAAGCTGAGCGAGACCCCAGCGCCCTGCGAGCCTGCAGGCTGACCCGCAACCGCCAGGGGCCAGATGACTGCTCGTGGGTGGGGGGGCCCTCCTGGACGGAGCTCTCCTGCTACAGCAGCACCCACAGGAAGGGAGGGAGGGGTGAGGCGGGAAGCCTCAACCCTCATCAGAACCCGGATGGGAAGCCTGCCCCTGGCGGCCTCCTGGGAAGATGCGGGGGCACACAGCTCTGTGACGCGGCTCCCACGCCTCCTGCGCTCCCCGTGCTGGGAGGTCACAGGGCAGCTGTGGGGGAGCCCCGTCTACGTGGCCGATGTGCATCTGTGCAGGGCATCTGGGCATCAGCTGGAGCTGCCCTCCAGCGCCAGGCCCAAAGCCTCTGGGGTGTGTGGCACAGATTTAGTTCCCCTGTGCGTTGCACGTGGGCTGTGGCTCTGCTCCAAGGTCTTTTTCTTTTTTTAATGCTTACTTATTTTTGAGAGAGAGCGAGACCGAATGCAGAGCATGAGCGGGGAAGGGGTGTGTGGGGAAGGGCCAGAGAGAGAGAGACAGAAGGAGACACAGAATCTGAAGCAGGCTCCACTCCGAGCTGTCAGCACAGAGCCCGACACGGGGCTCAAACCCACAAACTGTGAGATCATGACCTGAGCCAGTCGGGCGCTTAACCCACTGAGCCCCCCAGGCGCCCCTCTTCTTCTTCTTCTTCTTCTTCTTCTTCTTCTTAATGTTTATTTATTTTTGAGAGAGAGAATGAGCAGGGGAGGGGCAGAGAGAGTGGGAGACAGAGGATCCGAAGTGAACTCACTGGAGTCCCAGTGTCTCTCTGGACCGGATGTGGGGCTTGAACTCAGGAACCACGAGATCACGACCTTAGCCAAAGTCAGGTGCTTAACCGACCGAGCCCCCAGGCGCCCCTGTGCCACGTGTCTTCTGCATCCATGCCCCTGGCGGGCGGTTCTCTCACGAGAGGGGACCCACCCGATGGCTCTAAAGAAGAGCTCAGAAGTGGCCCCGGCACGTCCCGCGTGGGGCCCACCTTTCGGAGTGGGGGGCGCTGCGTGATTGGCCAGCGATGTCATCTGGCTCCTCTGGTCCCTCCAAACCGGATACGGGACTGGTACCGAGCTGCCCCGGGTTCTAGACCTGGGGACTCCACCGCCTACTGCTCAGCTCCGCCTGCTGCTGCGTCCTGGGCGACTTATGAGCCACCCCAGAGTCCCGATGCCCTCTGACCCGCCTGGCTTGCTCCCATTTTGGTTGAGGTCGCCAGCTGGTGCTCAGCGGCCCCAGAGGTCACAGCGACTCCCCTTTTGCCCTTCTTGCCCTTCTATGTGCGAGATGGGGGGGGGAGGTGGTCAGAGAAGTGAATCGGGCCACTAACCTGCTCTCCGGCTCAGTCCAGACCCTGCTACGATGGTTACAGGCGTGAGTGGGGGGGGGGGGCGGGCGCAGGGATGACGGTTGGCGTGCGCCCCTCCGTTCTACCCTCGTGACCACACTGCAGCTGCATTCCGCGTGCCACTCACGGCACCTTACTTACAAATGGGGAAACCGAGACGAAACGGCTCACTAACGTCTCTCGGCCGACAGGTAAGTCGGCTCTGATTCCAGAAAGGCTGTGCTTTCCTCCCGGCCCCAGCACCTGCCCGCCCCCCCGCCCACCTGCGCTCCAGCAACCTGCTTCCTCCTGCTTCCTGTCATGTCGCTCAGGTGTCCCGGGGGCTGGGCACTCAGGCTCCCTGGGGCTCCGTCAGCCAGGCCCGTGGCAAGAGCCACGCTCAGTGTCAGGAGGAGGCCGCTGACCCCGCTACGGCGGAGGGGAGATGGGGGGACACAGAGGGGCTTGGTTACCTGGGCGCCTTGCTCTTTAAAAAGGGGTGGGGGGCGGGATCCGGACCCAAACCCAGAGTAAGTCTGGGGCTGTCTCCACAGCGACCGATGCAGTCGGCTGTTTGGTACTAAAATGAATACAGGTGACGTTGGTAGCAAGAATGCGAAGTGGCGCAGCCACAGCAATTTGGTGGTTCCTCGACATGTTGGACAGAACGGCCACACGACGAGCCGTCCCGCTCCCGGGGCCACACCCACGGGTACCGGCAGCAGGTGTCCAGGCGAGTACGTGAAGACGCCTGCTCAGCGCAGTACTGTTCCCAGCAGCTCGCGGTGACACAGCGGCCACACGGTGGAATGACTCCCATGTCCGTTCACGGATGAATGGCAGAGCCATACGCCGGGCGGTGACTCGGCCGTAAAAAAGGAACGAGGCACTGACACCCCTACGGTGTGGATGAACCTCGAAAACATGATGCGGAGTGAACGAAGCCAGGCTCCAAAATCACACGTTGTATGATTCCGTTGGCACAAAATGTCCAGAGACCTGGTGGTTGTCAGGGACCTGGGGACTTGGGGTGGGGGAGGCAGAGACAGGGGTGCTTAATCAGCACGAGGTTACCTGTTGGGGTGATGGAAACATTCTGGGACCAGGCAGAGGTGATGGCCGCACAGCGCGGAGAATGTTCTAAATGCCACTGCACTGTTGGCTTTGCAATGGTTAATTGTGTGTGATGTGAAGCTCAGCTCAATTAACATAAACGCGGGCAGGTTATAAAACAGAAAGCGGGGCGGGGGGCCTGGGGGGCTCAGTCGGTTGAGCGTCCGACCTCGGCTCAGGTCATGATCTCACGGCTTGTGGGTTCGAGCCCCGCGTCAGACTCTGAGCCGACAGCCTGGAGCGGCTTCACATTCTGTGTCTCCCTCTCTCCCTGCCCCTCCCCTGCTCGTGCTCTGTTTCTCCCTGTCTCAATAATAAATAAACATTAAAAAAATTTTTTTAATGGAATAAAACACAATTCAAATTTGCATGAATTTTTATCAAGGGCAGACTTTCCAGGAAGTGTCGCCTCCCCTCTGCAGCTGCCAGGGTTTCTCCGGGAGACGGTCTGGAAGGATGGCCCTAAGGGAGGCAGGGCTTGGGGAGGACGTATAAGCACAGAAGTACAGTGGCCGCCAAGGCTAGAGCTCCTGGGCTCGGAATACAGTGGTGAGGGAGGGAGAGCTGGGCCAAGCATTCCCGGGCCGCTCCTCCCGGCAGCCCGATGACCGGGTTCCTCTCTGCTCTTGTGGCTGCGCACACCCCGATGGACCCCCAGCTGCTTTTTGGCTTCTCCTGACCCCTCCCTGCCTTTAGGTTTCCTCTCACAGCTTCTGCCTCCTGCCTTCCCAGCTTTGGAACCCTCTGGTGAATCTGCTTGTCTCAGCGTCCATACCCCCAGAGGAAGATCTGGTGGCCTCAGTGGACCCCATCAGCCACTGCAAATGAAGGCCAGCAGGGAGACGGCTGCCTCTCGGGAGTGTTGTCTTCCTCACAGCTGACAGGTAGTGTGCCTGCTTTAACCCACAGCCCTGCTCCGAGAAACTTCTTCTTTCAGTGATGGAAAAACCATGACTCTTATTGGCCATTCCCCAGAGGGAAGTGGTCCTGCTACCTGGTTCAGAAGAGAGAACTGGTCATCTGAGCCGAGGAACAGGGGCGGGAGAGTCCCTTCACCACCCCCACAGTGGGCTTGGTGCTCCTCTTCTGTTTCCAGAAGCCTCTTCCGCCCACCCACCGCAGTGCCCTCAGGGAAGGCTGGGAAGGAGCCTTGAAATTAGCCATTTCAGCCCATTTTACAGATGAGGAAGCTGAGCCCCAGAGAGAGGGAGGTGGCTGCTGGGGGAGACAGGAGTTGACAGCAGCTGCCCCATGGGGCCCAGTTCCGCTTCGAGGACCTCGGTAGCCCGTGAACCGCAAACACCATCTAGTGACTACACCCCGCACCCCGTCTCTCAGGACCCCTCCAGCCCACGGGAGGCGATCAGGGAGGTGCTGGTCCCCCATCTACCAGACGTTCCGGTGTTCCGACACCCGGTTTTCCTAACCCTCACCCCCTCCACTCACGGAAAATTACCACCCTGCCCCCACCCTCTAGAGAAACAATCCAACCTCTCCGTCAGACACGGTCTCATTCATTCATTCATTCATCTGTCTTGTCACTCGTTCATTTTGAACTCAAACTCTTGGGAAGATTTTATTAACAGCTTTCACGCAGTCTGGGCCAACACGCCCGTTCCACCGTGGAGGGGTGGTGGTCAGGGCGTGAGCACCCACCGCCCGCACACCCCAGGCGCGGGGCCGGGCTCAGTCCTGCAGCTTGCCGGCGTACGCCTCAGCCCTGTCCAGCGGCGGCCCCCGGTTCACGGACGTGTACGCGGGCTCCGAGGTCCCCAGGGACTTGGGGACGGCCTCCTGCGTGATCTGGGAGTCGTGTGTCGTCGTTTCCCCGTCAGAACCGCCCATGTCCCTGACCGAGGGGACGAGGCAAGAGAGGGTTAGGGGTGCAGAGCAAGTCTACCCCCCTGCAGCTGGTCGGGAACCTTTCTGCTTAGACACTGCTCTTGGCAAGAGCGCTCACTGTGTGCTGGGCCCGCTCTGGAACGGTGGGAACAAACGATTTACAGACCTTGCCGTGAGCTGGACACGTGGAGGCCACTGTCCCAAATCCCCAAAGAGTTAAGATTATCCGGGAAGACAGGCCACAGGAAAGAACGACCAGACAGAAAGGACAGGAAGGCTTCCTGGAGGAGGGGACAGTTCATATATCCAGAAGTAGGAGAGTGAGAGCTGAGAAAGCATTCCAGGCACCGGATAGGCAGGGCTGGGGTATCAGTGGGAAGGCTGGCGTAGCGGGGCGGGGACGGGGGCCAGATAAATGGGAGGCCCAGGCTAAGGTCAGATAACAGGGCCTTCGGTGCCAGATTAACGTGCTGCCCAAGGGGCGCCCGGGGGGTTCAGTCCGTTGAGCGTCCGACTTCGGCTCAGGTCACGATCTCACGGTTCGTGGGTTCGAGCCCCGTGTCGGGCTCTGTGCTGACAGCTCAGAGCCTGGAGCTGCTTCAGATTCTGTGTCTCCCTCTCTCTCTGCCCCTCCCCTGCTCACGCTGTCTCTCTCCCTCTCAAAAATAAACATTAAAAAAAGTTTTAATGTGTTGCCCAAAAGGAGGGAAGGACACAACCATGTCTCCACCGCCTCCAGGTCTGACCAGACTCATCTGTCTCCTAGTGACTAATCTTATCCATTATTTGTGTTTTTACGGACTTAAATGTCAGAGGGCAACCTGATTTGCAAGCTCATTGCCCATTTCCCCACCCCCCACCCAACCCACAGGGATTTTTCCGCCGAGCTAATTTCTGTGCCCACTTAATTTCACCTACTCTGCTCCTTCCTCCAGGAAGCCCGCCCTGGTGCACCAGGCAGGATCTTCCTCACCTTCCTCTGGATTCCCAAGCACCTGCTGGTGCCTTGATTCACCCCCTGCATGGCGGTCCCGGGATTAGCGGGTGGTGTGCACCCCTGGCTTCCCACCAGGCAGCCCTGTGAGCTGCTCCGGAACCCCTCGGGAGACGGGAGCTCATCCAAACTGATGCACATCAGAGCTGTTGGTAGTGTCAGAAGCCCAGGGCTCTTTGGCCTCAGTGTGCCCATCTGTACAGCGAGTGGGTGAACTATGACAAAGGCTAATGTTTGTTGCGCGTCCAGGTGCTGGAAACTTGTAGGGACGATGCCCCTTAACCTTCAAAACGCTGCAAAGAGGATAGTACCTGCTAGTGTCCCCGTCTCCCGGATGAGGACATTGAGGCACAGAAGGAGAGGCGTCAGAGCTGGGACCTGCCCGGTGCTGAGCCCCTCCGCACCCCGCTGAACGACTTGGCCTCGGACCCCCCCGGACACTGCTCCCCTCTCACCAGCACCCCACCCGCCCCGGTGGAAGGCGGCGCCCCGGCCTTCTGGGCTCTCCCCTGCCTCGCAGGACCCTCAGAGGAACGTGCTCGGTGTGCCCCCACCGTGCCCCCGCCGTGCCCCCCAGCCGTGCCCCCCAGCCGGAGGCTACTCACAGGAGGCTGAGGACAATGGCACCGGCAAAGGTGACGAGCAGGAAGAAGGGCAGGGAGCCCAGGATGGACGTGATGACGATCATGCCCCCACTCCGCCGGCCCGGCCACGTGTCGATCGCTGAGTAGGGGGTGACTGACAGAACACGGACCCGCTCACCCCCCACACTGCGCCCCTCAGCCTTCCCCCAGGGACACGCAGGGCACCCCCCAACCGCGGCCTGGCAGCCGCAGACCTCAGGACGATGAATCAGGGGCCCGGGTCAGTGTCTGTCTCCCCCCAAGTCTGTTTGCCCCCCACCCACTTCCCAACTACCTCATGTGCCTCGGCTCTTCCTCCTGTCTTTCTGCATCATTGTATTTTTTTAAATGTTTATTTTTTTAAGCTTTTTATTTATTTCTGAGAGAGAGAGAGAGCTGGGGAAGGTCAGAGAGAGAGGGAGACACAGAATCTGAAGCAGGCTCCAGGCTCCGAGCTGTCAGCACAGAGCCTGACGTGGGGCTCGAACCCATGAACCGTGAGATCATGACCTGAGCCGAAGTCGGAGGCTTAACCGACGAGCCACCCAGGCGCCCCAAATGTTTATTTATTTTTTAGAGAGAGAGAGAGACAGCATGAGAGGGAGAGGGGCAGAGAGAGGGGGAGACAGAAGATCCCAAGCAGGCTCTGAGCCGTCAGCACAGAGCCCCACATGAGGCTCGAACCCATGAACCGTGAGATCATGACCTGAGCCAAAGTCTGACACTTACCTAACTGACTGAGCCACCCAGGCGCCCCTGTCCTTTTGCATAATTTTAAATTACAAACTAATTCAACTCTTCTGGTGAATTGGATGGGATACGGATTATCTGCAATTAAAGATGCAGGGGCACCTGGGTGGCTCAGTCAGTTAAGCATCTGACTTCGGCTCAGGTCATCATCTCATGGTTCATGAGTTCGGGCCCCACGTCGGGCTCTGTGCTGACAGCTCAGAGCCTGGAGCCTGCTTTCTATTCTGTGTCTCCCTCTCTCTCTGCCCCTCCCCCACTCATGCACTCTCTCTTTCTCTCTCAAAAATAAATTAAAAAACATTGAAAAAAATTTTTTTTAAAGATGAGGCAAAGGGCCCTGGTCTAACGGAGCCAGCTGCACCGTGGCCACCCCTCTACCGAAGTCACCCTCTTAGAACTCAGTGAACAATTTATAGGTCCTACTGTGAGCCAGCTGCTTGCTGCCCATTGTCCCCTACATGGCCATGAGACGCCCATTCTGCAGATCGCGGCTTGCAGCTTAGGGAGATTGAGTTCCTGTTCAAGGGCACTTAGACTCCAGGCTCAAGTCCACGTACGGGTCTGTCTAGTCCCAAAATGCAGTCTTCCCACAAACCGACCTCAGGCCTCGCCCCAAAAGAACTGGGCTGAGTGCTTTTGTCTGGATGATTCAAAGGAATCCTGCTGAGGAGGCAGAGCAAGGAGTTTTCCTCCCACTTCTCAGATGTGGAAACTGAGGTTCTGAAGGGTTCACACGGCAGTGAGGAGTGGAGGCTGGGCTTGAACTCAGGACTCTTGGTCCCAAGGCAGCGCTGTTGGGGTGTGGGGGGAGGGCGCACAGTGCGTGGGCAGGCGGGGAGCCACATGCACTCGCGCCTTGCCCGTCTACACTCCTCACTAGCCGTGTGACCTCAAGCTACCTTTCAGAGCTATTGCGTGCCCCATAAGCCTACAGTGGGGGTGGGATGAGGGAACAGACAGAAGGTTCTACAGGTAAAGTTCTCGGCTCTGTGCTGGGCTCAGCGTAGCATGAAGTCTCTTCTTGGAGGCCAAGGTGTGGCGGAGGGGCCCTGCAGCTAGGGTCAGGTGTCGTCACGATGACCCTTGGAGACCTCTCCCGTTGCCCTCAGGTTTAGCAGGCAGGATTCTGTGCGTAAACCTCGGATGCGTCCTGAGAACCCGGGTAGAGGATTGAGGAGGGACCGAGCAGGGATGGGGCTGGACAGTGGGCAGCAGTCCTGGCTCCTCCCAGGCTGCCCCCCCCCCGCCCCCACTGCCAGTCTCCGCGCGAGTCTTAGCCTCCAGCCATCTACGTGGTGATGACATTTGTGGCTGTAAGGACTCAACACGTGCAAGGACCCAACACGTGCGGGTTTGGGATGGAAATGCAGGACAAACACCATGGCCCTTGGAGGCAAATGCCTCCACCTCAGTCACGCCACCAAACCCTCCACCTGCCGCAGGGAAGGGGGAGGGGACGTGTCAGGGTAAACCACTTCAAGGTGCATGTAAACCACTTCAAGGTGCATCTTCTGAGATGCCTGGATGGCTCAGTTGGCTAAGCCTCCGACTTCGGCTCAGGTCATGATCTCACGGTTCAGGAGTTCGAGCCCCTCATCGGGCTCTGTGCTGACAGCTCAGAGCCTGGAGCTGCTTCAGATTCTGTGTCTCCCTCTCTCTCTGCCCCTCCCCCGTTTACACTCTGTCTCTCTCTCTCAAAAAAAAAATTAAGAAATATTTTTAAAAGATGCATTTTTCTCATCAACCCAATCGCCCGCCTACATCCAGGGAGACTTTTCCGCGTGACGGACTGAGTCTGCTTTCCCGGGTTCCCCCAAGGGCAACTCCCCACCCATCCCCCTCTACTTACGCCTGTTGGTGCAGACGGGGTCGGACCATAGGGTCTGGTCCTGAACCAAGCCTGTGGACATGTTGACGAGGACGTACTTGAACCTGGAAGGAGACGGAGCCAAGAGTGACTTCTACTCATCCTGTGCCCCCGGCCGCGGGCAGGTGGGAGGCGTGGGGGGTGGGCAGGTGTAGGGGACGGACGGGTTACTTCTAAGAGGTGGGAATCTAGGCGGCCACAGGGTGGGCTCTGGGTTCTGGGCAACGGACAGCGCTGGACTTGGCTTTGGCGCCATCGGCCCATATTCCTGCCCCTGGACTCTTTCCAGGAAGCCCTCGGGAAGGGATCCATGGCCCCCCGTCAGCTCTCCCTCTGGGACCCCCCCCACACACACCATTTCTTGATTATCTATATGAGGAGTGTAGCATACTGGCTGAGTACCAACCCATTTGTTCTGGTAGGATTTTTGTCTTCCACTATTCCCAACCTGGTCCTTGGTACCACAAAAGAGACTTTAAAATAAAAAAAAAAAAAAAGGAATAATATTCATTCCCAACCCAACTTTCCTGGGACAGGGCTGTACTTTTATGTAGTAAACCCCAACTAAGTGTATCTAATCATAAATTAATATTAGCACAAAATATCCAGAGCCTGTTGAAGGTCTCATACACGGTCAGTTTCAAACAGTGGATATTCTGAGAAGCAAAAAATCAACAGCCTCTAGTTTAACACTTAAAAAAAAAAAGACCCTTAAAATCTCTACAGCATCCAGTGTGTTGCCTAATCTCCTATTTCTTTAGGTGGAAGAGGAGAATTCCAGAAGCCGGGATTCTGTGCCTCGTGTCCCCCAGGTAGGAGGTGTGGGGATCTAGGAAGAGGAAGGGGTTTTCCCACGTGAAGAACAAGGTCAGAGGTAAGAGGTCGAGCGTGGGGAAGGGGAGACTAAGGCTCTTGTCCTGCCCAAGGGCTGAAACCAAAGCAAGGAGAAGGCCTCCGACCGGAAGGCAGGCAATTGATGGTCTCGGCCCCGCGTGGGCCTGGATGGTACAGAGACTTCAGCCTAGGCGTTTCCATGGTAACGGGAGTGGGTGGACCCGAGGCTTTGGCACCAGGCGAGACCCCGTGGCCATGGATGAGAGCTGAGCCCCCAGCTCTGCACAGAGATGGTGCTCGGGAAATATACGTGGACACGAATCAGGGACCGCTATGGTGCAGAGAGGGGGACGCAGGCAGATGTGCCAGAAGAAGGCAGACGATGAGGTTTGGAAAAACCTTCAGTGGGGCTCTAGTTCATATGGGACCATTGCTTCTCACGAGGTGACCCCCTTCCCTCTCTGGACCAGTTTCCTCCCCTGTGGATGAAGTGGATTGGGTAGGAAGGGCCACATAGGTGATGAGCCGGGACCCGGTGCATAATTTGTGGAGCCTGGTGTGAAATAAAAATTCAGGCTCCTTATTTAAAAATTAAGAATTCCAATGCAGTGCCTGGGTGGCTCAGTCGGTTAAATGCTCGACTGCGGCTCAGGTCATGATCTCACGGCCAGTGAGTTCAAGCCCCGCGTCGGACTCTGTGCTGACAGCTTGGAGCCTGGAGCCTGTTTCTGATTCTGTGTCTCCCTCTCTCTGCCCCTCCCCCACTTGTGCTGTTTCTTTTTGTCTCTCAAAAATAAATAAATGTTAAAAATTTTTAAATAATAAATGTTAAAAAAAAGATTTAAAAAAATAAAAGAATTTCAAGGTGACAATGGCAGAGAATTAAGCCAAGCCGGGGTCCTCGTGAGTGCATGAGGCCCTGGCGTGGTCGCACACCCGGAAGCAGACCCTTCAGGAGCCCTGTGACAGTTCTGGCTCGAGAAAGGTGGCCCTTCCTGGCCTTCCTGAGTCAGGGCTGGGGCATGACTGTCGCTCACGCACCTGTACTCCGTGGCCCCCGACAGGGGCGGGTTGCAGAGGCCGTGGAAGTTGGGATCTGACAGGCAGGTGACATTGGCGCCCACCCTGATGAGGTAGGCATCCAGGATTTCCGAGGCCCGGGCCACATCCCCTACAGCATCCAAGCTGGGCAGGTCACCACAGGGGATGAGGTCAAAGGCCGCTGCTTTATAGGGGCCTGTCCTTCCCCCCTCGGTTTGCTGGAAGGTGGAGCTCAGCGGGGCCTTGGTGGCATCCTGCACGGAGGCGTTCCTAGAGCTGGCTGCAGAGACAAGGTCGGGGGTGAGAGGCCTGGCCACCCCGGCTCAAAGTCACTCAGTCAGCCATTCACCCAATACCTGCGGACAGCTTCTCGGAGCCCGTGCTGTGCTGGGCCTGGGCTCCCAGGCTGAAGTAGGTTCAGGCCCTGCTTCGAGGGCTCCCTGTGCAATGGAGGGGCAGGGCTCCCGGCTCCCACCCACCTCCTCTTCCCACAGCCCCTCCCCACCCAGCAGACTTCGGTCATTTTCCCTGCCTGAGAGCACTGGGTCTTCCGTGAAATGAGAAAGGAGGGTCCTGTGGTTGGGCGGGGGGGGGGGGGGGGGGGGGGGGGGGGGGGGGAGTAGTGTGGATGCAGACAGATCTGCATTGGGTCCTAGCTCCCTTCTTCCTCGCTGGGTGACTTTGGACGACCCTCCTTTACTTCTCTGGCCCCTGGTCTGTGAAATGGGAGAGAATGCCCCCTGCGTGTGCACAGATTGGGCACAGGTAGGCAGTCAGGACATGTTGGCTGAAAGAATAAAATGATGGCTCTGAATGGGCTGCCAGAAATGTAAGAGGTTGTCACTGGGTTCCTTCGATCAGAAGCCGGGATCGCTCCGGTGAAAGGGGAGGGTGGGGCCAGAGCACGTGGGTCCAAATGCACGGTTTCCCTGCAAACCCCAATCACGAACCACCCTGGGCGCCTGGGGAAGGGCTGGGGTCTGAGCCACCACGGTGATCTGGGTTCGCCTTCCGACCTGGGGGCTCCCATGAGTTATTCCATGTCTGTGAGCCTCGCTTCCTTGCTGTGTGATGGGCATCCCGACAGCCGTCGTGCAGGCCAGTCGTAAACATTAGCTCTAAGGTATGCGCAGTGCCCAGCATGACGCAGGTGCTCAGTGACTGGTGCTGCCTTTATCTCTCCGCCAGACAGGATGTCCCTCTCGGGGACGAGTCCGTACGTGTGGCTGCAGCTCCCCGCCCACGGCTGGCACACAGCCCACTCGGGTGTGTGCCAGTGAGGGGCATGGGGGTGGTTGCATTACGGTGCTAAACCTGCCTCCTGTCCCCCTCCCTGCAGACAGGTCAGAGCCCCTTTCGGTGCCGCCCGGGGAAGAAGAAGCTTTACCTAAGTCGACTAGGACATAGAGGTAGACCTCACAGGGGCCATCAAGGGCCGCCGAGCTGTCGAACATGCAGAGAGGCTTTTCCAAGGCCACGGTGGTGAGGGTGGGGTTGTTGGTGGCAAAGGTCACGCTGGCCAGCTGGGGCTGGAGGTTCACACCTAGAGGAGGCAGTGAGGGCAGGAGCTGACCCCCCGTAGAAGTGCCCACACCCCCTGGGCACACTGCCCCCCATCCCATGTCTGCATTCGGTTACTGAGCACCTGGAGTGCGCCAGGCACTGGGGTCCCCCTCCCCAAGGGTCATCTAAGGAACTGGTCTCAGACACAGGCAGCACCCCTGCCCCCACGAGCCCCCTCTTATGAGACAAGCAGTCCAGCCCACTGCTCCCCGTCTCTGTTCAGCCTCTCCTACGCATCTGTTCATGAACTCAGCGCAGTCGGGCGGTTCGGCTGTCTTCACGTGGACCCCAGAAACAAGCCCTTCCCCCATCCTCTGCTCTCTAGCATGCAAATCTGACCCTGTCTCTCTCCTAGGCCCCTTCCCAGGCTCCCCACTGCTTCTGAAGGTACTCCAGCACAGCACAGCCCCTCTGAAGGGGCAAAGAGTCCTGAGGTTCTGGGCTTTGCTTCCTTGGTCTGCAGCCTCTCCCCAAAGCACGGCCCCCACCCCACCCCATCCCATGCTCCAGCCTCGCTGCGGTCGGGAGGGTCCCAGGATAGACCTCCCTCCTTTAACTGGCCCTGGCTGCGCCTTCCCCTGAAATGCCCCTCCACCGCCTCCAGTCCAGGCCTCTCCAGGGTCTAGTCCAGCCCCTCTCTGCTCTCCCACAGCCCCCCGTGCGTCACTCACAGCCCCCATCAGAGGGCTCTGTGATCCCTGAGCCCTGCAATCGCACCCGAGGGCTTGGCACAGAGCAGCCAGGCATGCCCATTCCTGGAGCCAAGTCCCCCGGTCGCAACGGTCCTTTCCATCCAGGCCCGTGCGAGGACCGTGGGAGGGTCGGGGCCCAGGTCACAGCGGCCCGCCCTCCCGAGGCTCGGCGCCTTCTCCCCTTCCGCGCTCACCCAAGCCGAGCCGCAGGCCGCCGAGGGCGAGCAGGGCCCAGAGCGGGGCCATGGCCTTGGACCCGCCGCGGGAGGAGGAGGCGGGCGGTCCCGGGGCCACCGTGCCTCTCCGGGTCCGCGCACCCGGCGGCTGGACCCCGCTGCGGCGCGCCCCGCCCCCGCCGGCGCCGGCCAATCCCCGGCCTCCCCGCGAGATATTTGCATACGCCCCGCCCCGGCCGCCCAGACCTCTGGATCCCCGGGCACAGACCCGCCCCGCGGGACCTTCCCCAAGCCCCCAGCGAAGCGCCTACTGTGTGCAGGAGCTGGGCGGCGCTTTCACAGCGCCCCTTCCCTCATCAGACCTCCGGGGACAAGACATCGCCCCTAGGAGCCTCGGCTTCCACACTGTGAAATGGGCCGCTGACTCCTGCAGCTACTTACGGAGACCTACTAAGTGCCAGATACTCTCTGCGCTCCTGTGAAGATGAAACAGGCTAGTCGGAAAAAGCGCTGCCATGGAGACCCTGAGGTCCCGGGGCCTGTGAGCCATCCCGAGACCCCGGTGTGACCCTTGGGGGACGGCCAGGGACACTCCAGGGACGCACAGAAAGTCTCGGAAACGCACACACTGGCAGAACACAGTACCTCCCCCTAGAAATTTCAAAAGTACGACACAGGGGTTTAAGGCCTGCTTCCCAGGGGAGCGTTGGAAAATACTGATGGACTAGATGGTTCCTGCCAGCATCAGGAATCTCCAAGAGTGCCTGAAATATTATATTTTACATATAAGAAATGAGTAAGCCGGTGGGGGGCGGGGATTGGAAACTTAACAGAAAATAAGGAGTCGAGGTATAGCATGAACGACATAACCCTGTGCAGAAAACTACTGAGAGGCTTGACAAGGCTTCTCTGACTACTCCCTTGCAGGGAGCCCGGTGAGGGCAGAGAGAGCTCTAGACCAACCCCGGACCACAGCAGTGAAGTAGGGGTGAGGAGGGCAGAGCAGTTCTGCAGCCACTTTGGTGTTCCCCAGAACTGGTGTCAGGACCTAGGTCCTCAATACAGGATGAGGAAGATTTGGAAGGGGGAAGGAGAACTTATGGAGTTTTGAATTCGCAGTATTGTTATGAGAAAAATAGCAACTCCTTAGCTCTGTCTACTCAAAGGGCCTGGCAGCACTCGCTCCCAAGGGGCAAGGGGCCCACTTAGCACTCTGGGTCCTGAAAAAGCACTCCCCAGTGAAAGGCACCAGGGCCCCTGGGAGAGATCATATCTCCCGGGCTGGACAGAGACTGTCAGAAGGAGCCTAGAAACTAAAGAAGTACTGGAAGACGATGGGGCTATGTCCAAAGTGCTGGCACAGAAGGGACTTGAAGGGTCGAGGTGGAAAGTTTGCTAATAGAAGTGACATCTAGCCCATTGGATGAAACACTGGCACTTTAAACAATGTTGTAAAAGAGGGCGCCTGGGTGGCTCAGTCGGTTGAGCACCTGACTCTTGGTTTCAGCTCAGGTCATGATCTTGTGGTTCTTGTTCAAGCCCTGCATTGGTCTCTGTGCTGACAGCGTGGAGCCTGCTTAGTATTGTGTTTCCGTTTCTCTCTGCCCGCCCCCCCTGCTCTCTCTCTCTCTCAAGACAAATACATTTTTTTTAAATGTAAAATAAAAAGTTAAAAAAAATGTTGCAAAAGAGAAGAGAGCATTTTTCTTCGGAGAACACCAATTCATAAAGGTACAAAGAATGACAAACCCAAAATCACCGTTTTGCAAACATCTTGGTGATAACTGATTTCAAGAATCATCTCAATGAATGTTAAAACCATAGATGAAAGATTTTGTTAAAATTTTTTAATGTTTATTTATTTTTGAGAGAGATACAGAGTGTGAGTGGAAGAGGGGCAGAGAGAGAGGGAGACACAGAATCTGAAGCAGCTCCAGGCTGTGATCTGTCAGCACAGAGCCTGACGCGTGGCTCGAACCCATGAACTGTGAGATTATGACCTGAGCCGAAGTCGGATGCTTAACCGACTGAGCCCCCCAGGCGCCCCATAGATGAAAGATTTTTTAAGGAACGAGATATGCAGGATCTGGGGACATTGACTTAGGGAAGTGATCAGATATAAGGTAACCTATAATGGGTGGACTGACTTCATGTGCTTCCTGGAGTCATGCCTCTGAGAGTCATGGCTCAGGACCATCTCTGCAGAGCTCCCGTCCCAAAAGTCTAACCTAAATCAGATCAAGAGAAACAACTGGACAAATTGAGGGACTTTCTGCAAACCAGCTGGCCTGGGTGTTTTGAAAATGTGAATGTCGGCGAAGGCAGAGGCAAACACAACACAAAACAAGAGGCCGGGAACATAACATATGCAGGAGACATAACTACTAGGGCCCTTGTGACCCTTGATTAACTCCTGGGTGGAAACTACCTACAATGAGCCCTCTGACAGCAAGTAGGACAATGAGGGGAATCCAGATTATGGAATGTGTATTGGAAAATAATCTGAGTTAGGTGTCCCGTTTCCAGAATGCAGTCACAGTGTCGCAGTCACGTGGAAGGAGATGCATGCCGGACGATATCACCACATCTGAAACGAGAGCAGATACATAAGGGACAGAGAGAGAGAGTGAGAAAGCACATGTCACAGAATGTTAATATTTGGTAAAAATTATGGATATTCATTGTGTTGTTCTTGAAATGTGTCTATAGATTTGAAATTTGTCCAAGTAAAGATGTGTTTAAAAACCAAACATGCCGACTCTCTGAGCCTCACTTTCCCCTCTGTGAAATGGGCAGAAGACACATTGCCCGGAGCCCTGACATGCTGAGTGGATGATCAGATCCTTATCTTGGGGACAGAAAGTGACAGAATGTCTCTGCCCCAGAGATAGGGATCTTTTGGGCAAGGCCCTGCGGGGGGGGTGGGGGGATGTCTCCTAAGAGATCTCCAAGAGTTTTTACAGGCTGACATTTCTTGTCCGACGATTGTTTGTGTCCCTGGACTTGAACGTGACCTGGCTGAGTCGTCCGTGAAGGCTCAGCCCAGAATGGCCCACGAGAGGGATAAGATCCAGGCACCCCTGGTCTTCTCCCAGACCCTGAAGTTTCTCATGAAAAAACAGTAAAGTCCTCCTGTCTCTGTCTTGCCCAAATATGGCAAGAACATCTGGGGAAAAGAGTTAAAATAATAATCGGCTAAGGCCTCAAAACATTCTGGAAAAAAAAAAACAAGTCTTGAGTTCATAAACAAGCCTCCACTTCAAAGATGCTGACTTTTGTTTGGTGAATTCCGAAGAGGGACAAGTACAGAGGAGGGGGGTCATCGCGACACATTCGCCTGCAGCCGCCATGCTGGTCGCAGAGGGAACGGGGTGGGGGGCCCGGAGGCCCTGACAGGGGGTTCCTGTGCTCAACGGCCCCGGGGTGCGCAGTCCAAAACCGCTTTTGCCCCCCCAAAATATATATTTTTTTAAACTTTCCCTGCTTGATCCCGAGCCTTCAGTCTGACTTCACATCTGCCTGCGCGCCTCGGTGCATCGGGCCACCTTTGTGAACCCTGGCCCAGACGACGCGCTTGTCAGGAAGCCACGGAGCAGGAAGCGCTGGGATGTGAAAGGTTATGCAAACCCCCGCCCTGCACAGATCTCCTTTGAATCTGAAACGTGGGGAATTTACGGGTTGGAAATTCTTGACCCAGACATGTTTCTTCAAGCACCAGAGAGGCCTGGGCCTCCGGTTTCCTTGACTGTTTTCTTCAGAAGTCAGAGAAGTCGCTGGTAATCCTCAGCGCAGCAAGCTCTGGCCTTCGGTGTGCGCCACACCTGAGACGTCCTGAAGCCAAGCTTTCCAACGTGCTGAGACCAAGGCACTTTATTTCTTTTTTTTAATGTTTCTTTATTTTTTTAATGTTTGTTTATTTTTGAGAGAGAGAGAGAGAGAGAGAGAGAGAGAGAGAATCTGAAGCAGCTCCAGGCTCTGAGCTGTCAGCACAGAGCCCGACGCGGGGCTCGAACCCACAAACCATGAGACCATGACCTGAGCCAAAGTCATACTCTTAACCAACTGAGCCACCCAGGCGCCCCTAGATCCAGTCACTTTAAAACGAAATGAAATGAAATGTAAGTAAGGTAACCTGAGCCTGGGGAGCTGGCCCATCCACCCCCAGCTGCAGGCTGTTTCCAGAAGCTCCCGCCTCTCTCCCAGGCTGCAGCCACCTCTCCTGCACAGCGCGCCCACCCTGGTGGCCCCGGAGGCCCCTGCCCCTTTCCAAAGCCTTCGTTTCTTTCTCGGTAAATGTGGGGTCTCAAGGTGCCCCTCGCAGAGCAGAGGCATGAAGTGCTTGCTCTGTGGCTGGGGGCTGGGCGGTGTTGGAGATTAGAGACCTCGTCTCCCTCGGGCCAGCCCCCTCAGATTTATCCTGCCTTCTCCCGGCTGAGCTCAGTCCCCACTTCGGGGTCCTGTCCTGCTGAATCCAACCGCATTCAACAGATAACGAGGGCCTACTGTGTGCTGGGCACACTCGTCCCCCTCCCCCAAGTGACTCATGTTCGTGTCTTCCTGTCCGGTCCTGCTAAGGGCTTAAGCCTTAGAAACCTTGTTTCTCGGGGCGCCTGGGTGGCTTAGTCGGTTAAGCGTCCGACTTTCGCTTGGGTCATGATCTTGCGGTTCGTGGGTTCGAGCCCCGCGTCGGGCTCTGTGCTGACGGCCAGCTCAGAGCCTGGAGCCTGTTTCAGTCTGTGTCTCCCTCTCTCTCTGACCCTCCCCTGCTCACGCTGTCTCTCTCTCTCTCTCTCTCTCTCTCCTAGAAATAAATAAAACATTAAACAATTTTTAAAAAGAAAAAAAGAAACCTGTTTCTCACGGTTCCGGAGGCAGGAAGTCTGAGATCAGAGTGTGGGCAGATTTGGTTCCTTATGAGCGCCCCCCTCCCCCCCGCCCAGACCCCCCTCCCCCCCGCCCAGACCCCCCTCCCCACTGTGTCCACCGTGCGTCTGTGTTCCGACCTCTTTTTCTAAGGACACCAGTCAGGGTGGATTAGGGCTCAACCTCAGGACCTTATTTTGCCTTAATTACCTCTTTAAAGGCCCAGGCTCTGAATACAGTCACTTTCCGAGATCCCGGGGGTCAGGGCTTCAGCCTGTGGATTTGGGGGAGCACAGTTCCCGATCGGTTCTGCCGGTGCCTTCTTGCCTGGACTAGTAACTAAGAGCAGGAGCTCCCTGGGGACTCCGATAAGCGTTTGACGTATATTTAGTCATTTATCACATCCGGTCTGGGAGGCGGTATGATTCTTGCCTCCAGTCTACAGATGGGGAAACTGAGGTGGAGGATCTGCGCGCGAGAAGGTAAGCATCTCTCTGGGCCGGAGCAGAGCCTCGGACCCTGGCTCCCAGCACGGTGTCTGACACCGATATGCTGGACACATGGGTGTGTCTGGTGACCCCCAGGTACAAGTAAGAAGCCGAATTTAAACATAGGTCATGGGAGGCGCCTGGGGGGCTCAATCGGTTGGGCGTCCAACATTGGCCTGGGTCATGATCTCACGGTTCATGGGTTCGGACCCCACGGGGGCTCTGTGCTGACAGCTCTGAGTCTGGAGCCTGTTTTGGATTCTGTGTCTCCCTCTCTCTCTGACTCCCCCCTGCTCATGCTGTCTCTTTCTCTCTCTCAGAAATAAATAAAACATTTTTAAAAATTAAAAAAAAAAAAACATAGGTCATGGGACCGCAGCACCCACTCCCTCACCACTACGCCGCCTGCCTCCTCCTGGGTCTCTTTAACCCGTACCCCTTCAGTGCACCTCCACCCAGAAGCCAGAGGGGCCTTCTTTTTTTTTTTTTTTTTTTTAATATAATTCAATGTCAAGTCGGCTAACACAGTGTGCACAGTGTGCTCTTGGCTTCGGGAGTAGATTCCCGTGATTCATCACTTACATACAACACCCAGTGCTCATCAAACAAGTGCCTTCCTCGCTGCCCTGCACCCATTTCCCCCTCCCGCCCGCTCCCCTACCCCCATCAACCCTCAAGTTGTTCTCTGTTTTTATTTAAGTCTCTTACGGTTTGCCTCTCTCTCTGAAACATTTTTTTTTTCAAGAGGGGACTTTCTTTTCTTTTCTTTTTTTTTTTAAATGTTTTATTTATTTCTAGGAGAGAGAGAGAGACAGCATGAGCAGGGGAGGGTCAGAGAGAGAGGGAGTCACAGACTGAAACAGGCTCCAGGCTCTGAGCTGGCAGTCAGCACAGAGCCCGACGCGGGGCTCGAACCCACGAACCGTGAGATCGTGACCTAAGCGAAAGTCGGATGCTTAACCGACTAAGCCACCCAGGTGCCCCTCAAGAGGGGACTTTCTAAAGTATAAATCTGGTTGTCACCTTCCTCATGCAAAACCCCCTTTGGGGGCCTTGACGGTGTTCAGGAGACGCCACACTGCTGACCCCTGCGCCCAAGGGTCCAAGACCCTGCCTGTGGGTCAGCTCCCTCCATCCTCCCCCCTCCCCCCTGCCTGTGGGTCAGCTCCCGCCAACCTCCCCCCCCCACCCCGCTCCCCTCAGCCCTGCCACCAGCCCCACTGGGACACTGGCCTGTCCCCAAGGTCACCATGCTCTCTCTTTTGCCCTTTGTGTTTCCAAAAATGAGAGCTTTCTCTGTGCTTCCCAACTTTGATATCAATAACTGAGGCTTTCTCAAAGGCCCCTCCCCTGTGCCCGCTGCCCCGTGTGCCCATGAGCCTGCACAGAGGTCCCCCGTCCTCCAGGGCCCAGCCCAAATCCATCTTTCCCCGGAAGCCTTCCTTCGGTGGCTCTCCTGCACACAATCTGTGTAGCTTTGGTGACATCAAGCCGTCGGTGTGACTCGCTCCCCCAAGGCCCCAGGATAGGAACCCCTCCCCAGCCACGATGGAGATGGAGTCTTCTTTATTATAGTGAGTCCCGTGCCCTGCCCCCGATACGTGCCCATTAGTGTTGAATGATTGAGCGAAAGAATTTTTAAATGAATGTAAGTAGAAGACAGGACACTCTTCCAAGGTGCCCAGTGCATCCTGGTTCATATCAGATTCTCTCCTGGAAGGAGCTATGGAGAGGCGTGGGGCAGGTTGGCATCTGCGGGGCACCAGGAATGTTCACCCTGAGGATATATTTTGAAGGTTGGGCCACTTTCCACCATCCACTGGATGGAGTGGCCGTACACTGAGACAGGGGAGGCATGGGAAGAGCGAGTCTGGAGGGGACAGGGAATCAAGATGTCGGTTTTAGACTCTTTAAATCCCTTTTCCCCAGTTGAGGCTCTGGAGCCCAAAGAAGGAAAGTGGCTAGACCCCGCCACCCAGCGCCCAGCGCCCAGCGCCCAGCGCTCAGAACCCAGCATGGTGAGCAATCCGCAAGGTTCTTCCTGCTCCCGACGGCGTCCACTTTGGGGTCTGTGAGACTGGTCCTCTGTCCTAGAGCTTTGATCTCTTGGGGCCATTGGGGCCAGCGGCAGCTTCTCCCACCCAGTGCCACCTGAGGGCGGCAGGAGGTGAGGGGACTGATCTACAACCTGAATTTACCGAATGTCCCCAAGTTCCTTAGGGCACAGGGGACTGAGGGCAATCAGACCGCTGGGTCCTGGAGAAGCTCTTGGAGCTCCCCCCCTCCTGCCACTGAGTCAAGGCCAAGGGCTATGCCTGAGGCAGAGGAAGTTCAGACTGACCCTCAGCTCCCATGCCCTCGCCCTGGGGGAAGGTGAGGCTTCTCCGGTTGAGCAGTGGCAAACTGGTTTGTCCATCTCTGGAATGAAGACCGGATTAGACATTAATCGCTCTTTATCTGTGGGATCTGGAGGCTGGCAGGCCTGGGGGCCCTTTCTTGCCCAGCCCCAAATTGCCTGTGTTGGCTCAGAAGTGCTCTCCCTCTTCGGGGCTCAGTCCCCACCGGCCCCTCACCCCCAGCCAACCTGGGTGGGTCAGAGCCCTGACTTTCCAGCTCCAAGCGCCTCCCCCGTGCCCTCCCTCCCTCTCCGCTGGAGCTTGAGGAGGGTGGTGCTCCCCCCCACCCCTCTCCCCCCCACCCTTACAGGGGAGAAAACAGGACTTACGGGCTGCAGTGACTTCCCCTGCCCCGGGCCTGCACGCTCGGTTACACTGAGTGTGTGTTTCAGGACTTGGGGTGGGGGGAGGAGGGGGCAGTGGATGGAGGGATGGTGCGGGGCACCCCCAGACCTGGCTGGGCACCGGGAGCCTGGACTCCAGGCCTCGGTCTGACCTAACTGCTGCTCAGCCCCTCCCGAAGCCCACCCGTCCCAGGCGCCGCCCGGCCCCTGGAAGGGGCCCCCCGCGTGCATCCACGTCCCGGAGCTGGAGACAGCCAGCCTCGCAGCCGGCCCGGCAGGCTGTTCTTGCCCTCCCTACTTGTGCCTGCGCCCCTATCTCTCTGGCCCCTTCCTGCTCCCCCTGGCAGCCCAGATGCAGAGCAATTGCACCCTGGTGTCTTCTGACACCGGCCTCTGGGTGTTAGGCCTGCATGTGAGCGCCCTGCCCATATCCCGCGAGAGAGGTGAGTTTTCTCTGTCGTGTCCCCACCCTAACTCAGCCCCCCCACAGGGCGGGACAAACTAGGTCTTGTGAAGCTGTGACCGCCTCGGGCCCCCTAGACAGCTCCCTGGGGAGGCGGGAGGCATCCAGGTTAAGCCCAAGGGACACGTCCGCCCTGCAGGCCGTGGCTTCGGGCAAGACCTCCCGGCGCGATGTCCTCACTTGGAAATGATCATACCCTCTCCCTCACGGGTCCGCTCGAAGGATGAAGTAAACTAATGTAAGGGGGCGCCGGGGGCGGAGCGGGGGGGGGGGCTCCGTCCGTTAAGGGTCAGACTCTTGATTTCAGCTCGGGTCATGATCTCGCGGTTCGTGGGTTCGAGCCCCGAACTGTGAGCTCGGAGCCTGCTTGGGATTCTCTGTCCCTTTGTCTCCGCCCCTCCCCTCTCACTCTCCTTCTGAAAAATAAACTTAAAAAATAATAAAATCAATAAGTAATGTATTTAACAGACGACTTGATTGTGAGGGTTAAGTGAGCCGGTGTATGTTGAATAAGCAGGTCCTGGGCAGATCTTGCACACCAGAGTTTTCCCCAGACAAATAACCCCACCGCAGGGTTTATAACAGGAGGGGTTGGGGGGGGAGGGGCGGGTCTGCGGCTGCTCCTCAAATCCTTCCATATCGTTGAGCCTCCTGCTTTCTCTAGACCCGTGTGTCCAACGCTATAGCGCTGGACACATGCTCTTCACAGTTCATCCAAAGTAAATAAAACTAAAACTCAGCTCCTTAAGTGCACTTGCTTGTAGGATAAAGCACCTCACTAATTCCTTCCTTCAAATGAATATGCATTCAACAAGCACTTATTAAGTGCTGGGGCACCTGGGTGGCTCAGTCGGTTAAGCCTCTGACTCTTGGTTTCCACTCAGGTCACGATCTCCCGGTTCGTGGGTTCGAGCCCCGCGTTGGGCTCTGTGCTGACAGCTCAGAGCCTGGAGCCTGTTTCAGATTCTGTCTCCCTCTCTCTCTCCCTCTCTGCCCCTCCCCCATTCACACACACTCTCTCTCTCTCTCAAAAATAAATAAACATAATAAAATAAAATAAAATCTTTAGGGGCTCCTGGGTGGCTCAGTCAGTTGAGCGTCTGACTCTGGCTCAGGGCATGATCTCAGTTTGTGAGTTTGAGCCCTGCATGGGGCTCTGTGCTGACAGCTCGGAGCCTGGAGCTGCTTCGGATTCTTTTTCTTCCTGTCTCTCTGCCCCTCCCCTGCTTGCGCTCTGTCTGTCTCTCTCAAAAATAAACATTAAAAAAATTTTTTAATAAAATAAAAATTTTTTTAAAAATTTCATCCTGGAAATTATAAATATATAAAGTTGAGCAGAGGCACAACGGATCTCTGTGCCCATCCCCCAGCGCTGACAATGATTGACTCTTATGTTAATCTTACTTTGTCTGTGTTCACACCCACCTGCCCCTCCCTGGAGATTATTATGAAACAGGTCCTAATTTACATTATGAAAATTACAGAATACTGGATTGTTTTGCTGAGGCCTTGCCTCCGGGTAGAAACTGTCTTCAAACAAAGGTATTCTTTTTATTATTATTATTTTTTTAATGTTTATTTTATTTTTGAGAGAGAGAGAGAGAGCACAAGCCGGGAGACAGAGATAGAATCTGAAGCGGTCTCCAGGCTCTGAGCTGTCAGCACAGAGCCCCACACGGGGCTCGAACTCACAAATCCTGAGATTGTGACCTGAACAAGTCAGATTCTTACCCCACTGAGCCCCCCAGGCACCCCAAACAAAAGTATTCTTTATTGATACAATAACCACATGAATGATAAGATAGCAGAAGCAAGTTCTATTATGGTCACGTTCTGTAGGACATTATGGTAACTTTTTTTAAACATTTATTTATTTATTTTGAGAGAGATCAAGTCAGTCAGCATGAGGAAAGGCAGAGAGAGAGGAGACGAGGGGGGGCGGGGTGAGGGGAGAGAGAGAGAGAGAGAGAGTAAGGCAAGCAGGCCCTTGCTGTCAGTGTGTAACGGGAGGCAGGACTTCGATCCTGTGAACCGTGAGATCATGACCTGAGCTAAGATCAAGAGTCGGGCACTTAACCAACTGAGAGATCCAGGCACCCCCATTATTGTAACTTTTTCATGTTCTGTGTCACTCTGGGCTTTGTGTTTTGAAGCATTAGTGTGCTTTAATCAAATAGAGTCAGTTTTCTTCTTTTGGGCTTCAAATCGTCAGAACTTCGGCCTGTAAGTAAGCACTCACGTCCTCTTGACATGACCCTGGGAATCCTTGGAAGCTTTCGTGCCCTGTGGCTCACCGAGGTGTTACGGGTCCCAGGCAGCTCGAGGCCCACCCATAGGACACAGGGACATACATAGAGAGAGAATCATCATTAATAGTTGCTGATGTAGTTATTTAAAACCACGAGTCTGTGTCCATATTTCGAATGTAGTTCTAACATTCTTACATTATTTGGTTCTGTAACAGGTACTTATGTTCTAACCTGCAATCTTGACTCCTGACCCACGAACATACATGCTTAGTTGTATTTTTGCTTGCAATACAACAAAGTAGCTCCAAAATAACTCTTCCAGAATAAAAACCAGAAGGAAGGAAGGAAGGAAAGGAGGGAAGAAGGAAAGAAAACTACCAGATCAAATTCAAGATTTCCTAAGTGATTCCGTTTACGGGTAGCCTGCATCCCTTTGCAATGGTGAATTTTATGCATCACATTGGCTAGACCACAGTGGCCAGATACCTAGTCAAACATTATTCTAGATGTTTCTGTGAAAGCATTTTTTTCTTTGGATGCGATTATCCGTTAAGTGAGTGGACTCTGAGTATAAGCAGATTACCCTGCGTGATGTGGGTGGGGCTCATCCAATCAGTCGAAGGCTTCCATAGAACTAAAAAAGACCAGTTCACCTGAGCAAAGGGGAATTCTGTCTCCTGATGGTTTTTGGACTTGAACTGCATCTTTTCTGGGTCTACAGCCTGATGGTCTGCCCTGCAAACTTTGGACTTAACTAAGCCTCCACCATCCCCACTGAGCCAGTTTATTAAAATCTCATTCTGTCTTCACACACACACACACACACACCCTGCTGTGTCCGGGTCTGTCTGGAGGGCCCCGCTACACTTCCAAGGATGCGCTATCCAGTGCCTTTGGTCCAGAGCAGAGGGTTTCCCTCCCGCAGGGGTCGATTCTGCCCTGGCCAGCATGTGGCAACGTCCGGACACACGGTGGGTTGTCCCAGCCAGGTGATGGGGGGGGCGGTGCTGGCGTCTAGTGCTCAGAAACACAGGGCAACTGCACGCAGCAAAGAATGATCCAGCCCCAAGTGCCCGCAGCACAGAACCGAGGAGCTCAGCTCTTAGGGCACTTTTTTTTTTTTTTTTGTCAACCACACCCCCCCCCCAACCCCGCCCTGAGCGGTGTGTAAGCAGTCACTTAATGAATAACAGTGAGTTTGATTGTTCCCTTTTGCTTTCGGTTTGAGTGGATAATATAATGGTTCAATTCCGGGTAGCTTTCAGTTTTGAGCCTTTTCTTGGGGGCAAAAAACAGCACCGGGAGGAGAAGGGGTCTGCTCTCCGGGGCCGCTCTGGGGTGGTGCCGAATCAGGAGAGGACGGGGTCCTGGGCTGGAGGGCTGAGGGAGATCGGTTGTGTCCAGGACTGCCAGAGACTGCGTGCGACTCGGGGTTGACCAGTGTCCACCAGAGTCATTGAGGCCCCAGGGATGCGGAACTGGGGGCGTCAGCTCAGGAGGGGAGGAAGGGGAGACAAATAAAGGGGAGCCTTCATGAAGTGGGGAGCCACGGAAGGAGTGAGGGAGAGTAGGAGTGAGGAGCTGGAGGGCAGGAGGAATCAATGATGCTGGCATCCCCGGGGTCGGTGCTGGGGTGAAGGTGAAGGGCTCGCAGGGCAGGAACTGAGTGGGAAGGGCTGGAATGGGGCGGCCAGAGAGGGTGCAGGTGTGGTGAACTCCCCGTGCGAGAAGAGAGTCCTGTCTTCCGCTCGCCCAGCACGGAGCGCTCACGGACGTGGGTTCGAGGCCTAAGCTTGGGACTACAGGGCAAACGTCAGCTGAGAACGCCGAGCAGGTAACAGACGTGGAAACAAAGCAGAATTATGATCATAACTCTAGGAAAAGCAAGGCACAGTGGCGTGCTGTCTGAGAAAAGACGGCGTGGGCTAGGCTGGAAGACAGCCCTCCGAGGACCTTTCCGTCCCACGTAAAGGGGCCCAGTTCCGTGGTCCTCAGCCTTTCCAGAGCCGTGCAGCCCTCACCCCTACCAGGCATTTTCATGACACCAGGAAGAAGCCCCCTGCCCTTTGCCAGGCACCCCGCGCCCCCCTTCTCCTTGGTCTAGTCTCTGTTTCTAGGGATTTGCCTATTCTGGGTGTTTCGCACAATCGGCATCAGATAATATGTGGCTTTTTGTGACTTTCACTGAGCACAGTGTTTTCAAGATTCATCCATGTCCTGGCATCTGTCAGGACTCGGTTCCTTTTGATGACCGTATGTTACTGCACAACAGCCCGCACAGCCTTCATCCACTCATCGCTGACAGTTGTTCCCGCTTTGGGGCCGTCGCGCGCAGACGCTGCTGTGAACATCCGGGCAAAGTGTTTGCAAAGCGGGTGCGCCTTTCCCTCGCGGAGACACCTGGGGTAGCACCGCTGGGACGCACGGTGACTCTGTTCAACCCTCTGAGGAACGGCGGCTGCGCTGGTTTATGCTCCCACCAGCAATGCACGGGGTTCCGCTGTCCCCATGTCCTCACCCACACGCCTTATCCAATGTCTGTCGTTTCTGTTATAGCCTCCCTCCTAGGCACGAAACGTATTTCATTGTGCAGAGAGGTTTCTGAAAATTAAAACTCTGGCGGTCACATTGTTCGGGTTGGAAGGTTTCGATGGCTTTCCATTCATCTCCGGAAAATTCCAGAGTCCTCCCCTGACCCCCCAAGCCGGGGGTGCGTGGGCCCTGCCACCCTGGACGCCCCTAAAGCGGGTCCCTCCTGCACCACAGTGGCCTCCGTGCTGAGTTCCAGCCACATAGCTTCTGCATCAGGTTGCTGGCCTCATCTGAGCCCGCCTGTCCCTTCCCCCTCCCCTGGCCGACTCCTACTAATCTTTGACAATCGAGATTGAAATGTCCCTCCCTCACCCCAGCAGGGGACCCTTTCCTGACCCTCCATCCGCAGGCTTCAGAAAAGTGTATTAATTCACGTGTTCAGCTGTCTGTCCCCCACCCAGCCCACCCCTGCCTGCAGCGAAAACCATTTGTACTGGGCTCCCTACGTCTGCAGAGCCTGGTGCAGTGCCTTAGATGAACAAGGGACAGAGTGCACGCCTCTTAGTGCAGGGCCCTGAGTCGGCCTGCGGAACCGGAGCGGAGGTCACCGTGACTAGGAGATGCTTCCTAGGGTCAATCCTCCCTGCTCACCTGCTGCGTCCCTGGAGTCGGGTCTCGTTTAGCCTGTCCCTACCCAGGCCCCCCTCCCCGCCCAGCCCCCATCCCCCCTGCCCCCTCCCCCCAGCAGAGAAGGTGGCCAGGAGAGAGTCAGGGCCTCACGCATTCAGCACCGACTATGAGCTAAGTAGCTGCTGTTCAAAGAATTTTATTCCTTGGGTCTGTTCCTCACCATATCCTTTGTGGTCGAAGCTCTTTTTTTTTTTTTTTTTAATATTTTATTTATTTCTGAGAGAGAGAGAGAGAGAAACAGCGTGAGCAGGGGAGGGTCAGAGACAGAGGGAGACACAGACTCTGAAACAGGCTCCAGGCTCCGACCTGTCAGCACAGAGCCCGACGCGGGGCTCGNCTCCAGGCTCCGACCTGTCAGCACAGAGCCCGACGCGGGGCTCGAACCCATGAACCGTGAGATCATGACCTGAGCCGAAGTCGGAGGCTCAACCGACTGAGCCCCCCAGGCGCCCCTCGAAGCTCTTATTATACCCATTTTAAAGGTGGGTGTGTTTGTTTCCTGGGGCTGCAAAAAAAAAAAAAAATCACCGCAAACTGGTGCCTTAAAGCAGCAGAGGTTAATTTTCTCGCCCGGAGCCCGCGCCTGGAGCCCGGGGCCGGCGGGGCCGGGCTCCCCCTGGAGGCTGCGGGGAGAACTGCTCCTCGCTCCCGCTCTCGGCCTCGCGGGCGCTCGGCCGGTGGCCGCAGGGCTCTGCTCTCGGCTCCGCGCGCCGCGGGGCCTGAACGTATCTTCATTCGCCCGAGTGCCACAGCCACGGTGGCCGTTCTGGAGCCGCGGGTGACCCAGGCCCCCCCCGGAGAAGGGAGCGGTGCTTGATGGCGTGGACAGAGCCCAGGGGCTTCTGGGAGCCCGGGGGAGAAGCCTGGTCCAGCCTGAAGCCCAGGAAGGCTTCCTGGAGGCGATGATACCTCATCTGGGTGTAGAAGGCGGAAGAGAGGCGGTGAGGGGCCCAGGGTGCGCTTTTGGTGCGGTGGGCGGAGCCCCGGCGCGCAGAGCGGGACCTCGCGGGGGAGCCGCGCGCTGGTGTCCGGCGCCCCCTGGCGGCGTCCCTGCGCGCCGTTCGGACGGACCCGGGCTCTTCCTCCGCTGGAAGCGGGGGCTCCCTGGCCGTGGGGCGCAAGCAGGGAGCCCAGCTAGGAAGCCACGCGGCGCCCCCACTCCCTGGTGTGTTCCTCCCCTCCGTCCCTGCCTTGGGCCCCTTCTCTCTCCCAGGTGGCCCCCCGTGTCCCAGCATCGCGCCTCATTCCCCGGGGCTCATAGGTAGGAAAGCCGGGGCTGTCCCCCACCATTCTACAGTCAAGGAGTGCCTGTGAGCTTCCTGGAAGCCAGGGCACAAAGGGAAATCATCTACTTTTTCAGCTTCAGTGCACAAGAATAGTGAGGAGTCAAAGGTGAAAGATTCCTCTAACCCCCCGAGATTTCTGGGGTCTCAAATGTCCCCCAGATCTGGCTGAACTACAAGAGCACAGACCTCTGGGCAAACTCTGGGTCGCAGGATGGAACTGATTTCTAGAGCCTTCAGATCTCGTGTTTCCTAACCGATCCTGGTAATTATTAGCTCCGAAGAGGGACGGGCTGAGAGGGTAAAGTGTATCCTCTGAGAATCAAGGCTACCTTCCCTTTAGAGGTGGAGAAACTGAGGCAGGGAAAAGAGGAAGGCGTGTAGCTAATGCTGCCTGGGTCAGTTCTGCAAATATTTACATCAGCTGGACCGACTGAGGTGCTGAGCTACAGATGTGAGTAAAGTGCGTCCCCCACCCCCCCCAGCAAGAGGGGGAGAAGGGGCATGTGGGCAGAGAGCTCCAGGCCAGCCACAGGCTCGACGACCCAGCACGGAAAGAGTACAAAGGAGTCTTCACACAAGTTCTGCCGCCCTCCTCACCCCTCACCTGTCCCCCCTTGTAGAACGGGATGGTGACCTAACATCCGACGTATGATGTGCGTCATGAATTGACGAGCTATCACGCTTCTCAGATTAAGTCCAAAGCCTGGTGTTTAGGGTTCCTCCTAATTAATTAATTAATTAATTTAGAGATAAAGAGCAAGAGCAAGAAAACGCATGTGTGAATGGGCGAGAGGGGCAGAGGGAGAGAGAGACTCTTAGGCCCACTTGGAGCTCGATCTCATGACCTCAAGATTTTGGCCAAGATCAAGAGTTGGACACTCAACTGGCTGAGCCACTCAGGCGCCCCTAAAGTTCTTCTTTTTATTAAAAAAATTTTTTTTAACATTTATTTATTTTGGAGAGACAGCATGAGCGGGGGTTGGGGAGCAGAGAGAGAGGGAGACGCAGAATCCGAAGCAGCTCCAGGCTCCGAGCTGTCAGCACAGAGCCCGACGTGGGGCTCAAACCCACAAACATGTGGTCATGACCCGAACTAAAGTCGGATGCTTAACCAACAGAGCCACCCAGGCGCCCCAGCAATACAGCCTTTTGTTTTATTAATTGAATCATCCTATTTTTAAGATTGGCGACTGACTTATGGAGTTTTGAGTTATAATTGATGTATAATGAATGAACCATACTTATTCAAAATGTATGATTTGATGTGTTTTGGTGATGTGTATGAAGCTTGACATAAATATCTATAAGTCCTTGAGTCCATCACTGCAATCAAGGTAATGATTTCCAACACCCCCAAAAGTTTCCTAGGCCACGTCTGTAATCCATCCTTCTTCATCCCCCCTCCCCTCCACCCTGTCCCCAGCCGATCAGCAGTCTGTTCCTGTCACTACAGATTTGGTTGCCTTTTTTTAGAATTTCATATAAACGGAATCATACGAAGATATGTTCTCTTTTTTGCCTGGCTTCTTTCACTCAGTGTAATTATCGTGAGCTTCATGCACGTGGTTACCTGTATCAATAGTTATTCTTGTTTATCACTGAGTACTACTCCATTGTAAGGATGTACAACTTGGTGATCCGCTGACCTGTGTGGGACACGGGATTGCTTCCACTTTTTCTCTTTTAGCTATCACAGATAAAGCTACTATGAATGTTTCAGGAGAATTCTCTGTATGACCATGTGCTTTCATTTCCCTTGGGGGAAATCCTAGGAGTGCAATGGCTGGGTCCTGTGGGAGGTGTATGCTTAACTTCTTAAGAAACTGCCAAATTGTTTCCCAGAGTGGATACACATTTACTCCCCAGCAGCAGCGTGTGAGAATTCCAGTTCTTCCACATCTCTGCGGACACTTGGAATGGTCCCGCTTTCCGGTTTGGGCCATTCTGGTGTGCCTGTAGTGATGTCTCATATTGGAGTCCCTAATGACTAAAGATCTCAGACCTTCTTCTCAAGGGCTTATTTGTCATCCTTATCTCTTCCTTGGTGAATGGTTTATTTAAAAAAGAAAGTTGGGGGGCGCCTGGGTGGCTTAGTCGGTTAAGCATCTGACTTTCGCTTAGGTCATGATCTCGCGGTTCGTGGGTTCGAGCCCCGCGTCAGGTTCTGTGCTGACTGCCAGCTCAGAGCCTGGAGCCTGTTTCAGTCTGTGACTCCCTCTCTCTCTGACCCTCCCCTGCTCACGCTGTCTCTCTCTCTCTCTCTCTCTCTCCTAGAAATAAATAAAAAAAAATATATATATATATATAAAAAAGTAAAAAAGGAAGTTGGCAGGGTGGGGGGAGGGGTGATGCTCGGTTGGCTCAGTCGGTTAGAGCGTGCAACTCTTGACCTTGGGGTTGTGAGTTCGAGTTCTGCGTAGGGTGTAAAAGATTACTTAAAAATAAAACCTTAAAAAAAAAGTGAGGTTGTTTGTCTACTTACTGTCTAGTTATAAGGGTTCTTTTTGTGTTCTTGATCATACATTTTCAACGCATGCCCCCACAGGGGTGAAAATTGTTCCTGGGGAGGGAAAAAAGTCATTATTTTTATGTGGAGAGCACAGATACACATTGAGGACGGAAAGAGACGTCTGTGAGATTCAACACTCGTAAGGGTGATTGGGAGAGCAATGTGGACAAGGGGTCCTGGGCGGGGGGAGGGAAGAAGGCTGGGAAACACGGCTTCAGATGCAGGGCCCTTGCCGGGTACACGCTTTGGGGAGAGGAAAATGTTAAATTTGGATAAAGTCCAATTTATCAATCATTCCTTTTACAGCTTGTGCTTTCTGTGTGCAGCCTTCTGGGCCACCAAGATATTCTCTTAGGTTTTCTTGTAGCCGATTCCTATTTTAAGGATTCTTTTTCGGTCTACGATCCATTTCATAGACGCAAAACTTAGTTTTTGTATGTAGTGTGGGGTCAGAGGGAAAAACCAGGTTTGGTTTGGTTTTGCTTTTGCACCTGGACATCCAACTGATCCAGTGCTCTCTCTCTGCTGGAACCCTCTTCTTTCCCCACTGAACCGTTTGCGTGTGGGTCTATTTCTGGATTGTCAGCTCTGTTCCAGCAAACTCAAGTATTTTTAACATGCCATGCGGACCGAAGAGAAGCCCACCTGGGAGCCGCCTGTTCTGGGCCCTGCCTCTCCCCGACTTGGTCTCCGGCACACACCTCCTGTCTCCAGGCCTCGGCTCCAGCTCGACCCGGTCGGGGACCCTCTGCCCTGAGGCTGCCCCCCTTCCACGTCTCCTCCTCCGAGAGGGAGGCCCCCTGCTCTCCGTGGCGTCTCTCTGTAGATCTGGTTCTGGGGGAGATGGGGAAGGTCAGCAGGCGCCTTGGGAGTGTGGCTCAGGCTCCTGAAAGGGAGCAGCCTGGGGGCCACGGCCAGCACGCGGACCGTGCCAGTCCCCCGCCCGGCCTGCGCCCCCCTCATCAAGGCATTCCTCCCCCACACACCCCCAAGAGCAGCACCCGAGAGAAAGAAGGTTAGTTCCCGCTGGCCTCTCTCTCCAGGGCCTTGGAGGTCCTGGGGGGGAGGGGCGTGCTGGGCTGTTAGAGCCTCGCAAACCACTGGAGCCACAGCTGAGAGTCTGGGGATGTCACGGTGAGCGAGCAGATGCCTTCAGTCCCCGGTGTCCCAGGCTGGGCGGGGGGGTGGGAGCAGTCAAGAAGTCACGCCCGTGAGTGGGTCATCATGGACCGAGGTGGGTACCCTGAAAGACAGGGGTTCATTCAGGGCAAAAACAGGGTTCCTTCCAAGAGACCAGAGGAGGCGGGGATTGGACCCGGTTCAGAGATTTCTGGGGCCCCCGGGGGGACGGTGGCTGAACTGGAAGAGAAGAAGGTACAGAGAAAGTTCCAGGTGGAGGAAACAGTGGCTGTGAAGGTGGGCGGCTGGAAGGAGACGTACCGCTGAGAAGCAGACAGAGGGCCGGTGGGCAGGAGGCAGGGGTGAGTGAGGAGACGTGGGGGGCAGGTGGGTGCCACCAGCTTCAGGCAGGGCTGGGGACACCACGGGGTGCTGAGCCGGAGGTGAGACCTTCACACTGGAGGTTGGAAGGATCAGCCTGGTCCTGACTCCGAGCAGCTGGTGAGGAATGTTTGGAGGACAAGGAGAGAAATTTGAATGTGTCCGGGGATAAGAGACGGTTAACGTTAATTTTATTGAGGAGGTGATGATATTGTGGCTGGGAGGGAGGTGGGTGGGGGGATGGGCTCGGTGGGTGATGAGCATTAAGGAGGGCACTTGTTGGGGCATCTGGGTGGCTCAGTCGGTTAAGCGTCTGACTTTGGCTCAGGTCATGATCTCACGGTTTGTGGGTTCGAGCCCCGCGTCAGGTTCTGTGCTGGCAGCTCGGAGCCTGGAGCCTGTTTCAGATTCTGTGTCTCCCTCTCTCTCTGACCCTCCCCTGCTCACTCTGTCTCACTCTCAAAAATAAATAAAGATTAAAAAAAAGAAGAAGGGCACTTGTTGGGATGAGCACCACATGTTATATGTAAGTGATGAACCACTAAACTCTAAATACTACACTGTATGTCAACTAACTTGAATTTAAATACATTTAAAATTAAAAAATAAAAAACTGATGCACACACTAAAACATTTATAACTGAACGATCACCACGTCCGAAAGTGACTTCAAAATATTAAGGAAAAAAAACACAGAAAATAAGGCAAGGTGTGAATAATTATTTGAAGTTAGGTGATGGGTATAAGAGGGGTCCATTATGCTGTTCTCTCTGTTTTGGGATTCATTTGAAATATTTCATGTTAAACTGAAAAAAAGAAAAAGAACAGCAAAGTAGGAAAGATAGATCAATAATAGATAGATGAATAGATGGGCAGACGGACAAACAGACAGGCGAGGTCACCCTGGTCCAGCAGAGGCTGGGGTGGAGGGCTCTCTGCTGTATGTGAACTCTAACATGGCCACCAGCACCCTTGGGTAATCTTCTCACCTTGAGTGTGAGCGAGACCTATAGATACGAGATGATATCACTCCCGTAATTTGTTACATTGGATGTCGCAAGGGAATTTTGCAGGTGTAAATCGGATCCCTAATCAGTTGAGTTAATCCAAAGGGAGATTATTCGGGTGGGCCTGACCTAATCAGGTGAGCTCTCAGAGGGCATCTTCAAGACCAGGGAAGTCAGAGGGATGCAGTCCTGTGGCCTTGGGGACAGTGCTTCCGTGAGTCCTGCAGCCGCGAGGAGAGGAATTCTGCCCACAGGAACAGGCCTCAGGTGGGACCTTGGCTCCTGCCGGCGCCAGGATCTCCGCCTGCCGGGCCTCAACCTCTGACCTACGACAACTGTGAGGCCACCAGCCACTAAGTTTGTGATGCTTTGTTACGCAGCAGCAGGAAACAAATACGTGTTAGAAGAGTTTAGACGGAAGAGGCAGCAGCGTGGACGGAGGCAGTGCCAGCTGGGTGGAGCGAAAGATAGGTCGCCAGCTGGGTTAGAGAGGGAGGGCGGGGAAGGCAGAGCCTCCGGGGTCTCAGCCTTGAGGGGTGGAGCCTGCAGGCGGAGGAGGAGACGGACAGGTCCGGGCGTTTCAGGCACTGAACTTGTCCCGAAGTCGGCTGGGCCCAGGGCGATGTGACGCATGCGCCGGCAGTTGCTGCATTCAAGGAGGGCTTCAAGGGGGGGGCTGGCGGCATGGGAGTGAGAAGGAGGGCCCAGGACGGGGCCCAGAAGGGCTGATCGGGGAGGCCAGGGCGGAGTCCTGAAAGCTAGGGGTGGGTGAGGTGAGGGGCAGGGGCTGAGGCCACACATCACACGGGCCACCAAGGCCTCCCGCCGTGCCCTCCTCATGGCCTTCGGACTCCGTCTTCTTCCCTGTTCCCTCCTGCGACACCCCCAGCCCAGGATTCCTGGCCCTGACCCCATGCAGCCACCTCCTTGCCCTCAGGGGCCTCCCTGACTCCCATTCTCTACCGCATCCTGGCACTGTCAAATCTGAGATCGTGTCCCTTTGGGGGGCTCCCTGGGCTGCTGGGACAGCTCTGGGAGGACACGGGCCACGTCTGGCGCCCCCTCCCTGGCTCTGTGTGGGCGCTGCCGGCAAAGCTGTAGATAACTGCCTGGGTCTGTGACACTCTGTGGCCTGCAGCCTGCAGTCGTGATGGACGGGATGCTGACTCGAAGTCAGAAGTGAGTGAAAATAAAGACGCGATGTTGCTCCCACCCAAGTCCTCAGACCTCCTGAATTCTGGGCACAGACCCCCAAGATGAGGAGGCGGAGCTCCCTCCCGCCGGCAGGCGTGAAGCGGGGCACTTTGGCAGCAGGACAACATCGCCCGGAAGGAAGAAAGCGTCCGCAGGCTGGGGCAGCGGAGTCCTCAGGGCCCTTGCACGGAGCAGGACGGGTGGGGCCCTGGCCGCCCCTGCAGCCTCCAGAGGAAGCCGGCGTCTGGCCCCGGAGCGGCCTCACTGCGGAGACCCCCGGAGTCCCAGATTGGCTCCGACTGGACCAGCCCCGGACCGATCACTGGGCTGGAGAGAAGCTTTGCTCTGACGGGCCAGCCCTGCCTCAAGTGCTCACCCCACCCAGGTGGACCGAAATGGGGGCCAAGTGGGGCCCAGTGGAAAAAGCCAGACCCGTGGTCGGAAGACGGCCGCGTGCGCCACCCGCCAAGGGGGCAGACGCCGCTGCGCTCCCCCAGAGATGCTCTTACCGGGAATGTGGGGAGGCGAGCGGCCTTGTTTGGAAAATGTCTTTGCCGATGCAATTAAGTCAAGGCTTTTGAGATGAGCGCATCCGGGGTGTAGGATGGGCCCAGATCCACTGTCAAGTGTCCTTCTTGACAGAGGAGACATGAGACACAGAGGGGAGAGGCCATGTGACAACGGAGGCAGAGACTGGGTGACATGGTGACAAACCAAAGAGCGGCTGGAGCCACTGGGAGAGCCTCCGGAGGGTCTCAGCCTTGTCAGCACCTTGAGTTCTGATTTCTGGCCTCTAGAACCGCGAGGGAATACATGTCTGTCGTCAGCCACCCGTGTGCATGTGGTTCGCTACACTAGCGCACGAAACCGACACGCCCACCCTGGGCTCACTTACAAGCACGGGAAGCAACATCTAGCAGTGACTTCAAAGCAGCCCCTTCCTTGCCACTCCCAGGATGCACACTGCCCCCAAGATGTCCACCAGGAGGGGACAGCAGTGGGTGTGACCAGCTGCTGGGTTCTAAATGCACCGCAAGAAGCCTTCACAAAGCAGGTGTTAGTGAATGTATCCATAGGACTGAAGTGAGACCAAAATATACAATCACTGCATTCTTCTCCAGGCTCGTGAGCTCAACTCTCACCTATGCAGCACCCTGGCTGTGTGAATAAGTCACTCGGTGCCTCGGAGCCTCTGTTTACTCTCCTGTCAAATGGGGATGCCCATATCATCTCAAACATTAACGTACCTTTTTAAAATGTACTAAAAAGGGGCGCCTGGGTGGCTTAGTCGGTTAAGCGTCCGACTGTCGCTTAGGTCATGATCTCTCAGTTTATGGGTTCGAGCCCCACGTCGGGCTCTGTGCTGACTGCCAGCTCAGAGCCTGGAGCCTGTTTCGGTCTGTGACTCCCTCTCTCTCTGACCCTCCCCTGCTCACGCTGTCTCTCTCTCTCTCTCTCCTAGACACGAATAAAACATTAAAAAAAAGTACTAAAAAAATTGAAACGATTTTTATAATTTTGCTCTTCAATTTACTTGGCTTCCTGATCCTGCCTTTATGACTGTGGACCACTTAACGCCTCTGTACCTCAGCTGGCTCATCCGTGAAGGAGGGAAAACGATGGCCCCAAGTCACAGGATTCAATGTCAGCACTTGCAAAGTCAGAAGACATGGTAGGTCCTGCATCCCTATTTGCTAAATAAGATGAAATAGATCAGTACCCTTTAATTTCTGATTTCCCATCGGCCACCTGGCACTCTCAGAATCCTTGATGCATGAGAAAACCTAACCCACAGAGTTCTCAAATGTAGTAAAACATCTATGAATGTCAAATCAAACATAAAGAAGACCCGATGTTGTATCTTGCAGGTATTTAATGAAGCATCTATTAATTTTATTTCTTTTTTTTAATTTTTTTAATGTTTTATTTATTTCTAGGAGAGAGAGAGAGAGACAGCATGAGCAGGGGAGGGTCAGAGAGAGGGGGAGTCACAGACTGAAACAGGCTCCACGCTCTGCGCTGGCAGTCAGCACAGAGCCCGACGCAGGGCTCGAACCCATGAACCGCGAGATCATGACCTAAGCAAAAGTCGGATGCTTAACCGACTAAGCCACCCAGGCGCCCCTATTAATTTTATTTCTTATTAAATTTTTTTAAACATTTATTTAGTTTTGAGAGACATAGAGATGAGACAGAGCATGAGCAGGGGAGGGGCAGAGAGAGAAGCAGACACAGAATCCGAAGCAGGCTCCAGGCTCTGAGCTGTCTCACAGAGCCCAACACGGGGCTCAAACCCATGAACTTCTTTTTTTTTTAATTTTTTAATGTTTTATTTATTTCTGAGAGAGAGAGAGAGTCAGCATGAGCAGGGGAGGGTCAGAGAGAGAGGGAGACACAGAATCAGAAACAGGCTCCAGGCTCTGAGCTGTCAGCACAGAACCTGACACGGGGCTCGAACCCACGAGCCATGAGATCATGACCTGAGCTGAAGTCGGACGCTTAACAGACTGAGCCACCAGGTGCCCCAGCATCTATTAGTTTTAATTTTGCCATTTTATTTTTGTGTTTTGCGGTAGCGCACAGCGTTGGCTGCTAATACGGTTTCTGTTGCCCCAAGCAGGGGGGAGGCTGGGTGTTCAGGCACAGGGGAAACAGCCTCTCGGCGGGAGCTCTGGGAGCTAGAGCCTGGGAGACCCGGGAAGGGAGGGCAGGCTCTCCAGCTCCCGGCCCCGGCTCACCCCACCTGTCCTTCCATAATGTCGGGGCTGGAAAGGCCCAAGGGGACACCGAGTCAGCCTCCTCACTGACAGACGCGAGGCCCAGGGCTCTGGAGCAAAAGGGACTAGACAAAGTCCAAACTGTGCTGGTCTCAGGTCCTCCTCCCGACGATGAAATTTCTTTCCCTATTTCATCCCTGCCCGCACTTGGCACAGCCCTGCCCCCCCGTCCCCAGGGAACCCGAGCCTGGACTTCCCAGCGATGACCTGTGGCCTGGCAGCTCCATGAGGTGAGCCTTCTCCCTTCGAAACCCATCACCCCGCGTCCGTTCTCCAACGGGCCTTCCCGCCTAAAAGCAGATGAGTCGACGCCAGATGGGGTGCGCGTGGCTGTGTCTTCCTGCGTTGGGACGATTCAAGTCCTGGCTCCAGATCTCACTTGCCGTGTGACGCTGAGCATCACTCAGCCTCCCTAAGTGCTGCTGGCTGCACCCGACGCACAAAGCCAGCACGAGCTGCCTTCCGGGGCTCACCACGGTGCTTGCCCACCTTCCCGGGGCTCCTGGCACAGAGCAGGTCCTCGGGCGGCGTGAGTACACCCCCCACCCCCAGTCCTAGCAGGCACGTCTTTCTGCAAACCTTCTTGAGTCCTTTCTTCTCGCTACCATGTCGGTGCCTAAAATAACTTTAAGGTTATCCCCTCCAGGAGAATTTTAGCAGGAATCTATTTTAAAAAAGTGGAGCAGCTGAAGATGAGAAAGTATTTGATGTGCTGCGGGGTGGATGGTAGAAAGGGGGCCCGAGGAGGGGAGGGGGGAGGCGGGGAACCTTCTCAGGCGGTACCCCTACCCTGGCGGCGGGTGAGAAAAATCCAGGGTTTCAGGCGCTGTTGCAATCTAGCTCTGGGAGTGGTTGGGTTTCAATTTCCGGAGAAACAAAAGGTTGAGGGACATGGATTTCAGCAAAGGAGAACGTAAGTGAGTCACAAGGAGGGAGAAGTCGGGCCAGGAAACTCACATGACTGTGAAAAGTGTTTTAATAGATTCTCTGGAATGAAGGAAGAGCCTCTGAACTTGCCCCTTGAGGCTCTTGTGCTTAATGAGCGAAGGTGGGGCTGTGCAGACCTCACTTACCCTCCCCCTCCTCGGGGAACTGTCTTTTCTTCTTGAGGACTGAGGAGAAAAGGTGAACGATCAGAGTCCAACTACAGACTCACAGAACCATGTGGGCAGGAGGGAATCTCAGCCATCGTCCGGTCCTGCCCACCATCGTACAGACTGTAGACAGAAGCTGGGAGAAGAGAAGGTTGGTGGCATCATTTCACACGAGTCCCCGAGGCTTTCAGCCATGTAAGAATCACCGGGAGAAGGGTTCTCTGAGAGCACCTGCTGGGAACACTGACTGGCGCTTTGAATCTGCTCAGCCCCCAAACCTTAGAGCTAGACATGCGAGCTGTAGACCCAAGCACGGTGCCTGGGAAGGAATGCTGGAAAATGAGAGAACTGACCTGGTAAAGCAAATGGGCTGTGGCTGACTTTTCCTTTTGCTCATCTTTGCTTTACTGTTTACTGTAGGGTTGTTTGCAAATAAGACTCAGGAAAAGAGGTGCTTCAGCCAAGAGCTTTCGTGAATCCCTTTGAAGCATTTGTGTGATTAGATTGGACCTCCGTGGATAATCCAGGAGGATCTCTCTGTCTCAAGATCCGTACCCTTAATCCCAGTGCAAAGTCCATTTTGCCCTGTAACAAATATTCACAGGTTCCAAGAATTAGGCTTGGACATCTTTGGGAGACATCATTCGCCCACACACTTTCCCCACCATGTGGCTTTTCTAAAAGCACAGCTCATTTAATGGCAGAAAAGAACATTTTCATTGTCATAGGAGATCATGGCTAAACCAAAATTTTTTCGAGGATCTTTTATTATTGTTTAAAATTAAATTTATTTTATTTTTTAAGTTTTACTTATTTTATTTTTTAAAGTGTATTTGTTTATTTTGAGAGAGAGAGAGAGAGCAGTCAAGCAGGGGAGGGGCAGAGAGAGAAGGAGAGAAAGAATCCCAAGCAGGCCCTGCACTGTCAGTGTGGAGCCCTGACGCCAGGCTCAGACTCACCAACTGTGAGATCACGACCTGAACCGAAATTAAGAGCTGGACACTTCACTGACTGAGCTACCCAGAAGCCCCTTAAATATTTTATTTTCAATTGTTTTATATTCTGAATATTTATATACACAAAAGTACACAACTCACAAAATTTCAGCTTCTTTTGTACATTGACCAAGTAATCGGCAGCCACATCAAGGAACAGAACTTGCCGTAAGGTCCCTGGGGAGGGGTGGAGTTGACGAAGCAGGTAAGAACACAAACGCATTGGCCAAAAGTAACCAGAAGGCTTCCCAGTGACAGCGGCCTCGAGGCCAAGCTCAGGGGAGAAGAGAGGATTTCAGGCGCGGGACACAGCACGAGCAGGGGGGAGACAGGGGGAGCCGGCCGGGGCTGTCGCCGAGTCTGGGGAGACAGACAGGCACATGACCGTTGGACTTGCCAGCCTGGGAGCCCTCGGCAAGTCTCATTTCCCATTTCTGCCAGCCCAAAGCCCAGCTGTCCGGACTCAGAACTGGTGGCCATAGCCCTGAGGCTGGTGTCCTCATTTTACGGAAGGGGACATGGACCCAGAGGAGATCTCCCCTCCCCCCGGCCCACCCCAGGCCTGGCTTTAAGGGCACAGAGGGGCTGGACACGTGCCCAGTGGCCCCAAACCAGCAGTGAAGCCTGAAGCAGGGTCCAGGCCACCCATTTCCTCGTCCAGGCTGTTATGTCCGTGGTCCCAGGCCTCCTTACTGCCTGGTCCAAGAGGGTTTCCTGCTTCCTAGCAGGCCTCCCGTCCATTCTTCCCACATCCATTTACAGGGTGTCTGCCATGTCCCCGCAGTGCCCTGGGTACCAGCCGTGAGCTGTGCGAGAATCAGACACAGAACAGAATTCATAGCTGTACAGGGTGATGTCCGAGGAGGTGAGTGCTGCGCCGTGAAGAAAAATAAGGCAGGGTAGGGGGGTGGGGTTTCAGGGAATCCGGTCAGAAAAGGTGACGTGGGGGCCCGAGGGAAATGAGGGAACAGGTTTTACGAGGCTGGGGGAGAAGAGTACAGCTGGTCCTTGAAGGATGTGGGGCTTCAGGGGTTCCGTCCCCCATGCAGGTGAAAATCCCCATATAACTTCTGACGCCCCCAAACTGAACTACCTGCTGCTGACCGATGGCACAGTCGAGTGCACATTTTGTGTTATGCTTTGCTCTGTATTCCGCGTGTCTGAGTATTACACACTGAATTCTTACCATACAGTGAGCTAGAGGAAGGAAAATGTTATTAAGCAAATCACAGGGAAAATACGTTTATAGTACTGTACTGTATTTCTCGGAAAATATCTGCCTGTAAGTGGACCTTAGCGGTTCACACAGTTCACCTGCCCGGGATGTTGTTAATGGGTCAAGAGCACTTGGGGGCGGGGGGGGGGGGGCCTGGAGGCAGGGCGTCCCTACAGAGGTCAGAGTTGAGACCACGACCCCCCAGCACAGTCTCTCCATTTCTACCTCCCCGTAGAAGTGCGCTGCCAGGGGTGGGTGCCCATGAAGGCGTCTGGCTGCTTCTCCCCTGGGTCGCCCTCTATCAGCGGAGGATAGCTCACCAGGGGCGCCTGGCTGGATCTCGGCCTTCATCAGGGTCACATGCCCAGCCGACCTCGCACCTATTGTACAGCCGAGGAAACTGAGGCTCGGAGTCTTTCTCAACACCCCGCACTGTGCTTGGGCCAGGGACTCGGTGCGGGGAGGGAAGGGCTTTCCGTCGTGGTCCCTAAGACACTTTAGGGGGAGGGGTGAGTTCTTCCTGGGTCCCGCGGAAAATATTCCGGAACTGGACGGAGAGGAGTGGCAACGGCAGACGGAGGTGACAGTGTGGTGTCGCGCGGGACGGGGTTGGGGGCGTTGGGGGCGGGGAGGGATGAGAGGGCGGAGGGGGCGGGGACTAGGCCGGGAAGGGGTGATGGGAGGGGCTCAGTGCTGGATGAGGTCTGCGGGGCGGGGGACGGCCGCGGGGGCTGAGGGGCCGGGGAGGAACAGTAGACGGAGCGCGGGGGGTCGAGGCGGGCTCAGGGCAGCCGCTGGAGGAGAGCCGGGCTGGTGTCGGAGGTGGGCGGGGCCAGAGCGGCCGCGGTGGGTGACGGTGGGGGAAGAGATCTCGGCCGCCCGGCTCGCGAGGGCCCTGGGAGCCGGGCCTGGGGCGGGGCCTCATCGATCGGGGGCGTGGCCTAGCGGCCCGGGGCGGGTGGGAGGCGGGGCGAGCAGAGCCAGGGGGCGGGGCGGGACACGCCGGGAGGGGGCGGGGTCTGGAGGGCCAGGGGCGTGGCGGGAAGTGGCCGGGAGGCGGGGTCTAGCAGACAGTTGCAGTGTGGGGGCGGGGCCCGGACAGGAGGGGCGGAGCCTGGAGGCCCGGCCCGGGCGGGGCGGGCGGTGGCTCGGAGGCGCGCGGGCGGCCGCGGCAGCGCGGATCTGCGCTCGTTTCCCCGGGCTCGGCAGGCGGGCGACGGCGACGGCGGCGGCGACGCGCACAAAGGCGGATTGTGGCTTCACTGGTGCTCGCGGCAGGCGGCGCCGGGGCGGGGGCGGCGGGGCGCGGCGGGGGCCCGGGCGGGCGCGGCGCGGGCGATGAGCCGGGGCCCGGCATGGCCTCCGCGCGGCCGCCGGGCCGGGCCTGCGCCTCGGCGCCCGCGCCCGCGGGGCTCCGGACCGGGCCGCCCGCCGTCGCCGCCGCCGCCGCCACCTCCCCCGAGCCTGCGGGCGGCGCCGAGGCCGAGGAGCGCTCGCTGCAGCGCATGCTGCGGGCCATAGCGGAGGAGCGCGGCCGCCTCAGCCTGCGCCGGGAGGTCTGCGGCCTCGGTGAGTGGGGCGGGCCGGCGCCGCGGGCGCGCCTGCCTCCGTCTCTGCGGGTTCCCTGTCTCTGAGCCTGGCTCCGTCTCTGCGCCTCTGCCCGTCTCTGCGTGCGTCTCGGTCTCCGCGTCTCTCTCGGTCTCTGCGTGTCTCCGTCTCTGCGCCTGCCTCCGTCCCTGCGTGTGTCTCCGTGTCTCTGTTAACGTCTCTGCGTGTGTCTCTCTGCGTGTGTCTGTCTCTCTGTGTCTCTGGCTCTGCGTGTCGTGGCCTCCTCCACGACCCCCCCCCCCCCCCCCCAGGTCTCCACGTATGGGTTTTTCCCGTGTCCCTGTGTCTTGGCCTCTGATTTTGGTCCTCGGAGCGGCTCCGCACACTCATGTCTCTGTGTCTCTTCCTCTTTCCCGGGTCGCTCGGTGTCTCCCTCTGTCTGTCCCTTCGAGTGTGTCTGTCCATCCTTCTCCTTCCTCTCCGGGGTTGTGCCAGGCCCCTTCCTTCTCTAGGAAGCCCTCCCCCGGCTATGGTGCCGGCAGGGAGTGTGGGCGTGGGATCTGGGGAGACCCTTAGCCCGTGGGGAGATGGGGAGGGGGGCGGAACAGGCCCCCGGTGGGCTCTGGGCAGACCTCCCTGCCAGCGTGTCCTGGCCACGGTCCCCAGCTTCCTGAAGCCTTTGTCTTCCTGCATGTCTCCACACGGCCATGTCCTCCTCTCCATCAGCTCGAACTGGGGACCTGTTGGGCTTTGGCCCCCTGAACCCACCCGCCCAGTGGAGGGAGGGGGGGCGCCACCTCTCTGGGTGTGATCCTGCTTAGCTGAGGCCCCAAGTCCTACATCTGCTGGGGGTGGGTGGGGTGGGGGCGCCTGGTATTGTTTGGATGAGCCTGGGGCTGAAGGTGTGGGTGGGGTCTCCCAGCTTGGCTGGGTGTGAGGTAATCACCCCTGACGGATCCTGCCCAGACCCAGACAGAGGAGCCCCCTCCCGGGTAATGTGTGGTTGTCATTTCTTTTCCATGAAAAGACCCCTCCCTCCCTTCTTCATGCCGTAGTGATTTCATACCACATTGTCAGCTCCCCCCCTCCCCATCTCCAATCTGAGCTGGGAGTTTCTGAGGGTTGACAGCGTTGTGAAGAAGGAATGCCAGCCTTGGGGACTCTACCCGCTCCCCCATCCTTCACCACTGGGGAGTCCCAAAGGGCCAACATAGCCCCTCTGAGGCCACACAGCAGCAGGGACTTGGCACCCATAGGGTTCCAGGCCCCTCAGCAGCCACACCCTGAGTCTAGAGAGGAAAGGAAATAAATATGAATCCTCTTTTTTGTAGGAGGCAGGTTTACCTACGTGTCCCCTCGGGAAGCAGGGCCCAGCCCAGCCTGCCTGAGGAATGACCTTTCTTGGAGTGAGGGTGGGGTGCCTTGTAAGTAGGGATGGACCAGGAAATGGGTTTATCAGGCTTCTTTTCTGATCAGGCGTCAAGACCTAGTGTTGAGCATTGAAGGACCCTCGTGAGTTCATTCAGCAAGCATTCACTGAGCACCTACTGTGTGCCAGGCTGCGTGCCAGCCACCTGGCGCAGGATGTCTGAGATGGAAGGGGTCTGCCTGACCATCTGCTGCCGGCCCCTCCGCCCAGTTCTGACGCCTCCGCCTAGTTTGCTCCGAAAGCTGCAGGCAGCCCCTCCCCACCTCCCCAGCACCTACTCTCCCCTCCAGGCCCCACCCCCAGGAGCCTGCGGGCCATTCCCTGAGGACAATGGTAATGAATTCTAGCACCTGACATTTCCGGAGCTGCTCACCATGTGCCAGGGGCTTTATGCGCTCAGTTGATTCGATTGGACATGGCCAGATAGGAGTATCATCTCCGTTCTGGGAGGGGAGAGGCTTGCCCAGGGAAAGCCAGTGAGCAGGTGGCAGAGCTGGGTTTGACCCTTGGCCAGTCTGACAGCAGAGCCTGCCACGTCCCTCCCCTGCTCCTCAGATGTCCCCTGGCCCCGGCCAACCTCCCTGTGCCTGCTGCGCTGCCTCTGGGGAGGAGAAATGCCCCTTAGATCCCGTGTCTCCTCTCCAGCCACCCGGTCCCCCTCCCACATGAGGTCTCCTGTCTTACCCAGCCCCCAACCCCATGCCCAATCCCCTGACGTCCCTGTGGTGCTCTGATGCTCTGTGCTTTTATGCCTGCTCTCTTCTCCTTCTGGAAGGCCACCCCTACTCCCCTGCACCACACACGCCTACAGGTGTCCCTCCAGCCTCAGCTCTGGTGCTGGTGACCACACACCCCTTCCTGCCCCGCTGCCTGGCCTCTTTGTACCGGCTACGTGTCTTCTGGGTGATCAGGCCAATTGTGGCACCGTAATAGTCTCTGTGACTGTCCCCCCGGTTAGCAAGCGAGCCCCTTGGGGCCACCGCCCCGTCTGTGACTCCTCAGTGCCCGGCACAGGGCATGGCGCAGAGCAGATGTCCGGTAAACGTTTGGCAGAACCAGGGAGAGGCTTTCTGGACTAATCGGTTAAGGGTGTGGGTGTAGCGAGAGTAGAATTGAGCCTCTTAGAAGGATGCACTGTGTCCCTCTTTCATTTTCCAGATGAAAAGTGCGATGTTCAGTGAGGGCCAAGCTTACTAGTGACCTAAGGCCAGAGTAGGGTCAGGACTCTGTGGTTGACCCGCCCACCCAGAACGCCGGCCCCAAAGAGCCTTCACGTACCCAGTGGGTCACCCGGCCCTCTCTTCTCCCCTTCACAGCCGTGACAACCTGTTACGTTCATGAACTTCAGCCTCCCAGATGGTTGTTGTTGTTGTTCAGTTAAAGCTGAGGCTACTGAGAATCATGCCGTGTTCTCTGAGGTTGTTTTGAAGGTGTGAGGGAGCCTCTGGCGGATACGCTTGACCCTGGACACACTGTTGTCATCTCTGAGTCACAGCGTCTGTGTAAGATGGGAGAAAGCGGCTGGTCTCCCCACTCCCCCAGGGATTGTCACTTGGCTGTCACGATGAAAGGCACCTTGTGGCTCCAAACCTGTCTATTGGATCTTCTCTACGGCAGCGGCTGCAGCGGAAGCATGTTTTACTCACCAGGCAGGGGGAACGGGTCTGATCCTGCCGGATTGTGCCTGGTGGGAGGGCACTGTTGAGTCGGGGAGAGAAGCCCAGTGCACAGGTGACTTAGCCAAAGGAGAGACCCTGTTGGAAGCTGCCAGGGCTGTGGCCCCTCTGAGCAGGATTGTGGTGTTTTATCCACAGGAAGCTGCTTGGGATTCCAGGGAACAGATGAGCCATACTGGCTGGGCTGAGACGGCTTCTGCGGGACTCCCGATTCTCGGAGCCGGGAAGAGTCGGGTGGTCCGGTGCCCAGATGCTGTGTGATGCAGACATCTGGACCGGGAGTGGGTCTAGGCTGACACTTCCTCCTGGGGCTTGGGCCGCCACATGAGCCCTGGATGCCAGCTTAAGCGTCCTGTGAGGGAAGGCTCCCTCTCGACACGGGCAGCACGCCACTGACGTTCAGCAGGACCCCGTGAACTTGACCTGGCCCCGGGGTCTGATGTGAACAGTGGACAGGCACCGGGAGCGGAAGGGCCTACACATGGTGCTGAATGTCCTTGGGCATTGGGCCCTGCCCAGGCTGAACACTTTTCAGAGCGGCTCTGCCTCGACCCATGTCCCCTGTTAGGTGGCCTAGGGCATTCTCTCTCTGGCTGGGAGTGCCGGGGGGCAAGAGGAGTGTTCCACATTCCCTGTTTTCTTTTATTCTTGACATGGTCCTAGAAGGTGGGTATTGTCACGCTCTTCTCTTTGTCCTGGGGAGCAGATGCAGGTTTTAGAGGTGAAATAACATGTCCCCAGGCACAGAATCTGTCTAAGCCTAAGCTCTTAGCGGAGGTGGGACCCACCAGTACCTGTCCTCTGGGCGCTGGTGGCCGGGTCATCACAGGTGTGTGCAGGTGGAGTGAGGAGGGGCCCAGGTGGAGGTAGGAGAGGTTCCCTCAGGGGCACAGGGGAGGGGACCCGCCACGGCTGATCACGGAGGACTGTGCCGTGCGGGAGGCCTTTGAGAGGAGCAGAGTCAGGGCAGGACTTGCCTGGGTGGAGGGGACAGGCTGGCCCGGCTGGAAGGGACGCGGAGGCTGCGGCAGCGGTCTGGGCCCTCGGCCCGGCCTCAGGGAGTTTTGTGGCTTTGACTTGGGTGGCCTGCTACGTGCCCGTCGCACGGCAGCTGCGGTAACGCCCATGGAGGTGGCTCCTGCTAGCATCCCATTTTGCTTCAGGAAGCAAGGTGGCTGACCCAAGGCCACGTAGCTGGCAGGTGGCAGAACTGGGGTTTGTGGAGTTCCAGCTGAGGCCCGTCAGATGCCGGTAGCCATCCTGCAGGGAGTTCATGGAATGTGCCAGAAGGAATGAAGGGGGGACTGGCCTTCCAGCGAGCCTCCCGGCCTGGCCCTTCCCATTTGGCTGGGTGGGGTGTAGCTGGGCATCAGCGGTGGGTGGGGGGTTTTGGCGGGAGATGGGGCTGGAAGGGAAGACCGGGGGGCCCGAGCCTCTGTGAAGTGGAGACCTCAGAGTCTGTAGCATTACGGGAATTGCAGGACAAGTGACAGCTTCACGGGGACAGCGTGACAGCGTGAGGAGCAGGCGAGACACGGCAGGTCCAGACCCTGCACGGAGTCAGACCCCGGCCTTGCTGGTGCTGTTATTGTTATAAAGGACCCAAAGCGCCTGGCCTGGGGCCGTACGTGGAATTGGGGCTGTGCTCGTGCGGTCCCGAGGACGGTCCCCGGGGGATCCCTGGGGCCCCGTGCCCTGCAGCTCAGTAAGGCAGGCTGAGCCGGCCCGGCCCGCGCTGTGGGGAGGAAGTGTAACCGTTTGGGTGGGAAGCGGCGCCTCTTTCGGTTCCTGGGCCTATTTTTAAGGCCTGTGGGTTCCGGCCTCTGTCCGTTTCTGGGGCCAGAGGAGCCTGCGAGGCTGCGGCGTGGCCTCTCCTGAGGCAGGGATGCTGTGTCCTCGCGGGAACCCCGAGGACTTTGGACCCCACACTTCAAAGAGACTGAGGAATAGGGGCCCCCTGGGGGGCTCAGTCCATGGAGCGGCGGACTTTGGCTCGGGTCATGATCTCGCAGTTCGCGAGTTCAAGCCCCGCGTCGGGCTCGCTGCTGTCGGCACAGAGCCCGCTTCGGACCCTCTGCCCCCACCTCTCTCTGCCCCTCTCCTGCCTGTGCTCTTTCTCTCTCTCAAAAATAAATCAAAATTAAAAATAAATAAATAAAGGGACCAGGGGTCACTGCTGCAGGTATATCTCTGGCAAGGCAAGCGTGTGAGGAGTTGTGTGGCACCGTGGCCTGCCCGGTGGGGGCGGGGGGGCTGCTGTGCCCCCTCATGGCCGTGTGTGTCTCCCTGCCCGAGCCGGGCAGCGTTGGGAATACCCGCTGAGCCTTGAGGCTGCTCAGGAGAAGCCCCACGCAGGATACTGGTTAAAAAGCAGCCTCAGGCCCCCAAACATTTTTTTCCCCCAGTGAAAGGTGTTTCCATGCACACTATAGAAACTGGGAAATTTAAGAGAATGGGAAAAAATCACTCAGTTCCAATCACACAGCGACGACTATTAACTTTGCAAAGGCTTGCTTTCCGATCATTCTAAAAAGCCTTTTTAAGGAACACTTGATATTCTAGACCTGAAGTTTCTTAGTCATGTTTTCTTACTCAAAACTCCTAAAACATCTTCCATGTTGTTCAAACATCATTTAAACGCCCGCAAGGCATTTGGGTGGCTGTGCCCTTGTTTCCTGAATTGGTCTTACCTTGTGGGAAACTTAGTTTGGATCCAGGGTTTCAGCCCGGCTCCTGGCTTGGGCTCAGGCAGCAGAATGGTGTGTGGGTCACAGCCTGTCCTGGGGAAGCTGGGATGGATAGGAAGGATCTGGAAGTCTACCAGCCCGAGCCCGTGTCTGCACAGACAGCGCGGTGAAGCTCAGAGAGGACCCTGTCATAGGTGGGGCACAGGGGGCAGAATGCCTGATCTGACCCACCTATAGGGCCTGCACAGGTGAGGGATGGAGCCCATTAGTGGCAGGGTGTGGCTCCCTTACTTTCCGTATGCAGCGACAGGGCCAGGACGCGTGGAGGGCAGAGAAGCTCAAGTGCATCCCTTTCAGGGCCCGGTCGGCTACAGACGGGGGCTGGGATGTTGCTGTTGGACCTGCAGATAAGGGGTTGGAGCGGCTGGAGTTGAGCCCACAGTGGTGGGGGCCAAGGTCAGGGGCCGCCCAGCTCGAGAAGGGCCTTTGCACAGCCCAGGCTGGGCAGCAGAAGCATCAGCTCAGCTAGAGGGGACCCTTTTAAACAGGGAGTCCTGGGGCGCCTGAGTGGCTCAGTCGGTTAAGCGTCCAGCTCTTGGTTTTCAGCTCAGGTCATGATCTCACCGTTTGTGAGTTCAAGCCCCAAGTAGGGCTCTCTGTTGCTGGTGCAGAGTCTGCTTGGGATTCTCTCTCTCTCTCTCTCTCTCTCAAAATAAAGAAACTTAAAAAATAAAAGGGAGTCCTGTGTCTGACATGAGATGAGACAAACATCCAGTCAGCTTGGGTTTTTAAAAGAATATAGTTGCGCCTGGGTGGCTCAGTTGGTTAAGGGTCTGACTTCGGCTCAGGTCATGATCTCACGGTTCGTGGGTTCGAGCCCCGGGTCGGGCTCTGTGCTGACAGCTCAGAGCCTGGAGCCTGCTTTGGACTCTGTGTCTCCTTTCTCTGGCCCTCCCAGGCTTGCACTCTGTTCCCCCCCCTCCCCCCAAGAATGACTAAACATTAAAAATTTAAAAAACAGGGGGCGCCTGGGTGGCTTAGTCGGTTAAGCGTCCGACTTTCGCTTAGGTCATGATCTCGCGGTTCGTGGGTTCGAGCCCCGCGTCGGGCTCTGTGCTGACAGCTCAGAGCCTGGAGCCTGCTTCACAGTCTGTATCTCCCCCTCTCTGACCCTCCCCTGCTCATGCTGTCTCTCTCTCTCTCTCCTAGAAGTAAATAAAAATATTTAAAAAAAAATAAAAAATAAATAAAGGAGTATATTTTCCTACCTTGAATGACCACCAGCAAATACTTGAAAAATGTCTGTTGACAAAGCAAAGCCGAGGGGCTTAGTTTTTAGGTTTTTCCCTTATACGTGGAGTTGCAGCTCCTGTTTGTCGTTTTTCTTTTTTTTTTTTTTAAACAATAATACATTTTCTATAATGTAGCTTGAGGTCCATTGGAAGGCAGTTGATCTAGGCTGGGCTCAGCAGGAGTTACTTTGCTCCATGTGTCTCTAATTCTTTTATTTTTCATTTATTTTTATTTAATTTCTATTTATTTTTTAATGTTTTTTGCTTACTTATTTCTGAGAGAGAGAGAGAGAGAGAGAGACAGAGAGAGAGAGTGTGTGAGAAGGGGAGGGGCAGAGAGAGAGGGAGACACAATCTGAAACAGGCTCCAGGCTCTGAGCTGTCAGCACAGAGCCCGACCCGGGGCTCGAACCCACGAACCGTGAGATCATGACCTGAGCCGAAGTCGGACGCTTAACCGACTAAGCCACCCAGGTGCCCCTTTAATTTATTTTTAAATTTACATCCAAGTTAGTTAGCACATAGTGCAACAATGATTTCAGGAGCAGATTCCTTAATGCCCCTCACCCATTTAGCCCATCCCCCCTCCCCCACCCCCTCCAGCAACCCTCTGTTCTCCGTATTTAAGAGTCTCTTATGTTTCGTCCCCCTCCCTGTTTTTATATTATTTTTGCTTCCCTTCCCTTATGTGCATCTGTTTTGTATCTTAAAGTCCTCATATGGGTGAAGTCATATGATATTTATCTCTGACCACTTTCGCTTAGCACAATACCTTCTAGTTCCATCCGCGGAGCTGCACATGGCAAGATTGCATTCTTTTTGCTCGCCGAGCACTACAGTGTACACATATACCACATCCTCTTTATCCATCCGTGACACTTGGGCTCTTTCCCTACTTTGGCTATTGTTGCTTTCCTGTTTATCTCTAAGGTAAAACCCCTTTGCTTTTGGATGTGCTTTGAAAAATCTTGAAAACCGACTTTTAAACTTGGGATGATTCTTGAGACAGTGCGGAGGGAAGGATCCCCTCTCTGCCTCGCCTCTGCCGGGGTTTGGCCTCACGCTGTCTGCTGGACAGTCACGCCTCTCCGTGGCCCGTGGTGGGGGGCTCTCCAGCCACCTCCTGACCCCTTGACAGAATCAGCGCCCCCTGCCTTTGCTCTTGACCCCCTCCTCCGCCTACTCCCACCACTCCTGTGCCGCTGCTCTCCCCGCTCTGTGCGTGGCCTCCCCTCCCTCCCCCCCTCCCTGCCCCTCCCTGGGCTCCCCTCCCTCACCCCTTCACCACCAACCCCCGTTCCCCTCCCTCACCCTTGGGCTCCCTCCCCTCCCTCACCCCTTCACCACCACCCCCCGTTCCCCTCCCTCACCCTTGGGCTCCCCTCCCTCACCCCTTCACCACCACCCCCCGTTCCCCTCCCTCACCCATGGGCTCTCACCCCTTCACCACCCCCTCCCCGCCCACTCCCCTCCCTCACCCCCAGCTTCCCTCCCAGGCTGTCGATGTTGTGCAGCTCAAGGTGGGCTGCTTCATGAGAGCAGCCCAGGGAGGGGGTCGTGGGGGTGGTGCAGGCGATGGATAGGCATCCATGGGGTGAGAGGTGAACATTTGGGGGGGGTGTCCCTTGAGGGGGCCTTCCTCACGGAGAGGCCTGCCTGGCAGAGACCAAGAGTGGGCAAGACAGCAGAGAAGGTTCAGAATTTAATTTTCTCCAGATGCTCCGCTGCTTTGGGGAAACTGCTGCAGCTCTCTGTTCTCCTGGTGGGGTAGGACCAGTTGCCGTTCTGCCTCCACCTAAGGCGCAGGTCGGCCTCCAGACCTAGAGCATCAGAGAGTGTCATGGAGGCGCCTGGGACAGGTGATAGCCCGGGGTCGAATCCACGGGGACCCCCGGGGGGAGACCATGAGCAAGGCCCTTCTCCCCTCTGGCTCTCAGTTTCCTCTTATATGGAAGGAGGGAAGGCAGGTTGATCTGGAGCACCGTTCTCAGTCCGCGGGGCGGGGACACGTGTCACCGGTCCACAACGTGCTGCAGGGAGGCTGGCTTGTTCCCGCAGAGGGTGGGGGCCAGAGCCGGCCCCGCCGTTGTCCTGCGCCCAGCATCCTCCCGTGGCAGCCCTGGGGCGAGGGGCCGTTCGCCCTGTTGGCAGATGAAAATACTGAGGCCCAGAGAGGCCAAGTGGCTTTGTTTGGTGTCCCAGAGCAGTGAACGTGGGTCTGCGGCCCAGCCCTCCCTCCGGGATTGGAGGCTGTGTGTGGCCTGTGCATTCTTGCGCTCAGAAGCCCATCTCCTCAAGGAGAGGCATTTGTCACCTACTCACCCAGTGGCCTCGCCCACCCGGTCTGGTGTGTGAGCAGGAGCCCCGCCCCCTGGTTTCCACAGCAAGGGGTGGGGGGGACCGGACCCTCCTGAGGATGCAGCCAGAAGCAGAGGGCTGTGACCCAGCCCCAGGGGAAAGAGAGCAGGCGCCGGGAGCCCCAGAGGGTGTGTTGGGTGTGTCTGGTTTCCGGTGCGTGTGTTCACTGGGGGACATTGGACTTGGCGCGCAGCTGTCCGTGGTTCTGCCCGGGGCCGAAGTGCCCTCCGTCCCGTTTCACACAGCAGCGTGTCAGCAGCTCTGCATCTTGGCACCTCAGAAGCCGTGGTGAGCTCCGAGAGGCTGCAGGAGCTGGGTGCTGGGTACACAGTCCCCTCTCGCCTGGGTTCATGGGTGGGCGCTGCCCTGTGTCTGGTTCCCCGCGCAGCGAGCGAGGAGTACAGTGAGGGAGTGGATGCACTCATGTGGTTTTGAGTCATGGACACAGTGCTTGGAGTGGGCGGGCTGTGAGCACCTTGCAGGGCTGACCTAGGCTCTGTGACCTGCCCCGACCCAGGTGACATGTGGAGGTGGGGCCCTGTGCGGTGGCCGGGGCCACAAGCAAGTTGGTCTCCGGCCCAGGCAGCGGGGTGGGGAGCAGGCGGGAGCGAGGGTGGCCGGTCCGGGATGGGCACCTTGCGTGGGTGTCTGGGAGCCGGGGAGGTGGCTCAGGAGAACCACAGCTCGTCTTACAGGCTGTGTTTCTCATGTGTCAGTGAAGCTGTGAGTCAGGGGTTCGAACGAGGCCCCAGCAGTGACGAGCTCACGGGAGGCGGGACCTGAAGTGTGGGGCTACTCTTTTGGGCCATAACTGCTTTGGCGGGACTGAGGTATCCGGGAGCAGTTTGTGCGGAGTGAGGCGTGGCGTCGAGTGACGGTGGCCTCGGGGCTGCCTGGCGTTTGATCCCTTCTGGAAACCTCGGGCCAGGGACCAGTCCCGCGGACGGACGCCCTGCCCCGGGAGAGCGACCCTGAGGTCAGGGTCAGGGTTTATTTCCTCACTGCCCCAGGGCCTCCCTGGGATGGATGCCAGTACCAACTCCCATTAAGGCCCTTCTGGGTAACCTGGGTCGGGTGCCTCGGTTTCCTGCCCTGTGAAGTGGGTTATTAGGGAGATCCCGGATGTGATCCGAAGGTTGTAAAAGCACTTTGAGGATTTCACAGCGCAGTGCCTGTGTGAGAAGGGGTGGGGAGTAGAGCGCTTGCCAGTGGTGGCAGGGCTGCGTGAGTCCTCAGGGCCCGCTGGGAGCGGAAGGTTTGTCATCAGGTTTGTCATCGTGACACGTTTATTTGTTTGGCCTTCGCTGACCCCCTGTGGTGGGCCCCGCCCTGTGCTGGGTGCTGCCTCTTGTCCTGGAGGGGAGGGACACCCAGGCAGTTGCCTGGCGTGGAGTGAGGAGCTCCGCCTCAGGGCCACCCGGACAGGAGTCTGGTCCTGTCCCACACTCGCGCCGCATCAGACAAGTGACTCAGGCTGCGAGCCTCCCATTCCTCAGCAGCTGAACGGAAGCAGTGACTTTGCCTCACCGGGTGTTTGGGCTCGAGTGTGCGTGGGAGGCGGGAGGGGTCAGGTCCTTGGGTGCAGGTAGCACAGGGTGGGGCGGTGGGGCTGGGGGAGGTGACAATGGCCGGGGGAGTGGCCTGCTTGGGACACACAGGAGTTTGGTTGGGGAAGGGCGGGGGACCGCGCTGCAGACTTCGGGGGCGCCATCTGGAGGAGGACAGGGAACGGGGCGGGGGGGCGGGGCTCCCCGGTGTGGCCTCCGCGCATCGCTGAAGCCCGGTGCTTCCCGGAGGCCGGAGCGGAGGACTGGCCAGGCCCGAGGGATCACTCACGTGGGATCATGCATGTGGGGACCCGGCTGACCACCACTTCCCCGTCCAAGTCCAAGTGCCTCCTCGCTGCAGCCGGGGCATCCCGGGCAGCTTCTTGGGTCTTTTGTGCCCGAGGCAGGGGCTCTGCCAGCGGGGAGCACTGAGAGGCACGGGCTGGTGAAAGGCCTATTGAGGGCCCACAGAGGCCTATTCATCCTGCCCTGGCTGTGGGGCTGTGCGGGTGGCCGGCGGCCAAGGGCTGCCTGGGACTCTCCCCAGAGGCCAACTGACCTCCCACCTTTGGGAGGGGGCGGGGCGGAGCGGAGCAGAGGCGTGCCCTCAGGAGGCCCCTCCCACAGCGGAGCAGAGGCGTGCCCTCAGGAGGCCCCTCCCACAGCGGAGCGGAGGCGTGCCCTCAGGAGGCCCCTCCCACAGCGGAGCGGAGGCGTGCCCTCAGGAGGCTCCTACCACAGCGGAACGGAGGCGTGTCCTCAGGAGGCCCCTCCCACTCCCTCCCTGCCAAGGCCTTCAGGGCTCCCGCAGCCTCTGAGCATAACAAACCCCACAACCCAGGTGGAGGCCCGTGAGGTGCGGGCCTGGCCGGCTCCGGCTCCCACTGTGCATCGTCGCCCCTGGGCCCGTTCCCTGGGCGGCCCCACAGGGGGGCCGTGAACGCCCCTCTCCTGCCTTCGCCCACTTAACCCGCAGGCTTGTGGGTTTGAGTCCTCACGTGACCCGTCTCGGCAGAGCCTCCCTAGCTCCTGACGGCCCCAGCCCGGCCTGACCCCTACCGGGGCGGCGTTCCCACCCGTGCGTGCCGGCCAGCCTCCCCTGGGGCGGGGGGCCCGGGGGGGGCCGCCCCACAGCCCGCACCCCGCACCCAGCCACAGAGTGGCGCCGTGCCTGTTGGCTCCGGGTGAAACAGGGTGTGGACGGGGGCGGCCTTGGGCGACCCTGTCCTCACTATGGATTAAAGCCGCTTCACAGCGCGGAGGAGACGTCAGCTCCGCCCGTGCCTGCGACTCGGGAAACCCTCCGGGCCGCTTCCGCCCCAGGCGTCTGACTACACGGACCTGTGACGGCCGGGGACAGCCGTCCCAGCTCTGACCTCCAGCCGCGCGGGCGTTTGGTTTACGTCCTTCAGTCTTTCCTAGACTTATTAATTAATTGATTGATTGATTGATTAATGGGGGGGAGGGGAAGGGGGGAGGATCCCACATAGGCTTCGCGCTGTCCTCTCAAGAGCCCGACGGGGGACTCGATCTCACAAACGCTGAGATCATGGCCTGAGCCGAAATCAAGAGTTAGACACCTCACCGACTGAGCCACCCTGGCGCCCCCGGCTTTTTTTTTTTTTTTTTTTAAAGCAATGTCTTTCGTTCAAGTATTTATTTATGTACAATGTTGTGGGTTTTACAATGCTTTTTGTTTTTTTTTTTTTTTAATTTTCTATCAGAAGCATTTTTCCAAGTAACTGCATGGCTATTAAAAACACTTTTGTGGGGCGCCTGGGTGGCTTAATCGGTTAAGCGTCCGACTTTCGCTTAGGTCATGATCTCTCAGTTCGTGGGTTCGAGCCCCGCGTCGGGCTCTGTGCTGACTGCCAGCTCAGAGCCTGGAGCCTGTTTCAGTCTGTGACTCCCTCTCTCTCTGACCCTCCCCTGCTCACGCTGTCTCTCTCTCTCTCCTAGAAATAAATAAAACATTAAAAAAAAATTAAAAAATTAAAAAATAAAAACACTTTTGTTAAAAAACGCTTCTGTGACTTTTAGAGAAACATGGTCAGGGCACCAGATTGGAAGGGGATGAGAAGCGCCATCGTGGAGCCTGTGCTAGGACGCCGTGGTGGCCCCGGCGGCGTGAATGACACTGGCTCACCCTGGCACGTGCTCATCGCCCAGTGTCTCTGAGGGCTTCACTCGTGTCCGCTCACTAAAACTCCCAGCAGCCCCGGGAGGCGGGTTGCATTCTTGCTGCGGGTTTACAAATGGCAAACAGGGCCCCCGGGGGCTCGGGGTTTGCCAGGCAGCGGCCAGAACCGCCGGTGCCCAGCGCCCCCCTCCTGTGCCTCCATGCCCCCGTTCTGTCACGTCCGGCTGTCCCCGTAAGCAGCGTGGACCTCTCCGTCGGCTCTGCCGCTCACTTTCCCCACTTCATCGTCTTACAGGCCTTTCCTCACTGACACAGGCGGTGAGCGCTCTGTCCCTTCCTGAACAGCTACTCGGGAGCCCATTCTGTACGTGGTCTCTGGCCTCTGTAGTTCCTTCCCTGTGGATGGGACCATTCCAGCTTCTCGAAAGGGCTATAATAGTTACGGCATTTGGAGGAGACGCTCCAGAGCTGAATTGCTGGGTGGAAGCTACGAGCATTTGTGCTTCTTATTCCCTGCCCGTCTCCGTGGAGATCATTCCCCGCTCCCCCTCCTACTGCCAGGCATCATGCGTTCCGTTCCTCGGCATCCTCTTCGCCCAGGAGCGTTGTCAGGTGATTTTTGTAGGTTGGAGAAACGAAAAGTAGACTTCTGTGGTTTTCCTGTGACTTTCCTGTAATTGGGTGAAGTGGAGCCTGTTTTCACGTTTGAATCTCCCCTCACCTTTTGGATTTCCCTTTGCTATCCATCCTGTTTTATTTTGTACGCATTAGATGAAATTTATTATTTATTAGGGAAATTAAACGTCAGTGAAGAATTCCAGTAATTTTGGGGTGCTTGGGTGGCTCGGTTGGTTAAGCGTCCCATTTCGGCCCAGGGCATGATCTCCTAGTTCGTGAGTTCGAGCCCTGCATCAGGCTCTCTGCTGACAGCACAGAGCATGGAGCCTCCTTTGGATTCTGTGTCTTCCTCTTTCTCTGCTCCCCTGCCCCACACACTCCCTCTCTCTCAAAAATAAATAAACATTAAAAATTTTTTTAAAAAGTTCCAGTAATTTTTCTGGTGTGTCTTTTGTTTATGATGCACGTCATGTTGTTTTCCCCATAGGAATAGTTTATTTTTATGTAGTTTGATTAATGTTTTCTTTGAAATCTTATGCCTTTTATTTAGAAACGCTTGTCTTTGAGAGAATAAACAAATTCTCTGACACTGTATTTATTCTTTTTTATTTTAATGTTTTATTTATTTCTGAGAGAGAGACAGTGTGAGCAGGGGAGGGGCAGAGAGAGAGGGAGACACAGAATCTGAAACGGGCTCCAGGCTCTGAGCTGTCAGCACAGAGCCCGACACGGGGCTCGAACCCACGAACCGTGAGATCATGACCTGAGCCGAAGTTGGACTCTTAACCGACTGAGCCACCCAGGCGCCCCGACACTGTATTTATTCTTTTACAGTTTTATTTTGAACATTAAAAGCCTTGATCTTCTGGAACTTATTGTGGCCGGAGCACGGGCCCAGCCGTACCCTCTTCCTGTAGCACACCAGCTGCCCCAGGACCAGTTGCTGAAGGATCGGTCTCCCTCCCGCTGGTTTGAAGCGCCACCTTCATATAAACCAAATTACAGTGTGTTTTCTGTCTCTCGCCTTCTCTGCCCTTCCTTTGATCTGTCTGCTTATTCATCGTTACCATGTTCCTTTCATTAACCAGTTCGTTGATTTCACTTGCTTGTTCAGTGAGCCAATATTCATTGCTTCCTGTAGGCTGAGCCCTGTTCTAGAGACTAAGGGTGTAGCACTTAACAATAGGATCACAGTGGAAAAGTATTCATACCTTCCCGGAGCTTACGTTCTCATGGGGCATCTTGTTCTCGAAGGGGCGGGTGTGGGCAAAGCGGGGCCCTGGGCCAGTTCTGGCCCGCTGCCTCTTTTATTTTTTTAAATAAACTTTTGTTTATAGCCATGCTCATTTCTTTACGTATTGCCCTGGGAGATTTTGTAGTTGATACAGGACCGTATGGTCTGCAGAGGCTGAAATATTTTCTGTCTGACCCTTTACAGGGAAGGCGTGTTGGCTCCTGCCCTAAGGAAAGGCTGAGAGCAAAGTAGGTAAAATACAGATGATCTCCAGCGACAGGTGCAGGAAGCCGGAGAGGGGATGTTGGGGGGGAGGGGCTTGCAGCTTTCAGTCGGGTCAAGGGCTTGGGAAGGTTCCCCTCGAAGGTAGGTGTTTGAGCGAAGCGCTCAAGGGAGGTCAGGAAGTACTTGACGGAGATACTGAGGAGTCTCCACCGCGGAGAGGATTTTAAGCAGGGAAGTGACAAGAGCTGATTTCACCGAGGACCAGTTAGAAAGCTGTGCCGGCGACACAGGCAGGCGACTGGCTTGCGCAGTGGTGGACAGTGGTGAGCGGTTGGATCCCCGGTTTGTTTGAGGATAGAATCCAGGATGATACAAAGCCACAGTGCTGCAGGGGGAAGAAAGAAGCGATGGTAGAAATGAGCAAGTGTGTACTTTAACAAATCTGCCCAAGAAAACGACGGAAAAGTTTCCGCTGGACTCCGCTTCTGGTTGAGATGGTAGCTGGAAGGTGATGTAGAGGCAGGGGACATCTTTCTGTTTGTGTTTTTGGCATTGGGTGAGTCTTCGTCGTTGTATTTGCTACAAGTCTTTGGGTTACAGATCCCTCTGTTCTCTCCTCTGTTCCTGACTCCTCGCTGCTGGGTTTCTCTCCTGCAGGTCTACCTGCACTGAGTGGGACAGAGCTGCCCCACAGCCCTGGGCAGCACCAAGGGGGTGACGGTTTGGGCTTGTAGCAGTGCCTGAGGGTTTGCCTTCCTCGTGTGGTTTTTAATACTAATAGGAACTCTGTCCCCACGTCATGCTTTCTGAAGTGTCCCGGCTGTTCTCGCTTATTCTGAAAGTCTCTTGGCATTTTCTATTGGCTCATCTTTAATTACCAAATTAGTAGACGCCTCCTTCTGTGATCTGAATATTCCCAGCTAAGAACTCGGCAAGCCTTTCAATTATTCAAGTCTTTAAAAAAAAATCCTGAACGGAATATTTCTTCCCGTTACGCCTTCTAACTGGAATATTGGTTTATCCCAGAGCTGTTGCTTTCTGGAGGTACTGGTGATTTCGTACTTACAACCTGTAGTGTTTGAATGATTTTTCAATGGAGTGTTTTGCATTTTCCAAGTCAGGTATAATATCATCTGTAAGTCATAATAATTTGCATTTTAACCATTTCTGTTATTCTCAATATCTTGGTTGTCTGATTGCAGCGTCCAGTACCTTATCTAGTACCTAATCATTGTGGATTGTGATAATATTTGTCTCTAACTTTTCCTACTTGAGCTGTAGACCATATTTAAGGAACTACTCATTCATTCTTATTTTATGGGGAATTTTTTTTTAATGTTTATTTCTTTTGAGAGAGAGAGAAAGAGTGCGAGAGCAGGAGGGGCAGAGAGCAAGAGGGAGACACAGCATCCAAAGCAGGCTCCAGGCTCTGAGCTGTCAGCACAGAGCCCAACGCGGAGCTTGAACCCCACGAAACCTGAGATCCTGACCTGAGCTGAAGTCGGACACTCAACGGACTGAGCCACTCAGGCGCCCCAAGAATTTTTTTTTTTAATTGATAAGGGGTATTGAATTTTACTGAATGTTTTCTCATACCAGGGAGATGATCATGTGTTTTTTTCTTTATATCTGTCAATATATAGTGAGTATACTAATAGATTTCCTAATACGGGACCATTTTTGTATCCTTAGGTTAAATCCTGCTTGGAAATGGCATATACTTTTTAATACTATATTGAAGGTTTTTATGTTGCCGTCCATGAGCCTGCGCGTTCCTACATTTACATGTACATGCAGGCACTATTTTTGGATTCAACATTGTTAAAAAGAATTTGCAGATTTCTTAGGCTCTAAAAATGTATGAGTAGCCCTGGAACTGTTTCTTGAGGCTCTGGGAGAATCGCCCTCTCAAAAACATCTCCTGGCCAACTACTCAAAGTACCTTGTTTAGAAGTGGCTGTTGGACCGTTTTCTCTACTGTAATACATGGTCCTTATTTTTAATGGCTTGTAAATGTTTTACGTAGGGTGTTGTTACAATGGCTTGCTTAAGCCGTGTGGTTTAATGGTCTTAAAGGGGACTGGGGTGATGTCAAGGAATGCCTCCCCAAATCTAATCCATGATTTTTCAAAGGTCTGGTTAACGGAAAATAATGTGCTGGTGGCGGGGGAAACATCTGGATCGTCGCGACCCCTTTGGAGCTGGTAGAGATCAGTTCTTCCGGTACAGCCCATCCTCGTTATTCAGGGATCTGTGTTTGGAAATTCGCCTGCTGACTAAAGTTTATTTGTGGCCCCCAAATCAGTACTTACGGCACTTTCGTGATTAATTGCAGACACGCACCCCGTGGAGTAGCCTGCCGGGTGCACGTTACCCCCTGCGGTCGAACAAGGTGACATTCCAGTTCTGCCTTGTCTCAGCTCATGCAGTACACGAGTGTCCTTCGGTGGTCTACTTAGTGCCTGTGTCGTGCGTTTTTGTGCTTTGTGTTGGTGCTTTTGCTGTTTAAAACCACCCCAAGTTGTTAAGCATCTGACTTCAGCTCAGGTCGTGATCTGGAGGTCTCGGAGTTCAAGCCCCGCGTCGGGCTCTGTGCTGACAGCTCAGAGCCTGGAGCTGCTTCCGATTCTGTGTCTCCCTCTCTCTCTGCCCCTCCCCTGCTTGTGTTCCGTCTCTCTGTCTCTCTCAAAAAAATGAATAAACATTAAAAAAAACTTAAAAAAGCAAACAAACATAACTATCACAAATAAACTGGGAAGGGACCATTAAGATGCTGCTCTAGGACCCCAGGCCAGCAGGGGAGGTGGCCCTGGGCGGGGGGCTGTCTGTCGCGTCGCCCAGGTGAGTGGTTCAGCATCGGGGCTGCCTCTCTCCCCTAAGACTGTCCCCCTGGGTTCAAGGGTCCTGAAGACCTGCTGCCCGGGCAGCCTGATGGCAGAGGGGACAGGGACGGAGAGAGTGGGGAGCCACCGCCACGAGAGGCGGGACGTTTGGGGACATCGGCCCGTCTGCTGCCTGTCGCCGCAGGCAGAAACCTGGTAGCCGCCTGCCTCCGGCAGGTCCGGAGACCTGTCCCTGGTTTTGTGTGATCGGCGGTTTGTTTTCACTTCCCGGAACCGCCCACCTGTCACGTCGCATCCATGCTCCCTGCTCCCAGTTTGGGGCTGTTATGAATGAAGCGTCTAGGAATATCTGTGCCCGAGTGTTCGCGTAGACACGTGCTTCGTCTCCCTTGGGTGGGTACCTTGGAAGGGCTCAGTCGTTGGCAAATGCGTGCTTGTAAGAATCTGCCAGTTTTCCTAAGCGGGGTTTTTGTAAGTACCAACCCTGCCCTCTTAAAAACAACAGCTCGGTCCTTGTCATGAACCTTTGATGGCCGGTGGGATCAGCCTTTCCCCACATTTTTGTTAACCGGTTATGCTGCCTGTTTGGGTTTTGCCCACGTAGCTGTTAAGGTCTTGGCCTTTTTCTTTCCATCACTTCTGTGATGGGAGTTTTTTCTATATTACGGACGTTTGTCACTTAACTGCAGATTTCTCTCTCCTGGGTTTTGTGTCGATTTTAGTTTTGCTTCTCTGGGACAGGAGGGCAGCTCTTGACCTTTGATTTCTCTTCCTGCTTTTTGACTTTGAGCGTTCGGGCTCCACATGGGGGGGGGGTGTTCCACCGCGGTGTCGCCCGTGGCTGGTGGTTCTCTGACTGGAGCCCCCTCCCGCCTCCTGGTGTCCGAGTGAGGTGTGTGTGGCTCTCCCTGACAGTTTGAGTTTCTTCCTGTGAGGTTCGTCCAGTTGGTACTAAAGTGGTAACGCTAACGATTATGTCTGTGCGGTATTCCACGGCGTAGGGCGAGCTTCGAAGCCCCTTATTGGGTTCAGAGCTCGGTGCTGGGTCTCCTAACTCACACCTGCCGGGCGCCTGGCGGCAGGCTGGGTGAGGGGCAGCCGTCTCTTCTTCTCTCCCGTTGCACCTGCTCAGTGCACACAGTAGGCCCACCCGCCCCATGCACTCCACGTGGCTCCACTGAGGGGTCATCGCTTCGGGCCTTGGGGAGCCCAGTGAGTGGGGCTTCCGCCCAGAATGCCGTGAGGCATCCAGGGCTTCTTTGGAAGGTCTTTGTTCAGTCGGGGGCCTGTGGCTGCCAGAAGGTGGCTTGGGCTTCAGGTGGAGGGTCCTGGCTGGGCCACTTCCCTGCTGTGGGCCCCCGGGCAAGTTGTCCACCAGGCTGAGCCTGTGACGTTGGGATGAGCCATTTATTTTGCCAGCATTTATTGAGCGCCTGCTGTATACCCAGTACTTTTCTGCGCTCTGAGATCTGGTGGTGACCAAGACAAAGTCCCGACTCCTGGGATGCTTTCATACAGTGGGGGACAGACAGCAGCCAGAAGTGCCGACACCGGGGTGATATGGTTACAGTGCAGTTAAATAAGATGGTTCAGGAAGAACCCTGAAGGCACGTTATGAATACTGGGTCAGGAGAGGCTCTGTGACGAGGCAGCATTTCAGGCGTAACCGGAATGCAGTGAGGAGCTGCCTGGACAGGGGTCTCATGGCAGAGAGGTGGAGGCCCGGGCTGGTGCCGGTGGCTGGGGCGGGGCATGGGCAGACTGTCACCACTGTCACCAAGGGTTTGCGGGAACTCCAGGTTTTGTTCTGAATTCCATGGGAAGGTTCTAAGGGGGGCAGGAAAAGGTCCTTAAATAAAGATCCCAGGGCTGTGGTGTGGAGGGTGGGCTGTTAGGAGGTGGGGGGAGCGCGGGTGGCAGCTGGTGTGTCCCAGCAGAGGTGGTGCTCCCTGTGGGGAGGGTGCGTGGCACCCACAGGCTTGCTGCCGGCCACCTGGCTGCTGGGGTTTGGTGGGGGGCATTTGTGTGCCGGGCCCAGCACTGTCCCCTCTGAGAGGTTTGGGTGCGGCCGGCAGAGAGTGGGGGGCCCTGGAAGGGTGGCCTTTGGCGTGAGCCTTCCTAGGGGGCGTTAAGTACTGGCTGCCGTCTGTTTCGGGCTCGGGACCTGCAGACTTTACTCTGGGGCCGGGGAGGGGAGGATGAGGCGCGACCAGCGTGTTTCCAGCGCCGTGAAGCAGGGAAACGGGCCCCTTCGCGTGGCCCTCCCACGCACATAAGATAATAGAGGGCAAATTGGTGCTTATCTCGCATCACCGCTGGAACTTTGCTCCTGAAGCCAGAGACCTCGCCCCATCCCAGGAAGCCCCCCGTCCTCTGTGCCCTTTGGCCACAACTGCTGCTCACCAGGCGCTTTGTGCCAAGCATCCCGGGCCTCCGTTCTGCCAGCTTGCCTGGCGTAGTGCGGAGCGCGTGTCAGAGCCTCTGCGCGGGTCCGCGGGGTCTGTGGCCGCGTTTCTTTTTTCTTTTTTTTTTTTTAATGTTTTATTTATTTCTAGGAGAGAGAGAGAGAGAGACAGCGTCAGCAGGGGAGGGTCAGAGAGAGAGGGAGTCACAGACTGAAACAGGCTCCAGGCTCTGAGCTGGCAGTCAGCACAGAGCCCGACGCGGGGCCCGAACCCTCGAACCGCGAGATCATGACCTAAGCGAAAGTCGGACTCTTAACCCACTAAGCCACCCAGGCGCCCCTTTCATCAGTTTCTAACTGTGAACTTGAGCTTGTCCTTGACCCTCATGAGGGTCTGTTTCTTCTCCTGTGCAGTGGGCAGTGAAGACGGCACCGTGATGGTTGAAGGGCTCCTCGCCTACGACCCACAGGTGGCAGGCACGTCACAGATCACAGCCGGTGGCCCGCTCGTCATCACTGACACTGACTGGGTGCCCGGCTCGCTCTGGGTCACTAGCGGGTGGCTTCTGTTAGCACGATGAAAGACCCCCCGCGGAAGGACGCCGACAGACAGCGGCTGCCTCTCTGGCAGGTGGCAGGGTTTGGAGCCCTGAGCCCCGTCCCTCACAGCCAGAGTTGCTTCTGGGGAGCTTTCCAGGGCTGAAGGGTGCCTTTGCCCACCTCTGTAGGGCACCTGCAGTGCTGGCGGTCAGCGTGGTGGGGACTTCAAAGCCGTGGTGACACACAGTGGGCTTGGTTCCACTTGGTGCCGGTGAGCCTGGGGCCAACGGGCAGGCTCCCTGCCCCGGACCCCTGATCAGAAGGCCCCTTCTGCTTTCCTCCCTCCGGGAGCCACGCAGGGTATGGGAGTGGGTGGGCCACAGACTGCGGGCGGCCGGGCACAGGGCAGAGGGCAGGACGGGGGCTGGTTTGGAGCCCGGTTCTTTGGTCTCAGTGTGGCTGAGACGAACAAAGCTGGGGGGTTTCTGCGACTCAGTCTTCCAGAGCCTCGCGGCGGAGCCCGCGGGAGACGGATGGCAGTCCTGTGTCTGGGGAGGGGCCGGCACCTCTCAGGTTCCCCGTGTCCAGGGGTGGGGATGAGGTCCTTCCGGCACCAGAACACCAGGGCTAGGTCACGGTAGTAAAGTATTTTCTGGAGGAGAGAGGAAGGAACCAGCAGTTTAGTCTTTTGAGTTTATGAGAAATGGCCCTGTGACATATCTTGACCTTTGGTCGGGTCTGCCCAGAAAGGGAGGAAGCCCACCGTTGTTGACCACGCTCTGGTGCCGGCTCCCAGGCGGTTCTCGGTGGGTCGACATCTGCTGTGAGGAACCCGGGGACCAGAGAGGCCGAACAGCCTGCCCGCCGTCACTCAGCAAGTGGCAGGACTGGAGCGGAAGCCCGGGTCTTTCCCGCCTGAGCCCGTGGGCTGCTTCTCCTCGTGCGGGAGAGACAATGAGATTCACGTCTCCTGAGGACGTCGTACTCGTGATGAAAGACAGAGGCCCCCCAAGAACAGATCTGTCATGCTAGAAGGCTCCGCCGTGTGCAGGGGTGAGGGAGGGGCGGACGCTTTCCCTGCTTTGTGCCTGAAGCAGGGCTGTTCCTTTAAGTCGGGTTCTCCGTGGGAACCCGGGTGGGGGTGGGGCGGGCTGGCCGAGGGGCCCCCCCCCCCCCCCCCCGGAGCCCAGACAGCGGTGACGCTGCTCTCGTCAGGGCCTCCCTTTCCCTCCGAAGCTGCTGATTCATCCACACGGAGTCGCCGGGGCTCTGGGGCTCTGCTTGGTGGAGGCATCGGGCCTGCGGGGACGCGTCCCCAAGCCCCGGTCCCCTGGCTGGGGTGGGGGTGGCAGTGCGGGAGCTGGGGGCTCCAGAGCTCCAGCAGATTTCCAGGCAGAAGTGCGGGTTGAGGGGGTTGGGAGTGTGGAGAAGTGGGGGGAGACGGGGCTTGGCCTGCCCCTTCTCAGTCTCTCTGGCCTCCCCCTGCAGGGTGCTTCAAGGACGACCGCATCGTCTTCTGGACGTGGATGTTCTCTACCTACTTCATGGAGAAGTGGGCGCCGCGACAGGACGACATGCTCTTCTATGTGCGCCGGAAGCTGGCGTACCTGGGTGGCGAGGGCAGCGTGGACGGGAGGAAGGTGAGCAGCCCCTCCGGCCCCAGCCCAGCATCCCTGCAGGGTCGCTCTTAGCCAGCCGGGCGGGCTTCCCTGCCATCCTCACGCCCATCATCGGGGAAGGCGATGGCTGCTGAGCACCTGCTGGGCGCCAGGAGCCGTGTGAGGCGGCCAGGCACCACGCCAGCAGGTGGTGGGTACTTAGCTTATTGATCTTCACCCTGACCCTGAAAGGGCAGAGATTACATCATGATTGTACCTTTGAGGAAGCAGGTTCAGAGGCGGGGCGATGTGGCCGCATCTCAGAACAGAGGAAAGATTTGACCCCAGCGTCCGGGGTCGTCCCTGGCCACGGGCAGGACGCCCCGGCTCAGATGACGACGAGGGCTGGCAGTTCCGAGCCCTTACCATGCAGCAGACACGTTATCGGTCGTGTCCTCCCTGCCACTGGACGGGTCCAGTGAGGAGACCAAGGGCTCGGAGGTGCGGTGACTCACCTAAGGTGTTTCATCCACTAACTTTAGGTGTGTAGACGAGTTTATAAAACAAACTTCGCATACTTCTTTCTGATTTTCAGAAACGTTACTAGTTTGTAAAATGGTTAAGCACCCTGGGTGCCAAACGTGGTGCCGAACGTGGAAATGCACTGTTTTCCTTTGTGCCCCAGACTGCGGGGGTGATGGAGGCAGGTCTGGAACTCACAGACCCCTAATCCGGGTGTAGCGCCCTCTGACCCCTCGGCCGCGGCCTGTGAGCTGTGGCCCGTGTATCAAGTGCGTGGAGCCCCTTTCCTGCTGTGTGCCGGTGCGCGAGCGTGGTACCTACAGCTCAGGTGTTCTGCACGTGGACAGGCCTGGTGTCTGCCACAAAGAGGACACAGTGACTTGGAAGCCGGCGGCCATAGAGCTGTCCTGGCGGGCCCGTGTGACATGCAGGAAGACCCAGGGTTGGCCCGGGCCCGTGGGGATCCAGCGGGTGCAGCAGCCGGCTGCATACCCGGAAGTGCATCCATATGGCCAGCACAGCACAGTAAATCCAGTGACTGGAAGGGACAGATGTGGTCGGCAGAGCCACTTGGGTGAGATGAGTCTGCAAGGATGGAAAGAGGTTCCCTAGCAGAAGGGACGATGGCCGAGTTGGGGGGCCTGAGGCTGCGTGGAAGCCCCGTGCGTTCAGGTGGCCATCGCTGGTAGCATGCGGCCTGGGTATAGGAAGGTGGGGGGCGGAATGAGGAAGGTGCAGGCCAGATCGTGTGGATGCTGAAGGTCATGGCCAGGAGTTTGGGCTGACCCCTGAAGCTCTGATAAAACGAGGAGAGGGGTGTGGTCAGAATTCCACTTAGCAGACTCTGGGGCAGTAGGTGGGAGGGAGGGCTGGAGAGTTGGAACAGAAACAAGGGAGAGGGCAGGGTGCAGGGGAGCAGCCAGCAGGTGGGGGGCAGGGAAGGCCAAGGGCGTGGGCTCAACCAGCAGGGCTTCGGGTGACTGAAGGTGGGTCAGGTCCCTGGCTTGGGCCCAGGTGAGTACGGTGCCCTGACCGGAGGGGGCGGAGTTGAGTGTGGGGCAGGTTGAGTGCTGGGGACCCTTGGGGCATCAGACGGCCATGTCTTCTGGTGGCGATCTCCTGTCTGAGACTCAGCAGAGGGGCGAGGGCCAGGCTTGAGGGTCAGGACCACTGGCTCTGAGATGACACCTGGGGCCGTAGGCATGTGTGGGAAGCTAGGGAGACTTTGGGGTGTGACAGAGGGCCTGGGGCTGAGCTCTGAGCTAGCCCGACGCTAGAGGGACCAGCAGGAGACCGTGAGCGGCTCGCCGGAGAGATGGGGGTCCCGGGAGAAGGGGGCACGGCCCGCGGACACACGGGACCTGACGAGAAGGGGGGCAGGGACTTAGTATGGGCACGGGGTGCCCTTTGGGAGGGATGGAGCCTGGCCCAGGGCTCCGCAGCCCCTGGTCGCCACACCTGCCCCGTCGGAGGTGCCGCTGGGAGATCTGCTTTTTCAGCTTTGTCTCCCCGTGACTTCCCACGTGGCTCTGGCAGATCACTTCCTCCCCGGGGCTCGGCCTGCCCTGCGAAGGGGGCTGGGCAGGTGCTCTCTAAGGTTAGGGCCCTCCGACCGCACACACCTGGGAGACTGGTCGTGTGGGATGGTGTGACTGCACCGCCCTGGGAGAGGGTGGTCAGCACCGAGGGAGCTCCCTGCCCCGCCCCTCCCTGTGGGCTTGCTCTCCCCCCTCAGCACAGCCCAGGGGCGCAGCCTCGCCTGAGAGAAAACTGGAACCCAGGAGCATTCTGCCCAAGGGCAAGCGGCTAGGAGGCCTCAGGGCCTTGGACTCTCGCCTCCAGCCAACGCCCTCCGGCCTGTCGGCCTCTGCTGGGGTTCACATCGCGGACATTGGGAGTCTTTCGTTGTTGCAAAACCTTGGTCTTTCCCCAAAGGCCACCTGCTCCGATCAGAGGCTCTAGGGAGGATCTGAGACTCTCAGCTGGACCTTGAATTTTGGGGCCGGGAGAGGCCCCAGCTCTGGTTGAAGATGGTTTTCTGAGCCCTGGCCAGCCTTGAACGCTCTTGGGAGGCAGGTGGGAGAAAAGAGAGGCCAGGCCTGCACGTTCCCAGGGAGGCCAAGGTGAAGAGGTGGGAAGGGAGGGTTTGGCCCCGGGACTGGGGAGCTAGGGGCAAGAACGCAGGGTCCTGGGCAAACTCTCTGGAAGTCCCGCTGCCCGCATGCTGGAATATTCCACTGAACACTGCAGCGAGCTGTATGCAGAGGCCCCTCCCCCTCAGCACCGGGGCCACAGAAATGACTCAGAAGTGGCCCTGTCCTCGGGGAGCCTGCAGTCTACTGGGACAGACAGACAGCATAACCAGAGACCTAGAGCGGTTGGCGCTGTGGGGGTGGGAAGAACGGGGGGGGGGGGACAGCAGGAGCCCGCAAGAGAAGGCGGTGACATCTGGCCTCAGCGTTGTAGGACAGAGTGAGGGGACCACGGTGGCCCAAGGACAGTCCCACTGGAGGCAGCAGCACGTGGAGTGGGAGGGGGCACCAGGCACCTGCCAGAGTGGGCTGTGTGGTGTCTGTTTGGAGGGCAGGGGTTGGGCGGCGATGTGGGGAGGCCCTGCGGGCCCAGAGGGTGCAGGGTGGGCAGGGAGGGACAGACAGGGAGACCGGACAGTCGTTCCCAGGCAGCCCCTCGGCCCCCACCACTCAGAAGGACAGAAAGGAAGGGGAGCGCTGGGCAGGCGCAGTGCAGGCTCTGCCGGGGCGCCTGCGCACTGCGGCTCTGCGGCAAGCCGGCCGCCTCCCGCCCCCTCCCCATCCTGCTGCAGAGCTGGTACCCGGTCGCCATAGCAACCCTCGGGCTTCCTGCGCTCGCCATGGTGGCGGGTGGCTGGGTGGACAGCCACCTACAGGCAGGTTGGACAGAAGCCGTGTGGGTGGTGGGACGGAGGCTGGGCCCCCCGCGCCCTGCTCAGGGGGGGGTCCCTGGGGCCCACTTCTTGGTCGCCTCGGGGTCGCGTAGCCGGAGGCTGCGCAGCAAAGTGTCTGCGTGAGCGCCTGCCCGCGCAGTGGTGGGGGGAGGGGGGCGCGGAGCCACGGAGGCCACCGCGGGGCTCACCTGTGCCCGTGCCCCGCAGCTGGCCGAGGCCGAGCCCGAGGTGGACGTGGAGGTGTACCGGCGCGACTCCAAGAAGCTGCCCGGCCTCGGCGACCCTGACATTGACTGGGAGGAGAGCGTCTGCCTGAATCTCATCCTGCAGAAGGTACAGGGCGCGGCGGGTGGCAGGGCGGGGGGAGGGCCGTCCGCGGGCCCTGAGGGACAGCAGGCCCCTCCACGCCCGCCACCCCGCGCTCTCTTCCAGCTGGACTACATGGTGACATGTGCTGTGTGCACGCGCGCCGATGGGGGGGACATCCACATCCATAAGAAGAAATCCCAGGTAGGCGCTCCCGGCGCTCGCGGGCCTCCTCCCTGACCTCACTGCCAGTTCAGCCCAGAAACGGCAGCCCCTGGCGGCTCAGTGTCCTGGGGTGGGGGGGACCCCGCGGGGGACCCCGCCCCCTCTTCCTTTCCCTGCTGCCAGAGGTGAAGGAAAGCCACTCAGCTCCTGGGTCCCGGGTCGCCTGCAGGGGGCGCACAGAACCAGGTCGTCCCAGGCGGCTCCTTGCAGAGCGACTTGGGACCGACCTGGCTTTGGCCTGGCCCTGAGCTGTGTGACCACAGTGACCTGTCCCTTGAGTGGCTGTGGGCCTGGGGGCGGGGGGCGGCCTCGCTCAGTCCTCCAAATCTCCCTTTCAGCAAGTGTTTGCGTCCCCCAGTAAACACCCCATGGACAGCAAGGGGGAGGAATCCAAGATCAGCTACCCCAACATCTTCTTCATGATCGACAGCTTCGAGGAGGTGAGCAGTGCGCGCCCGGCCACGGCTCCCCTCAGGGTCCCGGTCAGGGGCGCGACCAGCTGGCCTCCCTGGGGCCTCACGCGCTTGCAGAGGGGCGAGGGCAGCAGGGGTGGGGGGCGGGGGCCGGTCCCAACTCCTACCCCTGTGCCTCCTCCTCTCCCTGGCGCTGGACTTGGGGCCAGTGGGGCTCCCCTAGCCCTGAGCCTGGTTTCTCACCTGTAAGAAGAGCGTCACGATCCTGTGTCCTGCTTACCCATCGGGTCAAGGATCAAACGAGCTCATGGGTGGGAGGACGCGTCATGAACGCCTGTAAAACGGGCTTCCCCGGGCAGGAGTCATTAGTGTCGCCAGGAAAACTCCAAATAAGTGTCTCCGTGTCTTCAGATGCTGGGATGGGGGGGAGGCGGGCTTTGGAAATTTCTGGGCCAGGCTGGGAAAACTGGGACTCACCCGGGCAGCACCGGGTGCACCCTGCCCCCCCCCCCCGGCCCTGCCCAGCTGCTCTCCTCTGAGGTCCCTCCCCCCAGGTGCTTATACTCCCCTACAGGCGGCCAGGACCTCAGGGCGGGTGCTCGGAGAAGGGAGCATGTGCGTCAGGGTCTCGCCTTGACTTCGTGGTGCCCTGAAGCACCTTAGTTAGGCTCGGGGGACTGAGTGCCCTCCCCAGCTCGCAGAGCCCAGATGTGAACCTGAGTCTGTGACCTGGGAGCTGGGTCTGCACACCAGCCCCTGAGCGCTGACAGGATGTGGAGCCCCCATGGGCCCGTCTCCCTGGCTGGCAGCCGCTCTGGGCGCCCCTCAGGGCAGGGGTGGGGCGGCTGGGGCTGGTGCCCAAAGCCAGAGGGAAGGACCTGCTCGACAGCGGGACGGACAGACTGTGCTGTTCAACACCATGTGAGGGCGAGCGGTGAGGGCCATCGCCCTCCCAGTGGCCAGCGAGTGGTGGGTCCCCTTCCTGTCCCAGGGTCACTGTCAAGAGCCTCCCCTGGGCAGAAGCCGCCCCGCGCTGTGCTGTGGGGGCGGGGCTGCGGCCATCTGTGCCCCCTGCTGGAGGGGAGCTTCTGAGCAGCCCTCCTGGTGCCCCGGCGTGGGGGGTGGGGGCCTGGAAGGCTGGCTGCGGTTTGGGAGGCGGGCAGCCGACACTTGTCCCCATCTCCTCCTCTGTGCCCCATCCCAGGTGTTCAGCGACATGACAGTGGGCGAAGGAGAGATGGTCTGTGTGGAGCTGGTGGCCAGTGACAAAACCAACATGTTCCAGGGGGTCATCTTTCAGGGCTCCATCCGCTACGAGGCCCTCAAGAAGGTGTATGACAACCGGGTATGTGCAGGGGGGGTGGCCCCCCCCACGGCCCTCATGTCCTGGCGGGCTCCGCCCAGGGCTGTCCCCGCCCCTCCTCTGCACCTGCGACCCCCCCTCCCCACGGCTCTGCCCCCCACGGCCCCCGTGTCCTGGCCGGCTCCGCCCAGGGCTGTCCCGCCCCTCCTCCGCACCCGCAGCCCCGCGCCCCTCCAGGTGTTTCAGGGCCGCGTTAACATTCCTCTTCACGGATCCGGGCGCCCTTGGTCCAGGGACGGGAGGCCGCACCCCGAGGGCAGACAGCAAGGAAGCTCGCCCTGGCTGGAGGGGACGGGAGCAGCCGGCTGGACAGCTGAGGCTGGTGGCTCCCTGGACACTAGTGACTTGTGTCCCCAGGAAGAGGCCACCCCTCCGCGCACTGACTCGGGCCGTCCCCGCCTGCCCGCAGGTGAGTGTGGCCGCCCGCGTGGCGCAGAGGGTGTCCTTCGGCTTCTACAAGTACAACAATATGGAGTTCGTGCGCATGAAGGGGCCCCAGGGCAAGGGCCATGCGGAGATGGCAGTCAGCCGCGTGTCCACCGGCGACACCTCCCCCTGCGGGACGGAAGAGGACTCCAGCCCGGCCTCACCCATGCATGAGCGGGTAAGGGCTGCACAGCTCGGGGAGGGGCCTCCTGTCCCTCGGATCCGCTTCCCACCGCCTCCCTGATCCTCACAGCCCCCCGGTGAGGTAGGTGGCATCACCCCCACCCCTCTGGTGAGGAGGCCGGTGTTCAGAGAGGGCAGCGACTTGCCCAAGGTCACACAGCAGGTTAGCGCGCGGGCCAACTGCGGCTGGGCTGAGCCTGAGGGGACCCCACGCTGGTCCTGGCACCTGCCTCTGGGGACACGCCGGCCGAGCCTGGGCACACACGACCCGCCTTCCCGGGGTCTGCCCTGGGGAGGATGATGCGTTAGCCCCCCGGCCCTGTGAGGCTCAGCAAGAGAACACGAGGTCCTGGCGCTGCCCAGGTCTTCCCCCAGCCCGGCCTGCTGGTTTATAAGGTGGGGTGCAGCTCAACTCGCGGCAGCCTGGCGGCCCCGTGGGGAGGCGTGGGCGCTCCTGCCTGCTCGCCGGATTTCCGGGCATGGCCCCAGGTCGCGGCTCTCGTGTGACAGCCCGTAGCCTTTGAACCCCACTCTTTCTAGGCCACCGTCCTTCCTCAGGGCTGGGAAGCCGAGGTCGGCGGCAGCTTTATTCCCTGGGCTTCTGGGCGGGAGGAAGCCTCTAACCCACTGGCCGCTTTGGCCCTGCTGGGGCCTGAGCTGTGGGCGCAGGGGTGAGGTCAGTGAGGGTGCTGGGGGCCCGGAGGCCGCTTTGGCCGGCCCGCCTGCAGGAAAGGACTTGGGGGGAGACATGGGGGCTGGAGCCTGGGCGCCGCCGCCCGCGTGACCCGGGACAAGCCTCTTCTCATCCAGAAGCGGGGAGCCCCGCGGTGTTGGGAGGCTGGGGGCACCGAGCACAAGCGTGGGCGCAGCGCGAACCCCCGAGTGCGCCCCTAGCGACCAGTTACCGCTGGCTGTCCGGCTGCTTGGGAACGGGGCCCCGAAGGACGGAAACCGCGCCCTGGTGCCGCCGCGCCCTAGCCGAGGAAGCGTGTGCCGGCTCCGCGTTTCGGCGCAAACCCGTCGCCGCGCCCGCGCCCGCGCAGCCACATAGCAGGTGTCTGTCTCCTGTCCTTTCTCGTTTTGCTCCTGCTGCAACGGATGTGTCTGAGAAGGAGAGTAAAAATAATAAATGCTTTTTTTGTTTTGTTTTGTTTTTTTACAAAGAGTGAGGTTTCCAGGCAGAGGACTCTCTTCTCCTTGAAGTAGAGGTTGTTCAGATATTTCTGAGCCGGCGGCGGAGAAAAGGAGCCCAACTCCTCTCCCCGGCCCTGCACAATGTGAATGTGAAAGTCTTTGCGAACAGATGTGTAACTAGACCTGCCTGGGCCTTGCTGTTCCCATCCATCAAGTGGGAGTGACAGCCTCTCCCTCCCGGGGTGGTAGCTGGGGGTGGAGGAGATGGTGCGAGGCTCAGAGTCTCAGGGAGGCCCCGGGGTCGAGGGGAGGGACTCGCCGGGGTCATGCAGGTGCCGGTGGCGGGGCCTGACCCCCCGGGGACCGCTCGGGCGCCCGCCGCCTCCGTGCTTACTGCCGCTTGCCCCCGTTTCCCAGAGGGGTCATTTGTAACCAGCTCGTGACAAATGCAGACTCTGTGTGTATTGTGGTATCTGGTGTTCTGTTCTTTTTTTCTATCTTCTAAAAACCTTCCCTGGCTTGCGGGAGGACCATCCGCAGCCCAGCGGCCGCCGGGACTTTGCTGGATGTCGGAAGCCGTGACGAGGAGGCTGCTGGGGCTCCTGAAGTCTCAGTCCCAGCTCACCTTGTTCCTCAGATTCTTGTTTGCATGGGGAGGAGGGAGGAGATGGGCCAAGTTCCCTCTGCCTGGAACGCCCTTCCCCCCCTTCTTCACCTGGCGAACTCCTACTCGTCCTTCAAGACCCATCTCAAGCGGCGTCTCCTCCAGGAAGCCTTTCCTGACTTCCCAGACTGTCGACCCCTTTTGCTCTGTGCCCCGCTGTGTCTTGTGCTCCCCTTCTTCTGTCTCAGCGGCCGCATTCAGTCTGTGGTTGTCACTTTACGGGTGTGTCGCCCCACAGCAGACTGTGAGCTCCTTGGGGGCAGGGACCAGTGTTGTGTGCCTGTCTGTCCCTTGTGCTGCACCTGCCTGGCCCTGCGTGGGTGTCCAGAACGTTGGGTGCTTTAATAGCGTGGTTACGAGAGGCGAGGGGACGGAAGTGGTGGCTACGTCGCCATTGCCCTGCCTTGAAAGGGCGCAGGGGTATATCTGCCAAGAGAAGAAATTGGGGTGAAGAGCATGCCCTTAGGAGGCTCAGGACCTGGGTCCAATCCTGGTTTTGCCCCCCTCCTGCTGGGTGACCTTGGGCGGGTCAAGGTCGCTGTCCCACCTTAGTTTACTGACTTGCCAGATGGGGTTAACGCTGGCTCCCGTCTCGCGGGTCGGTTGGGAAGCTTGCGTGGATCCGAGCGCCGGAGCAGGGGCTCGAGCAGCGGCCGCAGCCAGTCTGTGCTGGCCGGTGTCGGGGCCTGTCCGGGGCCCCTGGCCCCTCCTTGGGCAGAGCCGGCAACGAGGTCCTCCTGGCCTCCCTTGAGCTGGGCCGGCCCTCCGTGCCCGCCTAGCCCCAGGAAGGGCCCCCTCTGGTGGGCAGGGTCGGGGCCCCCCAGGGTCGCTGGGCTGCTCGGGGACTATGGCTCTTTGTTCCCAGGTGACCTCCTTCAGCACGCCCCCCACCCCGGAGCGGAACAACCGGCCCGCCTTCTTCTCCCCGTCCCTCAAGAGGAAGGTGCCCCGGAACCGGATCGCCGAGATGAAGAAGTCTCACTCGGCCAACGACAGTGAGGAGTTCTTCCGGGAGGACGGCGGTGGGGGTGAGTGCGGCCGTTTGTCTCCTCCCGGCTCCGTCCCTCCTTCACATCTGGAGAGCCAGCAGGTGCCCGTCAGGGCTGGGGGGCAGCTGGGGACGGCCAGACAGGCCCCTGCCCCGAGGGGCTCCCGTTCCGCGGAGAAGAGGAGGCACAGTGCGTTTGCAGACTTTTCCGGACGTTGATGGCCTGTCGGTTGCACACAGAGGGTCCAAGAAATCCTCGCCTAGTGGGACACGCGCTCTCTGGTTCGTCCCCGCGCTTGGTGACCCCAGGCCGTGCTCCTGCACAGGGGGGACCATCAGGGTCTCCTCAGGGCCCACCTGCCCACCTGTGGTGACCGGGCGTCTCAGCCTGGGGTCTGTGGGGGCCCCAGCTGGCCCCTCCCAGCCATGCCCCTCCCACTGTCTCCTCGGGCGGTGCCCGCCCTGCAGCCAGCAAGCCACGCACGCTGAGAGCGGGAGGCACCCCGTCTAAGCGGCAGGAAGCCATCAGAAGGCTCTAAGCAGGGGAGTGACGGAAGCAGATGTGAATACTGAGTAGCACAGAGCGGTCCCTGCAGGGAAGGGGCTGTAGGAGGCAGGCTGGCTCCCGGAGACGAGGTGTGGGTGCTGGGCACCTGGCACATGCGCTGGAGCGATGAAAGGGAGGCCCCCGGCCGGAGCTGGGGCTGTCCTTGTTCTGAGCACCGGGACCCAGAGACGGAGGGCCCTGGCCTTGACCTGCCCGTGTGTGTTTGGGCAAGCACCCTCCCCGCCTCGGCTCCCTTCCAGATCAGTAGGGAAGGGCTGGTAAGCACCCCACCCTGCCTCAGGCTGAGTCACGGTGATGGGCCCTCCCAGCCTTGCCTGGGCCCTGCACACTGGTGGTGCCCGTTCCGGTGACAGAGGGGCCCCAGGGAAGCAGGGAACATGGTGGGGCGGTGAGCCAGGCCCCTCGGAGGAGAAGAGGGGTCAGGGATGGCTGGAGGGACGGGGGGGTGCTGGAGGGGTGGCCACAGGCGGGGGCTGGCAGCTCTAGGGTGGGTTGGGGCACCGAAGGGTTGGTGGTCAAGGGCCCTGGCTGCAGCAGCGGTCACGCCGGCCCGTTAGGGGGCCCCTGCGGGAGGAGGTGCTCCCCGGGTCCTCCCAGGGCCGTGACTTGGCCTCCTCCCCTCCAGCGGATCTGCACAATGCCACCAACCTGCGGTCTCGGTCCCTGTCTGGCACTGGGCGGTCCCTGGTCGGGTCCTGGCTGAAGCTGAACCGAGCTGATGGAAATTTCCTTCTCTATGCACACTTGACCTACGTCACTTTGCCGTTGCATCGGATTCTAACAGGTAACCACGCTGCCTGAGGTAGAAAACAGCACTGCTTTTTTATAGCTGACCTGAGTCCCGCTCCGAGTCCTGCTCGGGGCCGTCTTCCCCGTCTTGTTTGCAGCCCGGGGCCCGTCAGCAGGTGTCTGTGTTGGGCTCCTGGCCGCCCCACTGAGGCCCCTGGAAAAAGCACGGCCCCTCCTCGCAGCTCTCTGGAGCCCCTCCTGTCCCCCTGGGGTGGCTGTGGGCCCCTGGGTGTCACCGGTGGGTGGGGCGAAGCGCTGGGGGCCGGGCAGGGGCCGAGGCCGTTTCCCAGCTGGAGAGCGCGGCGCTGCGGCCCCGGGAGGGCGCGGGGGGAAACTCGTGCTTGTACTCGGCACGGCCTCCCCGCGGGAGCGGGGCCCTGGGTGCTCACGTCCCGTCTCCCCCGCCGCCGCCATAGACATCCTGGAGGTACGGCAGAAGCCCATCCTGATGACCTAGCCGTGTGCAGAGCCTGTGCGGAGCCCCCCCGCCTGCGCGGCCCCGGAGCGCTGCCAAGTGCCTACTGTCCACCGCCCCCCGGGTCCCCGCGACAGCCCAGCGCGGAGCCGAGCCGGAGCCAGGCGGGGCCGCTCGACTCCGGGGCCCGGGGCCACCTCCATGAACACCAGCCCAAAGTGAAGTGCCTCTTTCTCCTCCCTGCTGGCTCTGCTCTCGCCCCTGTCCCCCCCCACCCCCGCCGCCACCCCCGCCGCCACCCCCCCAGCCCCTCTCTGGAGAGCTCTCTGCACCCGGCGGGGACCAGAGACGCCAGGGGGCTGTGAGGGAGACGAGCAGCCGGCGTCCGTGGCGCGTCCAGACCTGCGGCTGCGACGTTCACGTGCGGACACACAGCCGGCAGGTGGAGAGTCCCCTCCACCCCGGCCGGGGGCGCTTAGCGGGTCGGGCCATCAGCGCTTCCCCACGGAGAACCGGCTGCAGACCCTGTCACGCCGTGCCAGTGGTGAACCCGGCATCGGAGTCAGTCCCTACCCGCCCGCCCCCTTTGTTCACCGCTTGGTTCTAAGTGGGTCACTGCAGGGCTAGAAACGGGGCACACGGCTGTTGAGGGTTTTGCCCTGGGCTGGGAATACCTCACCCCACGCCTGGTTCCAGAAAGGCCTCGAGCTGAGCAGACAGGCCCCGGTCCTGCCAGAATGGCCTTTTGCTTCCAGCCAAAGAGCATCACCAACACACACACCTCCACCTTGGAGACCTCCCGCTCTGCGCCTCGGCTGGTGTGACCCGCAGAATTTGGACTCTGAGGGCAGGTGGGACAGCTGGGTCGTCAGACAGAGAAGGGTGCTTGGGGGAGGGGGGTGGAGCTGGCCTTCTCCCAGGAAGGTTCTGGCGGGGGTGGGGGGGTGGGAAGGGGATAGGGTGTTTCCTGGAGCTCGTTTACTTTGATTGAGTGTGCTGGTCCCATTTCTCAGACCAGCCCACTGAGGCAAAGCCGAACGGGCCTCCGCGCGGCTGGTCTGGGGGGGTTGGTGTCAGCAACCTGGCTCCGGCTGGAGGGGTTTCCACCCGGAATGACGCGCTGTGCTCCCCTCCAAGCCACGAGCCTTCTCCGGAGCGGAAGCGTTTGCCCTGCCCCGTGGGAATAAACTGTGAGCCGGGTCCGGTGCCATGTTGTCTTGTTTGAAGTCCCCAGGAATACGCGAGCTTTTCCGGTTGTGCACAGAGACCCTCTCTGCGAGGAGACAAGGCTGGCAGGGGCTTGCCCCCACCTGTCCTCTCTGCGCCCGCTCCAGGGGTTTGCGCTGGGCTCCGGGAACAGGGGCTACGTCGGGGCTTTCTCTAGATTTTGTATGCTGTTATTAAAAGCAAGCTATTGCATTTCATTCTGCCTCAGTTTGCCCACCTGTAAAATGGGGCTGATACCACCTACCTCACTGAAGTCTCCAGGGTTCCAGTGCATGACTGGGTTGGGCGGCCACCCCGCACAAGCTTGGGGACGGGGTAGACGTGGGATGCTTCCCCGCCCCCCAGCGCCTGTGGGTGGGGACTGGGCCGGAATAATCTCGCATCCTCTGACTATATCCCCGCTGCCGGCAGGGTTTTGCGTTCCAGAGCAGTGTTTTAGGACAGCACGGGGTCGGGCCTCGCCCCAGACTGCTGGAGCGCGGCCCCGTGTTCCAGGAGTACTCCCCAGGGGACCCAAGTGCTGTCCCCAAGTTTGTGTCTAGGGTGGCTAAAATACAGCTTTTTCTTTGGGAGTTTTTTCCTCCCTGGTCATCTGGGGTCTTAGGACCCTGGAACTCAGGTCTGGGGAGAAATACGGCCCTGCCGCCTTCCCCGTGGAAGTCCAGGGGGGCATGAAGGGGTCCCCCTGCGGAGCCAGGCCCTGGGGCTCAGCCCCCACTCCCGGGGGGCCCCGGGCACTCCAGACTCGTCCTCCGTAAGGTGACACGCGAGCTCCGCCCGCGTCACGGGAGCCGAGGGCCAGCTGTGCTACTGTGCACAGGTGAGTGCCGGGTCCCAGAATGTGCGACGGCGGGTGCTTGGAGCCGACCCCCACCTGGCACACGCGCGAACAGACGCCCGTGGTGGTCTGGCTGGTTCACACCCAGCGCGAAGGCGGCGCCGGCCTGTGCGGGCACCGTGCCGCCGTCGTGCCCGGCCCGCGGGCGAGGAAACCGCACGGCGACGGTCCCGGGACACACAGACGCGTGCGGGGGAGCCCACTTTCCTCGGTCCTTCACCTCCTGAAGAATGAATGTAGAACATGCTAGTTTTAGAGGCGCTCGGTAGCCGGAAAATAAGCTGTCGCCCTGAGGTTTAGTTTTTCAAAGCGACCGACATCGTCAGTACCAAAGTAACGAGGGATGGGGGTCCTGGCGTCGACACGCGTTTCCTTCTCGAGAGGCCATCTTGCGTTTTTCTGGAAGTGTGCCCGGCTCTTCTTCAGTGGGTACTGGAATCGGAGTACCGTTGTCCCGTGAAGAACCGAGGCGTCCCTGAGCGGGAAAGTTCTCCCTGACAAAGAAACGTCACCGCCCCAGAGTCTGACGGGTGGCGTGTCACCTCCAGTCCACCTCTCGGCGCCTCCGAGCTGAGGGAGCGCTTGGTCTCTCTCACGGAGGTCTTACAGGAACTTCCAGTCACTTCCAGAAACAGCCAAGGCTCATTATGTCAGAAGGATATTCTTTGCGATAGAAGTAACCGAGAAGTCAGTCCATGAAGAGCAGAAAGGAAAACACTCTGCAGCCGGCGGACGTGTTTTCTGACGCGCTAACGTTTGGACTTTTCGAGGCCCGTGAAGTTCTGTGCCACATGGAGGCTTGTTCCTCATGTGGCCGTTTCTTTTAAGAATCTAACCAGAGGCGAACCCGGATCTGCTTGCTGGTTTGGTCACCCAGGGTCTGTGTAGCCAGCGGACCCAAAATGGGAAGTGAAACCTTTTTTGTTTCTCCCGTTAAAAGACATTCCAGAAGGCGGGCCCTGTGCGGCCAGTAAATCCTGATGTCTGACGGGACTACACTTGACCCTGCCATAATCTGGAGGTCTTAAAGCACGGGCCAAGATTCTGTGTGGATGTCCCTTGCTGAAAAGCCGCCAGCGTTGTTGAGGAGGCTGGGTGGCTTCCGCTCGGGCATGCGTCTGGGGCCGTCCCGCACCTTAGCTGCAACGTGGGTCTCATAGCCAGTGTCAAAACCCCAGGGTCTTGTGACATGACCTTCATTCTTCCTGTTCAGGCTTCTCTTCTCTGTACAGAAAGCAGAATTCTCCTAAAACACGTCACCACCCCATGGGGACCCAGGCTCCTGGAGAGGCCCGGAGGTGACCCCAGGGCCGAGGCTGCTTTCCTTTGCTCTTTTCCACCTGCTGCTGGCCCCCGGTGGGAGGAGGAGTCCTCTGGTCCTTTCTCTGAGCCTCCAGAACGAATAGCCTGGAGACCTCTTGGGTCCCCATGCTCAGAAGCCAGGTCACCCAGACATCGGGTGCCCTGGGGCAGGGGGCAGAGCTCCAGGGCCGGCAGCCCCTCGAAGTGGAGGAAGCCACAGACGCACGGAGAGAGTTTGTTTGCGGCTTTCCTCGGTTCCCAGGGCAAGCGGGCACCTTTATTTCTGCGGCTCCGGTCCCTTGCACTCAGGAGACCAGAAATAACGGTGGTGCCCAGCCTTGGCCGGTGAGCAGTGGGCTGGCGGGAAGCTTCCAGTCCTTACCTTCTTTATGCTTCGACGCACTTCCTCACCTCGCAGGGGGCCGGGCGGGGTGGGTGTGAATAGGGACCTTTTCTGGTTTCCAGCCGGCCTCTGTGTGAGAGACGACTCCACCCTGCAAAGAAAACCTGTTGAGATTTTTTTTTCCACGACCTTGAGGCTTGACTAACGCGATTTCTACAAAATCCATTTTAGCAAAAACAGCACGACGGCATCACTGGACATGTTAGGGTCTGTCCGCGGCGTTCCCAGGGCAGCAGCGGCAGCTTCCGGGCACGGAGCCCAGTTCTGAGCAGCTCTCCGCTGGCTGTGGGCTGTGCTGTGCGGGTTTTGCGTTTCTGTTGAAGGTGGATTTGCATGTTGGATACTAAATTTCTTTTTTCTCTGTGTTTTCCTCTAGTGGATCTGTATTTGGTTATTTTTTTCCTTTAATGGGTATTTCAGATTAAAGACATATGACAGCGATGTGAGAAACTCCGTGATTGAACCTGAATTTGCGCCCCCGCCCCAAAGATTTCTTCTTCAATGGTTTTTGGAGCTTTCACACAAGGTCCTGTTTAGGAAGGGCCGGAGCCGGACAGCAGCCACCCGGGGGCCCTGGCTCCTGGGCGCTGGGGGCTCAGGCCTGGACCGGCGCTCCTGAGCCTATGATTTGGGCAGAGGCAGCATTTGCAAAACCAGATCACATGAGTCACGTCCCCATTTAGCTCCAGCCCCCATGAGGCAGTACGCGCCCTTCCGCCACACCATCAGATCTCCCACACTTTTTCTAGAGAAACTCTCACAAAGCCCTCGTGGCAGTGGGAATGTGACGGGGGCAGAGTGAGGAGTCCCAAGTTCAAGTGCAGGTTTGCAGGCTCTCGCCGGGCTGCCTGGCCTTCAGGAAGATGGTTTCCGGGCCGTGGCTGTCTGTTGCTGTGAGACTCTGCAGTTAATCACGTCGAGCAGAGCATGCTGCGGGTTTTCAAGCAGCCTCTACCCACCAGAGGCTGCTGCGGGCCGTTGCGGACGGAGGCAGCCTCTGCATCTCGGGGCTTTTGCTTCCCACGAGCAAACAATCCCTAAATTGTGTCTAAAGTACAGGGTGTGTATCAGGTTCCCATGGTGGGAGGTGACGGGACAGGAAGTGAAAGCGGGGGCTGGGGTGTCTGAGAGGAACGAAGATGCAGATGTAGAAATAGGGCGAGAAAGGTCACATTGATGACCCCTCTTGCAGACAGCCCTTGCCTTCAAAATGTGCGCGTGAGCAGAACTGTCGGGAGCAGCATCGCCCAGGGCAGCCCGCAGGAGAGCGTGCTACAGGCGGGCCCCGGCTGGTTGCCATCGGGATCAAACCCCCTTCTCGCTCAGTAGGGAAAAGTCGCCTGGAAGGTATTTAGTCGTGACTGTGGAGGGCACTGGGTGGGAGCTCCCGTGGTTACAGCCTGTGACCTGCTGCGCCCTGAAGGCTGATGCTGCTGTTTGGGCTCTTTTCTCCATCCTAGACGAACTTTCAGGGATCGTCACGCTCTAGCTTAGACAAACATGTCGACTGGAAGAGCAGACTTTGGGAATTTTATATTAGGAGGAGGAGAAAGTGTCCAAGAAATTAATCCGCATAGTACCCTAGTCCGCTGTATAAACACCTGGTGAGTGGGTGGACGTGGTGGACGTCGTGCTTGGCTGTTAAAACAACAGAACGGCTGGGAAGGTTAAAGGGGAAGCAAAAGTGATGGTTTGGGGGGCGAGGAATCCAAGGGCGACCCTTCTGTTGCTCGCAGATTCGTTGATTCCCTCCCACCTTGGCCTCTACGAAAGCTGACAGGTGTAACAAGGTGTTTCTTTCCTTTGTGTCAATCAAGGGTCTTTCATCTTGGAATCTGACTTTAATAAAACAACTGGATTGCCCAGTTGGAAATAACCGGAATTTTTCAGTGAACTGTGTTTATATTTTGAATAAACAACTTGTTCGGAGGCTCTTGTCCATTCCAGAAGCCAGGAGTCCTTGGACAGGCACACGCATGCACCTTCGAGCACAGTGGGAGGAGCCCACGTGTCCGTGGAACCGGACGCTGGGTTTTCTCCACCACAAAGCGGACTCCCCACCTCCCGCCCCGGGTCACGGGGTGGGGGAGGGGGTGTGTGTGGAGCGAGACGTGCACGTACAAGGCTGGGTAGCTCCTGGCTACAGTCACTGTCACTGCCGTCCCACTCCTGAAATGTGCCCCAAGGGCTTCGCCTAGATTATCTTTAAACAGAAGTCCTAAGGAGCAGCCCCGGGGCCTCACACTTGAGATGCTCACACTTGGGCGGGGTCCTCACACCTGGGGTGCTCACACATGGGCGGGGTCCTCACACTCGGGCAGGGTCCTCACAACTGGAGTGCTCACACTCGGGCGGGGTCCTCACACTCGGGCAGGGTGCTCACACCTGGGGTGCTCACACTCGGGCGGGGTCCTCACACCTGGGGTGCTCACACTCGGGCGGGGTCCTCACACTCGGGCAGGGTGCTCACACTCGGGCAGGGTGCTCACACTCGGGCGTGTGTCAGAACCAGCAGCAAACACCCAGGCGGCTACTGATGAAAATGTTGCGGGGTTCGTGGTGAGGGCAGCACATGACTGTACCAACGACTGAATCGTATACCTCCTGAAGGTGAAGGTGAGGTCATAGACACAGACCGAAACCCACGCCAGATCTGCCAGGCCTGGGGGAGGGGCCCCGGAGGTGGCAGCTTGAGCAAGTTCCCAGTTGCTGCAGCCGCCGGGACCACACTTGAGGACCGTGTGGTCGCCCAGCCACCCCGAGCTCCTACGACAGACCTGGCACATTTCCGGGTCAGGCTCCCTCTTCCGACACCGCCCTCCCACTGATGGCACCAGCTGGCGAGTGCCACTCTGGCAGGCAGCTTGGTCAGTCCTCCTGGGCCTGTCCCCGCGACACCTCCGGCACGGCCTGGAGCGGAGTTGGCCCTGGGCGGACTCTGCAAACATATCGCAGCTGATGTTACAGTTTAATCTGGGAATGCTTCGTTGTGGTTTTTCTAAATTGCTGAGAATGTAAAGTTCTATAACCTCAATGTATTTTTTTTTTTTTGATCATTTTGATCCTTAGTTTTAAAATATTCTCACAGGGGCGCCTGGGGGGCTCGGTTAAGCGTCCAACTTTGGCTCAGGTTATGATCTCACAGCCAGTGGGTTCGAGCCCCGTGTCGGGCTGCGTGCTGACAGCTCGGAACCTGGAGCTGCTTCAGATTCCGTGTCTCCCTCTCTCTCTGACCCTCCCCTGCTCACGCTGTCTCTTTCTCTCTTAAAAATAAACATTAAAACTTAAAAATAACCAAACAAATAAAATGTCCTTACGAGGGTTCAGATTTCTGACTGAGAGAGACCCGGACACAGATGCCAATTCCATTTACTTATGTGTGAGAAGCGCACGCACCTGCCCAGACCCCTGGCTTTGGAAAACGCAGCGCGGGCCGTCCGGGAGGTCTGCCCTGGGCGCTGTTTGCAGAGGGCAGAGTGCTTCCCACGGGGAACTGGGACGCTCAGCCGCACCCGCTGCGACACTCATTGGTGAACATGTGAACAGTGCAGCAAACTCCAGTGGTTTGGAGGGGGCCTGAGCCGCATACACGGGCCGAGAAGCAGGTCTGTCCTCACCTCTGTCCTCACTCCTCACCCCCTCAACTCCTCACCCCCCTCACTTCCTCACCTCCTCACCCCCTCACCTTCCTGCGCCCTGGGGGCTTCTGGGCACCGCCGCCCCCCTTCCCCCTCTGGTCTGCTTGACTTGTGGCAACACCAGGAACATCACAGGAACATACAAGTGTTAAACACTGATTTTTGTTTACCTTCCATTTATTCACATTTCATGGATATTACACTTCCTCAAAAACTAATACAAATTGAGATTACATTGTCTGACAGTTCAAGTATTTTAGGTTTAGAAAACAATTTCCTATGTAAAATAGAAAGCAAACATCTTACCCATCCGACTGCTAAGAGGTTTTACAGCCGTCACAATGGCATTCGCATCGGCACAGTCTAGAGTCCTTACCGTGATGGCCTCTGGCCAAGGACGTACCAGCGGGCAGAGCGCGGCCTGGATGCGCCGCTCCGGGTCACCTAATGGGAGCACAGATTCTCACTTCCGGAATGAGCACGAACGCCAGGGCCTGGGGAGTGAGCCGTCTGGTCTGCAAAGCCTTCGCTAGCCCGTGCACGCTCCCTCACTGCTCCGAACCACCAGAGTGACGAGCGCTCAAAAGCAAACGACTGGTTTAAACTTCAAAACTAAAGCAAAAAAGGCCGGTCTCAGTGCCAACTGGTTGTGAGCTCGGATAGTAATAAGGTGGGACTGTGCTTTCTCTACCTCCGAACAGGTAGATCTTTTTGGCATGCAGCTTATCAAAACTATGATGTAGAACTGAAATCGTAAAACAAGAATCCTTTTCAAGAAGAAAATCAGTTCATCAATGGCCACACTTGTCCTTCCACAGAAAACACAACCTGCGCTGCCTTAAAACCAGGACACGCACTTCCAGCCTGTAATTCTAAGACGGGGGATGCTCAGGAGGAGATGGACACACACCAGCTGTAAAAAAAAAAAAAAAAAAAAAAAAGGCCACTGGGACACTTGGTATGAGGCATCATGATTAGGATTAAAGGTGGAAACGTCCCTTCCGGCCACACAGAGGATACACATCACAGATCCTTCAACTAGATACAAACACTTCTGTCTACATTAAGACACTTTAAAGCCTAATTCCTAGTATTTTGTCCAAAATAAACCTAACCAAAGCCACGGGGTGGAACTGAGCTAGTCATACAGTGGGGGGGGTGAGCTCTCTGGGGGCCCTGCCCCCGGGTAACACACAAGCACTTGGACTTTACAGTAAAATCCACACGCACTCGGACTCTTTTCTGTCAGTACATAATCAAAGTGGAGGCCAAAGTTCCTAATGCAGAAGGGACACGGAAAGAGCGCGTTGTGAGCGACGGCGCACATGTCACATCCGCCCTTGTAACTGTCACTTTCACAGTGACAGTCATAGCAGCAAGTTTGCCGGGAATGTCAGGAAAAGAAAAAGCCACACATACCCACTAATTCGGAGAGACATGAACTGTTTTTCCAGGGGGGTTGAGAGGTGACCCAATTCTGATGTTTTTGGGCCACTGTGGTAAACATCCCACCGGACAGGCTGGGCGCTCCTGCAGGCGCCCGGGGGCCACAGGAGCATGTGTGGCTGAGGCCAGGACACAGGGGTCCCGCGCACCTTCGTCCTAACGGCCAGAGAGACCGCAGGCGAAGGAACAGGGCCTCCCCGGGTCACCCGCCCGCTTCCTACAGATGACCAGTCACAAAAGCTCACCCACGTTCTCGGTTCTAAAAAGACAACGCAGCAGCGCCCGCTACTCCTCCCTAGTTCTCCCGATGGCAGAAGCCGCCCACACCCCGCGAAGTAGAAGCATCTCTCCGGGTATCTGTTCAGTCACACGCCGGGGCCACATTCTCTCACCGGAACGAGAAAACAAGTACGAGACTCTCACGCTCAGTGTTGGGCCGACTACCACACTTCAAGCGTCTGAGTTCACACAGCTGATCATAAAACAGTTTCCCTGCCCCCCTTTAAATCTAAAAATTATAGATTCTTTTCTTTAAAAAATCAACTGTCCTATCTGTAGTTACTGTACTGTTCCTTCCTAAGTCAGAAGACATTCTCTGTGCTGAAGATCAGAATACACAAATGTGAGCCCTCAGGCACGGACCCTGAGCCTTTAAAACAAGATCATTAAATGATTAGTGAGGAATGAAAGTGGACACTTAAACATTAAATCTGCATCTAATTCACGTGCCCAGAGTCTTGCAAGGCGGCCGGGACTAGACACCAAACGGCAGTGGGGACGCGACGTGCTCTTCTCGTGCGTAACCGGGCCTTCCTCCCAAGTGGACGAACTGAACGTCTAACTCTTAAAAAAGTCCATGGAAACTCATCAGACACAGTAAGACACCCCTGTTTGGAGTTAAAGGCAACATTTGCACACCCCATTTCGATTCCATGACTTCGGTGCACGCTTCCTGGAGCGCGCACACGACTCGTGTAGTCAGAGCTCCGAGGGCTGGTGAGCGGCTCGGGGATGCACAGGGTTCCTCACGGCACAAATTAACTAGGGCAGATTTCGCTTTCTTTTGTACCGCACTCTTTGACTTAATTTTTTTTTTTCACCGGGGTTTGCTGTCTGTGATCTATCAACATAAGCTACCAAATTTGTGCTTTAAAAACCTCACTCCTGACACCACCCCCCGTTCTACTTGCCTGCAGGGGGTGCGCTGGGAACAGCGCCTCAGGAATGACACTATAAAACCCGATCAACTAACCGAAGAGCAAGCTACTGGCTTCCTTTTAAAACCAAAGAGCAGCTCCAGCATCAGGTAACGTGGCCACAGGGCCACAAGGCCTACGTCTGCAAATCAAAAGCTAACGCCTCTAGTGCTGAGGGGACATTTGGTATTGAAGGTTCAGCTTTAACAGCAAAGGAAAAACGCAACTGCCACGGCCAGTAGCATGATTCATTTGGAAACGGGCGCTGTTCTCCCCAGTCAGCCACGCCCCCCAGAGAGGACGCCACAGGCAAGCTTCCTTCTGGACGCGGGGTGCCGGGACTTGTCGGCAGAGGCAGCAGCCCCCGACACCCGGGGATTGGAACAGCCTTTGGGAAGTCTAATCGATACCCTGATTTTAGTCTGTTAAGAAATCACTTGCGGTCAGTTTAATAAATGAACATTAAAAATCTTCCAAAAAATTTCATTCAAACATTATTTTACACATTAGATAGTTCTTAAGAAGGGAGAATAGTTTCTTGACACTTAACATTTAAAGGTTTTATTGGCCACATTCATCTTCCTCACAGAAGTTTTACGTTCTCCACGAGTCCTTGGAAGGTCAGAGGAAGGAGAGGAGGACTGACCAGCTCGGTGAAGGGCGGCGGGGGCAGCAGCTTGGCACCAACTCCTCAGAGGGCGGGCGTTCAGGCATCCTTTTTCTCCAGTAAAATTTTGTGCAGCTCATCTGCGTCCTCGCCTGTTTTCACCCGGATTAACATGGTGACCGGGACGGTGGCATTCTTCTCATCGATGGGTGGGTTTGGGACACACACAATAAGTACGTTGTTTCTCCCCGTCCGCGTGCACGGCATGTTGGGCGGAATCAGGACGTTCAGCAGTATGTTGCCTGCATGTAAACAAAGGAAAAGGTACATCGAAATCACACAGACCACAGGCCCGAGACCACAGCTTTAATATGTGAAACGTTCAATCTCGAAGCCCTCTTCAACTTAACCCATCTCACACGGTGGGGGGGGGGGGGCATCAGGGAGGTCACAGAAAGGGCACGGGCTCCCTGGTGCGGAGGCCTCAGCCCGACTGTGGGGAAACCGCCTTCCGCCCCTCCTGCCCCATCCCTGTGGCCCGGCCGTAGCGGCCAGGCCCGCTGAGCGGCGTCCGTTCTTCCATGACCCCTTCACAAGGTCACTGGAATAGAGGCAAAATGGTCAGCAAAGAAACCTCCGTCCGAGGCCAGCACGGCTTCGGGGGGGGAGGGGGTGCGCTAGTACCACAAGATGTCACCACGTGTCAAGCTCAGCAAAAGAGCCACACGGAAGTTTCTGCGACCTGGCCTGGCAGGGCCCAGGGCTGCCCACTTCGTCTCAGACCTGCCCCGGCCCCTCCAGGCCCTCCCCACTCCTCGTGCCCACGGGCTGCTCTGAGGGCGAAGCTGCAACGCGTTCAAGTTCACTTCCTACATAAACCAGAGTCCTGCAAACGGTTCATTCCCCTTCTGTGTTTATTAAACCACCCACTTCACCGACAGTTTCTTCATCACATTTCTAACACCAAGTAAAGTGAAAACTGTTTTGGTGACTTCTTGGCTACAGTTTTCAACACACCTTCATTCCCCTGCATGTCCCCCGACTAAATCTGTAAACAACCAGGAAGCACACGATGCGCTCGGTCTGCTAGCCCACCCCCCAGACACACCGGTGCACGCGAGCTCGGTGACTGCACGAGTGGGGCTTTTTACAGACCATGAGGTTAGGATTTGGGCCCCTTGAAAAGATACACACCTAAATTGGTGTCTGCCCGCACTAAGAGTTGTGTCTTCTGATTTGCTGTAGGTTTTAAATGCAAAGTACCCACACCTTTTTCTTTAAACTCGTTGTCTTTCTTGTAAAAGAGTTTACACCTGCGGGAAAGAACAGGTATAATCAGACACTCCGAAGACAAACCAAGTCACAGGTTCAGACAACCACTGTTCACACCTGTGCGCAAAGACCCGCATGAAAGGAGCAGCGGAATCCCTGACTCAGACTGGGCACCAATCAGAATAAGCAAAGTGCTTAGATGTCCTAGAACCCTTCCCTCATTTCCCCCAATTACTAAAATAGCGGCTCAGGGTGGGGCGCCTGGCTGGCTGTTGGCTGAGTGTCCGACTCTTGATCTCAGTTCAGGTCGTGAGGCACGGGGCCTACTTGGGACCCTCTCCCTCTGCCCCGTGCACACAGGCACCCGCTTTCAAGCTCTCTAAAATTAAAATTGAATTGCCACTGGCTCTCAAAAGAATAAAATAGTGGGTCACATACAACTTTTAAAATAACACTTCTAAAACGGTCTTTTCTCAATTCAGTCACGAGCACAGCTAAGCGGCCCACACGTGTCCGCTGTGCTCCTCTGGCCCCGAGCTCAAGAGGCCGAGCTGGTCCTTTAAGGGCAGGAACAAATACAGGACACTGTGCCCCCATCTCTCTTCCCTCTTTTCCTACTTATTTTTGAAGTCTCTTCGGGACTCCTTCGGGTTTTGGGCTACCAAACGCTCAAATTCTGGAAAACGTTCTTAAGCAAGGCTGACATCCCAGTAAGGCCATCGGACGCCTCCCCGCCCTGCCGCCCCACGTCTCCTCGGGCCCACACACAACCCAAGCCACCGCCTGCTCCTTTGATCTGTTCCGATTAGGAGAGAATCTTAGGTCAGGTCACTCCTTCGTTTCATGTGTGTAATTAAATAAGAACAAGCAGAAGGAACTGTTGGATTCTTAAAAGTTCTCAGAAACTTGCGAACTTCACAGGCTACGGTGATTTGTTATGAAAATGGACTCAATCTGAAATTTTTGTTACTTAGAAAAACGCATGTTAGGGAAGCTTCTAAAATGGCACAAATGAATTTTCTGTAAATATCTCTGTTAAAAGTACTAATCTCATTTCACCGCGATGAGAGAATTCAAAATTTTCCCCAATCTTTCTTCTGAAAGCAACCGCTCTCATATAAAAACAAACAAAACAAAAAACCCCCGAACAACTCTCTTCACTGGGGGGAAAAGACCAAGGGACAGTCACATGCAGAACTTGCTGGCTGAGAAAAGCCACAAGGGCCAACCACATCTCTAGGAAGGGAGGAGGCCGCCTGACCAAGAGCGGGAGTCAAATCAGATCAGAAACCAGTGAGGAGGGGACTCTGCAGGGAGGAGGAAGGGCACAGAAGGGAGGAGGAGGAAGGAGCGAAGCCCGAGATGAGATGGGGAGGGTCCAGCACAGAAAGACCTGTGCCTAAAGCACTTTGTTTTTTAATTTAAAAATTTTTTTTTACTGTTTTGTTTATTTCTGAGAGAGAGAGAGAGAGACAGCGTTAGCAGGGGAGGGTCAGAGAGAGAGAGGGAGACACAGAATCCGAAGCAGGCTCCAGGCTCTGAGCTGGCAGCACAGAGCCCGACGCGGGGCTCGAACCCACGAACCGTGAGATCATGACCTGAGCTGAAGTCGGACGCTTAACCACCTGAGCCCCCCAGGTGCCCCTAAAGCACTTTGAAAGCAGAAAAGAACAGGGCACCTGGGGGACTCAGTCAGTCAAGTGTCCAACTTTGGCTCAGGTCGTGATCTCACAGTCTGTGGGGTCGAGCCCTGCGTTGGGCTCTGGGATGGCAGGGCCAGAGGCGCCTGGGAGTCTCTCTCTGCCCCTCCCCCACTGGCTTTCTTGCCCTCTCAAAGAAAAAAAAAAAGGCAGGAAAGAACAAAAATAACAAAGAGTAGGAATGCCCAGCAGGAAATTTCTAGAATGTCTGTTTTAAACACACAGGTCAAGAATTGTTCTTCATTCCAGCTCAAAGAGCAGGCACAGGCAGGCCCGGGTGGGGCGCTCGGCATCTCCTCATGAGGCCACCTGGCACGTCCCTGAAGACGCGCGCGCCAAGTGTGTGCCCGGGGCTCTCACTTACTTTTTGGAGTAAAACGCATCTTCTTCTTTCACTTCGGTAACTACTACTTTGGGTGGTTCATCATTCTCCTCTTCGTCTCCGCCTTTTATAAAAACAAGACTAACTCAGTAAAAGTCAAACCAAGAGCTTAACAACGTAACAACACAAGTTCTCTCCCCCCCAATACCTCAACCCCCAAAACGCACGTAAGCGGACGCAGAATTCAAAAGTACTCATCTAACTGGGGGGGGAGCGGAGGACTCACTGGATTTTAATGATTTTATGAAAAAATTAGAGTAGTTTTTAATAGGACCCTGCTTCTCTCTTCTAGATGTTGACCTGTAGAAAGTCTTGAGGTGAAAAGTGATGGACACTTACTTACAATTCAGTGCCCAAATTTTAACAGGGAAATAACCAATTAAGCCCCACACGGACTCAAGATTACCCACTGGAGAAGACTTCAGCTGGGCCTCTATCGCCTTCAGCCCCAAAAGCTCCCGTGACCATGTCTCATCGTCCCGCTAAGGAATAATCAACACGAGATAAAATTGTTTACAGGGCGAGTTGTCGGAGAAACCACCCTCGTGGGGAAGCAGGCTCTGTCTAAACTGCCACACCTCTGGGGCTCGGGTCCCACGGGTCCCCTCCCTGACCTAGCCCAGGGCCCCAGCTATTAGATGCAAGTAACATCCTCTGGAGAAAGTGTGTCTGGAAAGTCAGTAAACTAAATAGCAATAATTCTGGTGCTCAAACAATTCAAAGTCGTAAGATCTGCATTTTAAGAAGGCATGAGATGTCATGAGATGGAGCCCCATGGAGGGATTCCCTCCCCCGCTCTGGGCCTCTGGGCCTCCCCCTGCTGGTGCTCCGGCTCAAAAGAAAGGCAGTCCTGAACTGGGTTGTCCAGGGCCGGCCCGGCCACCGCGGTCCTTTAACAGCTACGTCTTTCTGACGCGTCAAACGAGCAGCACGGGAAGCATAAGAAGCAGGCATTGGGCCTCGTGCGAGATGGAGCCTCCCTCCCCCGGGCTCTGCGGTCCCTGCCATGCCGGGGCCGGGGGCCACCCTTCACTGGTCCTTTAGGGCAGAGGAATAAGAGGGGAGGCCTTCATGTTATGCTGTGCACTGGGGGGCCCTGAAGGCCACACACAGGGATAACGGGAGTCTGGCTCCGAGGAGGAGGGACACGTAATATTCGCTGGCAAACTCCCTCTCACCGAGCTAACTTGTCCGAGGCGTGCGCTTTCCACCTACTTATTAGGAAGTGCCTTCACACGCGTGGGGTGTTCACAGCCACCACGTGATGACAAGAGATTAGTAGGATGCGAACCCCTCTTTTCAAAGAGCTAAGAACAGGGAGTGAAGGGCCTGTGACTCAGGCCTGGCTGGGGGCATACCACACTAGGTGGGAACTTCTGGAAAGGTGGTTGCAACCCAGACACATCCAGGGAAAACCCTGTCAATTTGTTCCCTGTGGCGAAGAAGAGTCTACCTTTTTCCTGTGGAGTACTTTTCCGCCAGGAGACTTCACCTACAACTATAAACCCCTAGACACAAAAAAGTCCATAGATGTTTAGGAACAATTCTTTCAATAAGACACAATTTTCAAACGAAATTAATTCACTCAGTTTTTATTTTAGAGAGCGTGCGAGCGGGGGAGGGGGAGGGGGAGAGGAAGGTGAGGAGGGAGATGAGGAGGAGTATCCTAAGCACGCTCAGCACAGAGCCCGCCGTGGGGCTTGATCTCACGACCCTGACATCATGACCTGAGCCGAAATCAAGAGTCAGGCGCTTAGCCGAGTGAGCCACCCAGGGCCCCTCACTTAATTTTTGTTATGCAAAGCCGTCTGCTTCCTAATTTTCAAAGTTGTTGTGCCAGATGCTTCTATACCCCTTATTTTTAAGTTCTTACTCCTTACAACAACTCTACAAAACCGTCTCCCTCCCTTTTACAAATAGGGAAACGGACTCCAAAACAGCTGGCCAACTTCGTCTGGGGTCGCGTCTAGGAAATGACAGTCACAGCGTGAGTCCAGGTCTCCCTGAAACACACACCCACGCTCGCGCCACTGCACACGGAGCAGACACGCCTGGAGCCGACTTAGAGGACGGCCCGGCCGCGTCGTTACCTTTGCGCTCGTCACTGCCGCCCGCGGGCTCCTCCGGGGTCTCCGAGGACAGGGAAGAGGCCGGTTTCTTCTGGCTCATATCTCTGCCAAAAAAGCTGGAGTTTCCGGAGGAAAATGAAAACCCAGTCAGCGGGCCCGAGTTTAAGGAGCCCAAGACGGAACCATCGATCTTCTTGCTAAAGCTGAACGAGGCACTCGCTGCTCCCACCAACGGGTCCACCTTCTTTTCGGAATCCGCCTCGGTCTTCTTTTCAGACGCATCCTCGGTTTTGCTGCCGTGAAACAAAAACGCGGACTCCTGCTGGGACGTGGCCTCCCCAAAGCGGGGGGGAGGCGGCGCGGCGCCGGGGGCCCTGCTGGCGGCGCTCTCGGGACCCCCGCCGCCCAGCTGCTGCTCGATGCCCGCCAGGTGGCTCTCATAGTCCCTAAAGATGGGCGTCAGGTCGCAGAGGGGGTTGGAGTTCACGTGCTTCGCGATCCAGTCCCGAACGGAGCAGTTTAAGGCGGCCAACTGCTTGTGGTAGGCGCTCCGGGGGCAGGCGGGGCCAGAGGGGGGGCCGGAGGAAGAGGGCTGCTGGCTGTCACCGTTAGTTTTGGGATTTAAAATCTTTTTATCGACCAAGGAGGTAGGACCGTTTGCGGCAATAGATCCTATAGGAAATTAAAGTTTGAAGAGTTTACTGAGAAGCTGATTTGAGCACATCACCCAGATTTTTATGCCGCGCGGTCTTCGTGTTTTCTGCTTTTACTGCATCCTATTTCTGTGACAGTTCGAGAAGGATGTGAACGTCTGACATCTAGGAAGCGGCGATCACAGAAATCAAACTTTGTACAGAAACTGCGCTCGCGGTAATTAAACCTCAAACATTTTTAAAGGAACTTTTCTGTGAACAGGATGCCCGCCTTCCGCGGGGACTGTCACAATGGCCAGCATAAAGCTCGAGCCCCCGCGCGGTGGTGGTGGGCACGTGTTCGTGCAGTCAAAACCTTAACAGGAAGCGCCAGCTTCAGCACACGGAACGCTCTGCCTCATTACCACCCAACAGCACACACACGTACAACACCCAGCCAAGTCCCATCCAACCAGCTGGGGTCACTTCTGAAAACCGAAGGCCACAGCGCACGGTTCCGTTCTCTGTCGCTAATCCCAAGGGTTCTTGACCAACTCTCACAAAACAGGATCAGGCCATCAACATATCCCGGGTGAAACCAGGCTAGACTGGAGGATCCCTAGGCTCTAGGAGGGGTGCGCCACACAGAGCGTCCGCGGCGCTCCCAGAACGAATGAGGAGGCAGTGAGGAGGTGGGAAGGCGGGTCTGTGGAGGGTCCAGTAAGAACTTCCTCTTCTCCTCTGACCCTTAGGTCAATTCCGAGGGTCACTCTCATTTCACAGCTGAAGATCTGGAGGCTGAGGCTAAGGGGCTTTACCGGGGTCACAGAGCCAGTGACGGGCAGAGCAGAGAACAGAACCTCGGTCTATTTTGGCTCGAAAGCTTCTGCTCCATCACTTCCTCTGCACATGGCCCCCATCTCTCTCATTTGCATCCCTTTCAGTACCCCCTGCTCACTTAGTCCCAGCACCCAGGTAAGTACGAGGAAAGTATCTCTGCAAAGTTATTTTTCAGACGGTCTGTAGGCAGATGTGACCAGGGGGAGGGGCACCTACTCACCGGAGGCTGCCTGGGTCTCGCTCGCTGCCCTGGCGCCGGAGAAGGGAGGGGCGCCGCTGCTTCCGTTAGATAGTCCTTCCAAAGGCTTCCCTCCGGCACCGTTACCGAAGCCAGAAAACCCGCCTCCGCCAGATGGCACCACCAAACCTTTAAAACCTTTAAAGGCCCCTCCACTATCAGACTGAAATACAAAGAAAGAGCACACATCAGAGAACTCCTTTGTAACTAGATGATCAAGACATTATCTTGGCTCAGCAGCACCCAGGGTCCTGCCGCCAGCAGCACTAAAGGAGCACTGGGAACGAGGCACATTTTATTCCCGATGACGGCTCTGCACCCAAAGCTGCCTTCCCGAGACGGCCGTGGAGGACAGTCCTAATGCGCGGTGCGATTTGTTTTTAAAAAGAGGCTTAAGATACAGAAGGCAAAAATGACTAACTAGTGCAGTGAAGCTGTGTACGCAGGCTCAGAATTATAACTAAAAGCAAACATTTCAACACAACTAATCCCAAACGAGCCATTTTTCATGTACTACTCAGTCAAAGACCATTAGCCCAAGGAAGCTGCAGAAGCATCAGGTCAGGTCAGCTCCAAGCATCTTACCCACTTACCTGGAATTTCTTAAGCCCTTCTGCACCTTCTAGCCTCTGCGACCTAGAGAAGTTGACTCTCCGATGGAAACTTTCCCTTAGTTGAGAAATCCACAGGCAACATTTTTATTCTGTTTGCCTGCTACATCCAGTAGCAAGGTCTTTCTAGCAGCCCTTCCCCACTGATGCTGGCTTTCTCACCTCTCTAAGCCGAGATGCTGTGGAAACATCTGGCACTCCTTATGAACTTCTAACATTGCTCTCTGCCCCTGGAAGCTTCTGGAGAACCGCTCCTCAGTTTACAGTGTTCGACTGAAGTTACTATTTTCTCCCCATTCGAAACAGGGGTTCTCCCGCAGCGGGGGTGGTCGGCTTCCTGGATCAAGGATCCAAAGGAGGCTCTAGGAAACAGTCTCAAAGAGACGCGTAGAACATCCACGGGAGTGCGCCAGCCTTCAGTCCTCACACAAATGAGTAAAAGTCATGCGCTCACAAAAAACTAATTATACTAGGAACTCTTCATTTTCTAAATGGGCCAGTTAGCCTAATATTATTGCCAAGTTTTCAAAAAACACAAAAATTTCAATCATATCCACAGGATTTCAGATGGTTACTGACCATGGATACAATTATGGCAATAAAATTAGCCCCCCCCGAAAGACAAGAGAAAAAAAAAAAAAAAGCAAAGCCTTAACTTGCATACGTTTTAAGGCAGTAATAAATAGTACTCTTCAGTTTGGACGCTCTAAATTTGATTTTTAATGATTCAATATCCCAGAGACACCAGAGAGCTTTCATCTTATAACAACATTCCACAGACAAAGCACAAAAAGCTCTAAGTAGCTCCTCAGAGGTTTATTTTGCATGAGATTAAAAACCATGGGATATTTACAGTTATTTTGGAAACTGCTGACACTAAACTGGCTCTAGAACCATCACAAACATTCAAGAACTGGGTTTTAAATGAAGGAATGGATTCAAAAAAAAAAAAAAAAAAAGAGAATACAAGCAAATGAGGTAATCCACCAGGGCTCCGGTGTCTGTCAATCTCCCTCACTTATTTTTTCTCCACGGCACTTAGAGAAAAACAATAATTATATATTCACTGTGTCTCTTCCATCCTGAAGATGTAAGTCCCACAAGGCACAGATGTTTTACTGACTCCTGTCCTCACCCACCAACGAATCTCTAGGGCCAACCCAGATGTGTTGAAGGAACGATCAAACAATCCCAGGACAGCGGACGCGGGAACAGCACGGGTCGGGCGCCCACACCCCTCCCTGACCAGAACAACAATAAATGAATCTGCCTATAAATGGACCCATGCAATTCAAACCCATGTCGTCAACAGTCAATGGTATATAGGAAAAGCCACATTTCAGCACTTAGGCAGATGATGTAACTTTTCATTTCTATAACAGCCGGAGGGCCCCCACCCGGCCCAATCTGGATTGCGGCAGACACGGTTCCTACTTCTTCACGCTCATCTGACAGCTGGGCCATCCGTGCCTGTGGCGGTCTTCCTCTGGCCTCTCTGTCTACACCATGAGCTGACACTCTCAGCCACCCTCCCTGGTTTCAACTTCCTGCATGGAGAGGACTCTCAGACTGCTGTTCCAAGAAGCCACCCACAGACCTAGTGGTCTTCTAGAACTTTACATGAATGTACCCCAGGCTCTGAGAACACATTTCCCCAGCTGAACCAATCACTTCCTCCATTAAGTAAGCTGTCCTTCCCTCCTGCTGCACCCTCTCCACGAAACAGCCATCCAACTTCACGAGGCTTAATATATGTATTTAACGGGTCACCAGTCTTGACGGCTGAGGACTGTCCCGGGGAAGACTAGTTAAATGTGGAGTGACTGCGGAGTATGGACCACGTGATCTCTATTCAAGAGCTACAGCTCATCCTCTATCCTTCTGGGCCCAGGAAGGAGACTGTAAGCTACCATACTGGGAAGAAAACCTGCATGTGCAACGCTTCTTTCGGAGCTGAAGGACCCCCCCAGTGCCAGGACGCAGGCAGGACGCCAATAATACCTCACATGTCCCTTCCAACTCCACGTGCCACCACTTCTGTGTCGTCACGGGCGTTCTCTCCTCCTACTGCCGCTCAGCTGGAATCTGTCCATAGTATGGACATTTTATTTCTGCCGCTCGATAAGGTACAGATCTCATGCTTCCTATTTCTATCTCCCACGGCCTACATCAAGGATTTTCACAGTGGAGTTAGCATTTTCAAAAGCATTTATCGATCTGACTGCTCCCAGTGGTAGAAATGTGCTGCAACTCAGAAATCAAATTAGTGTTCAACACCAAGGGCAGTAAGAAAACACTCACTTCAAATCCAACATTTCTACGCTTTGCTTTCTTTATGGCTCTATTCTTCAAGACCTCCTCACTGGCCACTGAGAACGTTCCCACCTGTAAGTGTACAAATTAAACATCAGTTAGATGAGGCCCAAAAGAAGAAATGCAGAACAAAAAAGCCTGACCAAACTCATCTTACTAGCGGCTGGTTTTAACCCACTGTTAACACTGGTAACATAGTAAGGAGAGGGCAGATCAAAATAAATTTGACGCCTGTTGTCTACCTTGTGAATCCCACAGCTGCTTAGATGAATCAGAAATCTCCCAGAACGAGGGGCCTGCGCAGGGCTCAGTCAGTTAAGCATCCGACTGTTGATTTCCGCTCAGGCCATGATCTTATGGTACGTGAGTTCCAGCCCCACATGGAGACTGAGATCAAGACCCAAAACTGGGCTCTGCAGTGGGCTGGGCTGGGCTCTGTGAGGGGCACGGAGACTGCTTAAGATTCTCTCTCTCTCTCTCTCTCTCTCTCTCTCGGCCCTGTCCCGCGTGCTCTCTCAAAGAAAAAAAGGGGGGGAAGAAATCTCCCAGAATCTATGCAAATCCAGGCTTTGCATCACAACCCAGAGAGAAGCACACACAGGAAAACAGGACAAGTTTTGCTGAGCCTAAGACCATCAAAAGTTTGGTAGAGACCTATTCAGAACTAGTTCTTCAAATTTTAAATATATTCAGATATGTATCTTAGAATAAAAATCCAGTTCTAAGAAGCAAAATCTATTCTTCAAGAGCCAAGTTACCTGAAAGCTCATTCACAGTTAACGGCTGGTGGTGGAGCCAGTTCTGAAACCCAAACGCCCAAATGTAGGACATCACTATTACCGTTTTCAACAACAAACTTCACTTTTATCACACACGCATAAACCTTGCCCATTTGCCAGTCACCCGAAAGCCCCCTGATGTACTGGGGAATCTAAGTGACCCTGCTTGGAAGCTACTGCTCTTCCCAGGAGCTGAAAGCGCCTGGCCCACAATCAGAACTTGGCTGAAGATCTTTGTCTTTATCTCAACCCTTCTTCTACCCTGTAGGGCCAGCACAAAACAGGTCCCGCCAGAGGTCTTCACCTAGAGTGAGTTCAGGTAAGGTTACACTTAAAGTGACCTCTACGCTTGCAGAAGGGGCTACCTGGCCATGCGTGTCCCAAATCAAATTTAATGCCCTTTCAGACTCACTAGAATCGATCCAAAGGGAGGTCCCTTCATACCTGAAATATCTTAGTGCCAAAGCAAATTATTTTATGGTAGCCTTAAATCTTACTAAGCCCAGAATGAAACTGGGCAGAAGATGTGGAAAAAAAGCCTTAGTTACCAAAGACTTGGTAAAAAAAAAAAAAAAAAAAAAAAAAAGGCACCAAGTCAGTGAGAAATGTTAGAAACCTTGTCGAAATAATAACATGCTTGTGATTTGGGTTTCCCTAAACATAGGAATACATATGTTTGTAAAGAAAACAATGTTCATATAACAAGACCAATTCAAAAAGAAGACAGTTTTAGCATAAGCTTGGAAACAGTTGTGCAGATTTCTTCCTCTTTCTTTAAACCCCGCGCTGTTCTGTTGGCCTGTGCTCACCAGACTGCTGACAAGGCACTAAAAACGCAGCTGTAGTTCCAGTCTTTGTAAGAGACAAATTGAAATATTTCTCAGGGAAGACGGTTTTTATTTTGTTAGGAAAGAAACTAGGCCAATCTAAATTCTATTCCATTGTTGCAGGGGCCAGGGAGCACGGGGGGTGAGGGAGTGTCTCTCAGATCTGTGTGAACACGAAGTTAAGACAGGCCTCCAAGAAGCATTAAGAGTAAGGGAGGCGACCCGATCGGAAATCTCCAATCACGGGCGGGGCAGCTGGAGAAGCCGGGTGGCTGTACCACTTCTCATGTTTGAACAGGGGCGCGATGCTAAGTTCAGGACCACATCACTTACTCACCCTTCAGGCTTGACTAAAACTATGAGTTTAGAATGCAGCAAGTATATGAAATTCAGGAAGGTGCTCCTACAAAGGCGCAGAATATTTCGGGAACAGGAACTAGTGGGAAAAAGACAGCCAAATGTAATAAATAAATTTCTATACTAAGTACAGGTCATAAGAAACCATTCTATTTCCTGTTCCAGCTGCTCTTTAAAAGGCCTTTTAATTTTACGACAAAATCTGCCCAAGGAATCCCAAAGTGAGTTTAAATTTAGAAGTGTCAAGGAAGCACTCTTGGGGAAGGATTTTTACCTCCTCTGCTTCATCTTCTTGATCCCAATTCCTGTCGGTCAATTCCTTCTCAGCAATTCTTTTGGCCATTTTTTCAAGCCTAAGTTAAAAGTAAAAAGAAGTGAAAAGTTTACTTTTATGGATGAAGGTACAATAATTTACAACGGATTTTTAAAGAATTTTTATGAAGAATTTTAAACAACGCTAAGCCAGCTTAATTTGAAAAAAACTAATACTGATTTTTAAAAATCTGAAGTGCTGTATTATGTAATCAACAAGTGATTATTCTTTGCAAATTATAATTACAGTCTTGCTACAGGCAAAACATTTTAAACACTTAAAATTCTCTTAAAGAGGATTCAGTAAAGCAGCTCATCCTTAGATAAGAATTTTAATAAGGCATTGGAACTATCTTCACGCCACGAGTATGCTTCTTTAGGCTACAGACAATTGATAGAAATAAATTTCCTGAGACTGAACATTTCATTACCCTAATCTGCATACTGCTAAGCTAGAATGTCATTTAAAAGTTCAAAATGGAATTAATATCAATGTGTTAACATTCTGAAAATTTATATGTAACCCTTCAAGAATAAACCATCAGCTCAACTCCTCTAAAGCCACTGTGTTACGGGGGTGGGGGGAGTAGGAGGGTAATGGGGAGTAAGTGACAGTATTATCTGTACGGCGGACACAAGCAGCTAGCCAGAGAGGGTCCTTGAAGCCATCCCTTAAAAGACGTAATGTTTTCTGATCCTAATGTATATCCTTTGCTATCAAACACAAAAATACCAACATACTCAATAGACAGCTGCATTGTGCATGTTGTGCTGGCTTGTTCTCTAACTCACCAGCTAAATGGACCAAGCAAATTCCATTTCCCGTGCTATGCATCCTGCCCAGAATGTACCAGTTCATTCAGGGACCCTGAAACTAGTCTAGACTCCCTTTCTCTGGATCTTTCCCCACTTTCATTCGCCTCAACACAACCCACCAGAGCCAATTCCTAGAATTTCATGTCCATTACAATACACATTCACACAAGGCCTATTTCTCTTTAGTCTCTACAAAATAAAATTCAAACGTTGACATTCCAAAGTCCTCCAAAATCTGGCCCCCTGTGGACTAATTAATTACATAGGGGATTTTAAGCTTTTTATAATTTCCTAGTAATACTTGAATTTCTTCTTTACAGCTAACGTATAGGCTTTCGTTCCTGATTATAGAATAAATTGTTTTAAAATCCAAGTTGCTAACCCATGAAATATGAGACCCAGCCATTACCTGCAAATCCTTTTTTAAGGTCTCCCCTTCCCTCCTAGACCTGGTTAAATTTTGCCATTAATCTTTGTCATTCAAACAATCAAGGTGTTTTCAGACATTCCAACTGTTAGGAGGCCACGTTTCTGCCAGGATTCTTTTCGTACTCGGTAACTAACACCTCCACCAGAGGGCAGAAGAGGGGAGAAGTTGAAATAGTCATTTTTGGCTCTCAGCTATGAGTAAGTTAATAAGGCAAAAAAAGGGTGGCGCTGAAAGTGCAAAAACCGTAGTGAAATTTCAGCATCTAACTCACACCCACACGCGAGGAGACAACCAGCAGAGTAAAACAACCAAAATGAACGTAGCTGCTTCCCTGTCCTACCCTATTTATTCAGTCAGCGACCCCACCCCAGGGCAGCAATCTTGGCTTGGTTTACTGCCCCACTCCAAATGCCCCGAACTGTCCATCTCCTAGGAGGTATTCCAGGAAGTGCTCAGTCAGCGACCTGGGGCGCTAAGGATTTCAGAAAATACTACAAGATGCCAGCATCTCCGTTCTGCCACTTTCTTGCTTGATCTCTTTAACTGTTGTGACCTGGCCTCTTCATCTGTAGAGAAGGAAGGTGTTGGGAAGAAAGATCAAGGAAAAACTTTGTTTGGGGCGCCGGGGGAGCTCAGTCGGTTGAACGTCCAACTTCGGCTCAGGTCATGATCTCATGGTTCATGGGTTCCAGCCCCGCGTCTGGCTCTGTGCTGACAGATCGGAGCCTGGAGCCTGCTTCAGATTCTGTGTCTCCCTCTCTCTGACCCTCCACTGCTCACGCTATCTCTCTCATAAATAAATAAAACATTAAAAAAAACCTAAAAAACACCACCACCACCACAAAACTTAGTTGGGAGCAGTGCCCGGAACAGTGGAAGGGTGTAATAAATATTATTAAAGAAACAATTTTTGTTAGAAGCAAATCTATAAAAAAAAAAACCCACACAAAAAAAACCCTATCTTTTTCCTTCAAAATGTAAAAAGTATAGTGTGGAAAAAGAGAATTCATTTATGAACCAGGCTTTAAAATACATTTTAGCAAATCCACATTTTATTTCAAAAGATGATGCTTCAGACAATGAATTTTCTTTGTGTGCAAAAAGAATGGGGGGGTGGGGTGGAAATCTCTGTTAAGTACTCAGAACAAGGCCTAGCACCTAAGGAAGTTTTATGTCCTGGCTATTATTAAGAATTTAGGGGTGTCTGGCTGGCTGAGTCAGTAGAGTATTCTACTCTTGTCCCGGTTCTAAGTTCTAGCCCCACTTTGGATGTAGAGATTACTTAAAAATAAAATCTGGTTGGGGCGCCTGGGTGGCTTAGTCGGTTAAGCGTCCGACTTTCGCTTAGGTCATGATCTCGCGGTTCGTGGGTTCGAGCCCCGCGTCGGGCTCTGTGCTGACTGCCAGCTCAGAGCCTGGAGCCTGTTTCAGTCTGTGACTCCCTCTCTCTCTGACCCTCCCCTGCTCATGCTGTCTCTATCTCTCTCCTAGAAATAAATAAAACATTAAAAAAAAAAATTAAAAGATCCATAGCCCGGACTGCAATAAAAAGTGAAGCCGAGGAACAGAGGTAGTGTAGGGGGCGAGTGGGGAGCGGCGAGATGCCCAGGAAGGAAGAAGTGCCGAGGGGAAAGGCCAGGAAGGATGGCCGGGTCAGGACGGCCGCTGCCCGCTCCGGCCTCTGCCTCCAGCCGGGGCTGCGAGGGTCCCGCACCCGGGCGAGCCTCCCCCAAATTGGGCGCTGCAGCCCCGACACGTCGGCCCGGCGCCTGGCTTCACAAACAGCACCCGACTACGCGCCGAGGTGGGCATTCCGCCCCACCCTCCCCGGCGGACCCCACCACCCCGCGGCCCCGCGCCCTCATTCCGGCTCCTCCTGTCCAGAGCCCTCCTTCCGGGTCCGGGTCCCGCACCCGGACCTCGGCTTCCTCCGCCCCAGACCCGGGCCCCTCACCCCGGCTCCTGCCCAGGGTCCCCCTTCCAGGCCGGAGTACTGCGCCCGGACCTCAGCTTCCTCCGCCCCAGACCTGGGGCTCTCACCCCGGCTCCTGTCCAGGGCCCTCCTTCAGGGCCCTCCTTCCGGGTCCGGGTCACGCTCCCGGACCTCAGCTTCCTCCACCCCACACCCGGGCCCCTCACCCCGGCTCCTGCCCAGGGCCCCCCTTCCAGCTCCGAGCCCCGCACCCGGCCCAGCTTCCTCCTCCCCAGGCCCGGGCCCCGCAGCCCAGCTCCCCGTTCCTGGCCAAGACCCGTACCTGACCCCGGCGCCTCTCCCCACGCTCGGCTCCGGCCGCGCTGCCCGCCCGCCCCTTACCTCCCAGGCGGCCGCCGCCGCACTCGCTGCGCTGTGGGTGCGGCGAAAGCCGGGTGCGCGGCAGCGAGCAGGTGCGAGGTTGCAGCCGCACGGGCCTCGGGTCGGAAGCGGCCGCTGCTCGCCCCGCTGGGCGCGCCCGGTCGCTTCCGGTGCGCCGAGGTTCTCGAAGGATTTGGTGGTCAGCAAGCCCCGGGTCTCAAACACCATGTCCTCTGGGGGCCACGCCGCGCCTCTCTGTGTTCAGCAGCGAGGGAGAGCTGCGAGCTCAGCCGGAGACCGCCGGGGGGACAGCGCCCGACGCGCTCCAGGCCGCCATCTTACAACTCCAACCTCGCCCCTCCTCCCAACCAACTCTATAAAAAGGAAGGAAAGAAACGCCCGCGTCTAGCTATTGCGCAAGCGCGCCGGAGTCTAGGCGCGCAGTTCCTCCCTCCTCCGGCCCTGGAAAGTCACGCAGCGCATGCGCGCAACTGCTTGGAAACCTTCGCCGGGAGGAGCGCGCCCGGCGCACCCACACGCGCGCATGCGTGCGTTCAGGCACGCGCGGGCCTCCGCCCGGGGAGCCGGCGCCGGCTGCGGGGGTTTGCGCGCGCAGGTCACGTGTCGGTGGCGGGACGCGTCTGGCGCGCGGGTGACGCGCGGGTGTCTGCGGTTGGGCGAGGTGGTTTTGCCGGGCGTTCTGGACCGCGCGGCCAGGCCGCGAGCGTGACCGGGGCTCGGGGTGACCCGGACGAGGCGCCGCGGGGCTGCGAAGAGACAGACGGTCGGGAATCCGGAGTGGAATTGGGAGCCCGGCGCCCCCGCCCTGTCCCCGGAGGGCTGGCCCAGGCGGCACCCTGTCCGGGTCGGGGCGACGTGCCTGGCCGCTGAGGGCACGGGGCGCTGGGACTGCGGAGCGCCGAGCGCCCGCCTCCGTCGTGGATGAGAACGAAACGGACCTGCTCGGACGCCCGGCTGGTGCGTGCTTTCCGCGGCGGGTGCCCTGGAGGCGAAGGAACGTACCCGAATGGGCCGCTCGTGGGGACTCCGCGAAGAGGCGGTCCGCAGACGCGAGGCCAGACTGCGCGACCGGCGCCTCCGTTCCCGCGCTCTCGTCGGAATATCCCCGCGGAGCCCTTGGTGTAGGGGCTCCGGGGAGTGGAGGTTACGGGGCCCTGCGCCCGTCCCTGCCTCGTGGGTCGTGAGACTCGGCCACCGACACGCCGGGAGTCAGGCCCAGGACTAACTATTTAGGAAACAAGCTTCCGAAGAGGAACATTTCCTAGAGCCGTGGTCCTTAACCTTTTTGGTGGGGGAGGGGTGTATGGCTCTTGAGTATTTGAAAACCGAAAGAAGGTTTGTGCGGGTTCGGAGAGAACAAGTTTGCGCCTGATTTCACCCGCCGAGGAGCCCTCCCCTCCCTGAAAGCGCGGCCTTGGACCAACGTCTTAATAAGGACTCCTTAGCCAGCTAGACTGCACACTTGAGGGTTAAGAACGATGGTCCCTCGGGCGCCTGGGTGACTCAGCTTTTTTTTTTTTTTTAATTTTTTTAGCATTTATTCAGTTTTGAGAGACAGAATGAGTGGGGAAGGGGCAGAGAGAGAGGGAGACACAGAATCTGAAACAGGCTGAGCCATCAGCACAGAGCCTGATGTGGGGCTCGAACCCACTAACTGTGAGATCATGACCTGAGCTGAAGTCGGATGCAGACTCAGCTTTTGACTTCAGCTCAGATCACGATCTCCAGCCCTGCCTCCCCCTGCCTCCGGTTCTGTGCTGACAGCTCAGAGCCTGGAGCCTGCTCGGATTCTGTGTCTCCCTCTCTCTCTCCCTCTCTGCCCTACTCCTACTTGCATTGTCTCTCTCAATACACGTTTTTTAAAGAAAAATTTTTTTAAAAAGTGGCCCCTGCGTTTGAAATAAAGCCCGACTTATTCCCTGCCCTTAGGGTGACTTCCCCCTAGGAATCCAAAATGTAGATGTTGCCAGATGTTTGGGGGTCTTCCCCCCCCCCCCCCCCCCCCCCCCCGCCTCGGGGTAGGTTGAAAAAGAAATCCAGCCAGGAGAATGTTGCCTGTCCTTGCGAATTTTGTATGTATAACTAGTCGGAGAAGGTTGACTAATCCTGTATTACTGTGTGGTCATTAATGCCATGCTCTGTAGTGTTTTTGTTTATATTGGTATGAACAGAACTTACAGTACAGCTCCTGGGTGGCGCACGACTTATCAGAGCCACCCATGTGGTTAGAGCCAGAGCCCAGGTCTTACTTCCAGCCTGGCGTCCCTTTCCACAGGCCCCTTCAACAACCATGCAGTACCTGCTTGGGTTAGGGACTCCACAGATGCTTGGTGCCAAGCCGCAGTGGCCACTCATCTGTCCCAGGGCAGCCTTCCTGGCCTTTACTGACTGTCCTAAACTCCCATCACTTAAACCTTCCCGGGCACCTTCTTCCCTGTTCCCTCCCAGCCCCCAGTCCCACCTCGCGTCACCATCCGTAGCACATTATAGGCCCTCAACTAGTTACCAAAAATACAAACCCTTCTTTTTCTTTATTGAGAGAAATATTATCCCAGACTTTTCCTTAGCTCCCTTCTGATCAACAGCTTGTGAATCCTCGTATGTGGTTCTGTCTGTGTGAGGCTCATTCATTCCAAAATGTCTCTAGTGCCTTCTTTAAAAAAAAGAGAGAGAGACACAGTACAAGTGGGGGAGGGCCAGAGAAAGAATCCCAAGCAGGCTCCTTACTACACAAGCAGAGCCTGGCTCAAGGCTCGAACCCACGAAGCAGCAAGACCATGACCTGAGCTGAAACCGAGATTGGGTGCTAAACTGACTGAGCCACCCAGGTGTCCCTAGTGCCTTCCTACAAATTGAACAGTAATTTTTGTTTTTAACATGAAAGTATAGGGGCGCCTGGGTGGCTTAGTCGGTTAAGCGTCCGACTTTCGCTTAGGTTATGATCTCGCGGTTCGTGGGTTTGAGCCCCACGTCGGGCTCTGTGCTGACTGCCAGCTCAGAGCCTGGAGCCTGTTTCAGTCTGTGACTCCCTCTCTCTCTGACCCTCCCCTGCTCATGCTATCTCTCTCTCTCTCTCCTAGAAATAAACATTAAAAAAAAAAAAATAAGTATAGATATTGCTATATAATATCTAGGTTGTTACCACATACGGAACACAGACGGTGGTGGCCTTTCACGTATGTACAGGTGACCCTTGGACAACACAGGCTTGAACCATGTAGGATTTTGTTTTCAATAAACACAGTATAGTATTTTTCTTTTGACTTCCTTTCGTCCAGCTTTATTGCAAGAACACAATGCATAATATATATACAAGCTCTGTCAACAGTTAATTGACTGTGTTTTGAGTAAGACTTCCAGTCAATAGTAGTTAAGTTTTGGGGGAGCCAAGAGTTATACTTGGATTTTTGACTGGGAGGGGCGTCAGTGACCCTACCTTCCATGTTGTTCAGGGATCAGGTATATTTATCGTTGAAATGTAGCTAGTTAAAATCACACCTTTTATTCTGGAAATAATACAAAATTTATCTTGTGAGGCAAAGCAAAATGGTACATTTACTTCTTAATTACATATTGTAGCTTTAGGTGATCGATGCCTTTCTAAGGCACGTAAAAAGGTTTGTGTGTTTAATAGCACTTTAGCTGACTTGCACATTATGTGGTAAAATTCAAGCGCTTACTGAAATGACAGCCTTAAACTGGCTATAACTTGGGAGAATAGAGGCAGTTTGCACGCAGACCTCTACCTCCATTGAATTTGGTTACGTCCATTTAGTGAAGCTCTTTGTGAAATTTGTGAAATAGTTCCCCAAAAGTGTTGGACAATATTTCTGAAATCCCTTTCACTGTGCTTAACCGCTGAGGATTCTTAGGCTTGCCCAGGCGGGGTCATTTTCGTAGGTTCAGTAAATAAACACGTGCACCTGTTGGTTTACCTGCCTCACCTAAGTCAAATACAAGTTCACGCCGTCCTGCTCTCCTGCTAGAGTCCCAGCAACGGACAGGATCCACCATTGGATCGGCTTTGCCACTGCGATCCACTCATTAACATCTTGGACACTTGAAGTCTAGTTTAACCTGGTGAAGAAAAATTGCAAGATAAGACCTGTTGAATTGCAGCTGTGTCCTGGCCTTCAGTTCAGGTAGACTTGAGCTTTGAGATCGGTATCATTCTCTGTTAGGACGTAACAGAAAGCATGAGACAACAGGAAGCCACTCTGCGCCTGGCGTTAAGGAATTCACATAGCTGCTGGACCGTCAGCCTGGCAGTGGGCTGCGGGCGTGGGGTAGGGCTGCAGAGGTCCCCGACTCACAGAAGCTGCCACCTTCTTCGTATCTGCAGTGGCCTATTCGTTTATTTTTAAGGAGGCTTCATGCCCAGTGCAGAGCCCAATGCGGGGGCTTAAACTTCTAACCCTGAGATCGAGGCCTGAGCTGAGATCAAGAGTAAAATGCTTAACTGACTGAGCTACCCAGGTGCCTCTTGGAGTGACCTCTTTATTATTTTTTTTAATTTCAGAGAACATTCAAGTAGGGGAGAGCAGTGTGGGGGGGAGGGGGGGAGGAGAATGCCAAGCAGGCTCCATGCTCAGCACAGAGCCTTCCGTGGGGCTTGATCTCATGACCCCAGGATCATGACCTGAGCTGAAATCAAGAGCCTGATGCTCAACTGACGGAGCCCCCAAGTGCCCCTGGAGTGACCTCTTTAAAGTGACAATTCTTTAAATCTAGAAATGTACTTGCACTTTTGTCTTTTATTTTGAGCCATTTATTGAAGAGAATTTGTGCCCCGTCCTCGAATATTTTTTACCTAAAGAAAAAGGGAAAAACTAGAACAAATGGGTAGATAGCAGTGGCACATGCTGCTTTTCTCATCCCATTCTTCAGTCTCCAGGAGGGTGACTGGGTATTTATAAAATGACATCCATGGTCAAGAGAAGGTAGGTACTAAAGGCAGCAGCATGGAGAATTTGGGGTATTATCACCAGACCACAGAGCATGGAATTCTTTCTTAAATGATTGTGCCCCAAAGTTTCATAGTTCTTAGATGATACACTTTTTAAAATTTTTTTTTAAATGTTTTATTTATTTCTGAAGAGAGACACGGTGTGAGCAGAGGAGGGTCAGAGAGAGAGGGAGATACAGATTCTGAAGCAGCTCCAGGTTCTAAGCTGTCAGCACAGAGCCCGACGTGGGGCTCGAACCCACGAACTGTGAGATCATGACCTGAGCCGAAGTCAGATGCTTAACCGACTGAGCCCCCAGGCGCCCCAGATACACTTTCCCCCAGACTCGCTGAGATCCAGAAATCCATGAGGTGCTGTGTCTACAGCAGGCACTCCCTGAGAGTCTGCTTCCCCCCATTGCTGCCTCCTGCCTGAACTTGAACCTATTGGGGAGTCTTCCTCTTTTAGTTGTTGGGAAGGCAGAGTCCCTCCAAACAGAGAGAAAAGGGAGATGAATAACACGGTGAGGAAGAGCCTGAGCTCTGGCATTCGTTGCCCTGACTCTGATTCCTGAACATGCTGCTTGCGAGCCAGATGGCCTTGGACAAGCTCTTGAACTCTGAGCTCATCAGTGTCCTCACCTGTAAATCGAAGGTGATAACAGTACCTTCATTAGGTTGCAAGGATTAAATGGGAATATTAAAGGTATTAAATAATTTTTTCTTTTTTTATGTTTATTTTACTTTTGAGGGTGTGTGTGGGTGCAGGCGGGGGAGGGGCAAGGAGAGGGAGACAGAGGATCCGGAGCAGGCTCTGCGCTGACAGCGCAGAGCCCAACACGGGGATCGAGCTCAACATGAGATCATGACCTGAGCTGAAGTCGGACACTTAACTGACTGAGCCACCCAGACACCCCCAAATTGTTGTTTCTAATGGGATTCTTGTTTTAAAAGATTTTGGTTGTGAAATAATAATTCAGTTTTCCCTTTACTAATAAAAAATGTAACTAACATTCAGAAGTTTAGGCTTCCGGCACCATAACTAATGTAATTGCACTGAGTTCTTACAATTCTAGCTAAAAGCCAAGAACTGTGATGTCTTAGCTCCAGTAGTTTTACTGTTAGATTTATGATTTCCAGTAGGTAGTCAGAGACTCCCTGTCCCCCTTTAAAGATTCTAGACTAGATCTTTCTCAAGGTCAACACATTTGGCTTCATAGCAAAAAAAATTAATGATTAAACTGGGATTTAGCTGGATTCTTTCAAGACCCTTTCAAGACTTAACTTCATCCTGGAGATTCCACTCCGTTGGGCACTTCCAACATGTCCCAGCTTGTTTTTCACATTTCAGACATCAGTGCAAAGGATTAAAACAAACTGCTACATTTCCTACAGCTGTTATTTATTTTCTCTGGAGACTTTATAGTCACTGAAAAAAAAAACAGTGGCAGCATTTAGCATGTTTTAAAAAACGGCCCAAAATACCGGGAATGACATGGAGCAGCCCATTGTATCCTTTTTCTGGGAACAAAATTTTGCCAGCAAGAATGAAAGAATGAAAGCAAGCCATCAGGAGGTATCGCGGCCCAGTGATGGCCGAGGCAGAGGTGGGGCCGAGTTCTGCAGCAGGACAGATCCCCGCAGGCGGACGGGATGAAGCACGTGGTCACAGCCCTGGGGCCGAGTGGCCTCCGAGGACGAGTGGGTTTTGTGTACGTGGAAAGGGGGCGGAGGCGGCGACGGACGGTGAGGTCATTGAGGTGCGTGAGACTTGGAGACAAAGCTGGAGAGACCCCCCGCGAGCAGAGCCACCACGTCTTTGAAGAGGGGCTTGCATCCCCGCCGTGTCTGAAGCGCTGGCAACGGGATGCTCTTCTCCTTCCCCGTTGCGTGGGCCTATGAGTGATCAGCGGTTTCAAGGTTTGCTGTGTGCAGGTGCTCTTCTACACGCAGCCACGTACAGTGCCCCACCTGCCTTTGAGGACTCTCAGGGGTCATGTGATGCACACACAGGGTCTGTGAGATTTGCCCCAAACCAGCCCACGGCCTTCCCGCACCTGCTCTGTCATTGCACCTCTGTGTTGACCCGCTTGCTGTTTTATTAGATCCTTCATCTCCTTATGTGGCCAGCCTTCTCGTGTTCTTAGCCTTCTTTCTGCCTGTCCACCCCTTACCTGCCACATACTTTTTCTCCAGGTCTGTGGCTTTCGGGGCCTCTTCTGGTAAGAAGAAGAGAGGGACAGAGGCATACGCATTTAGCAAGAACAAATGCCTGCACATGTGTAACTGCCATGTGACCTAAGGTTGCATTACATGGGGTATAGTATTTGAAACAAGGGAGGTGATCTCTTCCAACTGAGTAGGCACAAGGCGAGGCAGCATAGACAGTTGAGGTTAAGAATGCAGGGCTCCCATTTCAGCACCAGCTTTCATTTCCTAGTTTGTGGCCTTGAGCAAGATACTTCACTTGCATGTCCGTTTCCTCATTTCCAGTATAGGGAAGAATAGTAATCTTACTTAATGGAGTTGTTGACATTAAACTGAAGTTCTATGATTGAAGTACTTAGAAGGGAGCCTGGCACGTACGTACTCGATAAAAGTTTTTATAATTGTCAGTTCCAGGAAGCCCTCTTTAAAGAAGCGTGCAGACGGGGCGCCTGGGTGGCTTAGTCGGTTAAGCGTCCGACTTTTGCTTAGGTCATGATCTCGCGGTTCGTGGGTTCGAGCCCCGCGTCGGGCTCTGTGCTGACTGCCAGCTCAGAGCCTGGAGCCTGTTTCAGTCTGTGACTCCCTCTCTCTCTGACCCTCCCCTGCTCACGCTGTCTCTCTCTCTCCTGGAAATAAATAAAAACATTTAAAATAAATAAATAAATAAAGAAGCGTGCAGACACACTGTGGCAGACTTTGAGGGTGTGACTGCGGGGGTGAGGGGACCGGCCATGTGATCTAAGTGAAGGCCCCAGGAATCAGGATGCCAGGAGTAGAACAGAAAACTCAAGATGATGTACGGGTTTTTTTCAGAGATCCGTGGAAGTCTCCTCTTGTGTTTGTCATCTGTCACAGTGTGCATGGCCCCAAAGTGAGAGACTGTGTAATAGTCCTGGAGGGGGTGAAGGAGGTGGGGGGATCGAGTCGAGAGGTGTTATTTCCATGATCACGCCAGAGTCCAGACCCCAGCTCTGTCCTCACCATGTTTGACCTGCAGCTTTACTCACATCTTTGGAAGCTCAGTTTATTGATCTGTAAAATGGAAATAATAATGACTTGTGCTGCTTTGATGGAAAGAGGTGACAGGCATGGCGGCGGTTTGTGGTGGGACAGAAGGGAACCAGCAGTTGCCTGAGATCTGGCCCTCAGCCTGGCAGGTGTAAACTTCTGTTAGTAACTTGGCCCATAGGTGATTTTGACAACAGACTGACGCTAATCTGTGTCTGTCAGCGCTGTGGTAGCGGCCCTCACAAGCTATGTCCATATCCTGGTTTCCAAATAAGGTAACACTTACAAGTCCCTGGGATTAAGACTTGCTGTCTTTGGGTGGCCATTGTTCATCCTTCCGGGATGGACCTAGGAGGTGACATATCCCCTCTTAGGTGTTTATGTTGATATTTTCTAATACATCCTGTGGATCAATATTCAACCATACAAAAGGAGATACAGAGAAGAATGTTCTATTTCTTGATCTCAAAGGGGGTTATGTGGATATATTTCCTTTCTGATGATTCATTTAGCTGTACCTTTATGGTTTGTAAACTTTTCTCTGTATATCAAACTTGGATTTAAAATTTTTACCTACTGGGCTTAGTCGGTTAAGCGACCGACTTTCGCTTAGGTCATGATCTCGCGGTTTGTGGGCTCGAGCCCCGCGTCGGGCTCTGTGCTGACTGCCAGCTCAGAGCCTGGGGCCTATTTCAGTCTGTGTCTCCCTCTCTCTCTGACCCTCCCCTGCTCACGCTGTCTCTCTCCTAGAAATAAATAAAAAAAAACATTAAAAAAAAAAATTTTTACCTACTGTAGTTGGTCCAAGGGTTGTGGGTTATTGTTAAGCTGATTAAAATTTTTACCTACTGAAAACCGTAAAACATATTTCCATCCCGGAATTTTCTCTTGTGATTTCCTCACCTGAATGTGTCTCTCTCCCTCTTCTCTGCCTATTCCAAGTTCCTCTTCATCTGTCAAAGCCCAACTCACCTCCTCCTTGCCTGAGTGCCCCAGCTTTTGTTATTTTTACTTACATTTCTTTTATTCATGTATTTATGTACGCATTCATTCATTCATTCAATGGCATTTATTAAGATGGTATTAACTATGAGACTCTGCCAGGCCCGGGTGATACCTTTGTTCTCAGCGGGAGTGGGAGTCAGCCAGGAATAGACATGGAAGTGGAGATCGTTCCCTGCCGGCTCCGCCGAGCGCCCCGAGAGCCTCCGCTCAGGAGCAGCTGTATCCATATCAGACTCCGTGGCATCTGCATCTGCGGCTTGATGGCATTTAAGATAAGAGTGCGTGTGAGGCAGGGGTGTGAACATGTGACTGTAGACCCTTCCCATGTACACCGAACATCCTAGAACAGTGGCTTTCAACTCTGTAGCCCCTGCTCTGCACGTTGCGGTGGGTCTGGTCGGTTCAAGACCATCAGGGACATTGCTGGGGTTGCAGAAGGAGTGAGGTGGGGTCCCTGTGGACAGGGGTTCAGAATCTGGGGGGATGCAGACCCATAACCACAAAATTGCAGTACGATATGCTAAGTGCCACGATGCAGACACACTCAACGTGTGTGTGTGTGCGTGTGTGTGTGTGTGTGTAGGAGCCTACACTTCAGCTCCTGTTCCACTCCAGAAAGTCTTGTCTCCAGCCACAACACACACACACACGCACGCACCCACAACAAATCCTCACAGGTTGATGTGAACGTCAAATTCTCCTCTTGGTTGAGATTTTATGAACTCAGTCTGGTCATTCTAGATGTTGCCTGCTCATCACATCTGACCGATCTACCATCTTTGTTTTTTGAAAATGGAGAATTTATAAGTTAATCAGCATACTTCGGCAGATGAAATCTTTCAAACCCTAGGAGCCCAGTGGGGGGAAACGTGAACAAATGGCATAAAAGGAATCCCTTCCCTAGCAGGCAATGTCTCAAACTCACTTGTACTGTACCTGTGGTAGTTGTTCGTTACGGGCTGGGCTGTGCTCTCTCCCTACCCCCACCGTTCCCCGTTTGAAGGAGTAACCCCCATAACTTGAAGTGGGGCCACATTTGGGGATAGCATCTCTAAAGAGGTAATTAAGTTAAAATGAGTTCATTAAGGTGGGCCCTAATCCAATATGAATGCCATCTTTACAAGAAGGGGGAGTTTGGACACAGTTGTGCTTCCAGAGGGACGGTCCCTGGCTGCCCAGGGAGAAGGCAGCCACCCGCAGCTGATGAGGGAGGCCTTGGACAAAACCAACCTTGCTGACCCCTTGATTTCAGATTTCTCACCTCTAGAGGGAGAAAATTAATTTCTGTTGTGAAGACACCTAGTCCATAGGGGCCCCCGGGTGGCTCGGTCGATTGAACATCCGCTTCTTGATTTCGGCTCAGGTCATGATCTCACAGTTCATGAGTTCGAGCCCTGCGTCAGGCTCTGTGCTGACAGCTCGGAGCCTGCTTGGGATTCTCTCTCCCTCCTCTCTGTTCCTATCAGGTCATGCTCTCTCTCACTCAAAATAAATAAACTTAAAAAAAAAGATACCCAGTCTGACCTCTAGTAAACGAACATGTTGAGTGATATTTTCTTACATTGAAATGCAAGCTCTTTGGCATCAGGGACCTTCACGTCCTGTCCCAGTCCCTCTTTCCAGTCCCTCCCCTCCCACGCCTCCTTGTCATGTCTTCTGCACCCTCTGGCCTCTCAGTGTTCGCCAGACATATCCTGCCTTTTAAAGTGTCAGCCCTTGGGGCCCTGGGGGCGGGGGGCTCAGTCGGTTAGGCGTCCGATTTCGGCTCAGGTCATAATCTCACCGTTCGTGGGTTTGAGCCCCGCGTCAGGCTCTGTGCTGACAGCTCAGAGCCTGGAGCCTGCTTCGGATTCTGTGTCTCCCTCTCTCTCTGCCCCTCCCCCACTCATGCTCTGTTGTCGCTCTCTCAAAAATAAACAAACATTAAAAAAATTAAAGAAAAATAAAGTGTCAGTCCTTGCTGGGGGTTCTCTCTTCCTGGGTTGCTGTTTCCTCACCTCGTCGGGCCTCTTTGAAAACCTTGCTCAAATGTGTGCTCCGTGGAGCCTTTCAGAACTCGCAGGCTGAGTTGGAAGCACTGACCACGTGTTTTCACGAGCTGTCCCTTCTTACTAGACCGTGTGCTCCTAGAGCTGAGGACTTTGTCTCATTTGTCTGCCTGTCTCTAGGGCCAGGCACAGTGTATACGTCTGCTCAGGCTGCCGTAACAAGATGACCTGGGTGGCTCAAGCAACAGACATTTATTTTCGCACAGTTTCGGAGGTTGAAAGTCCCACATCAAGCTGTAGAGGGTCCATTCGTGGCTAGTGGACGGCTGCCTTCTCACTCAGCCCTCGCGTGGCCCTTCCTCTGCGTGGTGTGCACGAGAAAGAGGGAAGGAAACTGGTCTCTGTTGTCTGGTAGGACACTAATCGTATTGGATCAAGGCCCCAGCTTTACGATCTTGTCCAACCTTAATTCCTTCTGCACCCTGTCTCCAAATACAGTGGCTTCCGCGATCCGGGCTTCAACATAATGAATTTGGCACTGGGGGCACAATTCAGTCCATAACGTGGTCAATAAGGGCTTAAATTGATTTGGGGGAAAGAAAGGCTCAAAGTGTTGTTAGTAAACACTAGTCTCAGTCTAGACACAAGCTATAGACAGATTGAATAAAAGAGTATTTTGAATAAAAAGTGGGTGTAGAATATTAAAAACCGTGAGCACAACTGGAATAAGATAACCTAGGATTGTGTATACCTATCTCATTGTATGTGCAGAATATTTGCACTGAGCCATATTAGGCAAGGATACTGTAAGCACTGTAATTGGAATCTTTTCCAGAAGAACATGTTGGATTTCAGATGTCTTTAACAGCAATAAACTCCCCAATCTATGATTTAGCTCAACTACTTCCATAATTGTTTTGAGACTCTTTTGCCAGCAAAACCCACATTTGTTAGATTGGCAAGTGCAAAACAAATCTTTAATATTTATTGTTGGATAAAATTCATATGGAAAGAACATCTCAGAGCATGGTAGGAAGACAAAGACTAAAGGTGGAGAAGGTACTGGCTAAAACTCCTCATTATGGAGACTAATGAATGAAATTCTGATTTAGCATTTCACTTCGAGTTTTCTTAAAGTAGAAACCAGCACTGTGAGAAAGGAGTGATGGAGAGACAGGCAGTTAAGAAACTAAAATATGATACATAAAGCTATGTACAGAGAAGCTGGGGAATCTGGGAATAGTGACTTGGTCTAGGGTGCAGTCTACACAGATTCTAACAGATTCTAGCTGGGGATAAAATCCTGACAGCTGTGTAGTTTGGCAATTATGATTTTCAGGTAAAATATATAGTCTGGGTGAAATATAAAGTTTGAGGATGTTGCCGATATGGAGCACGTCACTTTCACAAGAGAAAACTGAAAAGGACATTAGGGGTCACTATGCTAGTTTTTATCTACAACTTTGATCATAACCTCCATATAGTACCAGAGAGTGAGATCTGTTATATGACATCTCTGTAGAAGATGCATATTATTGTACGTTGTGAATTAGGAACCCTGATATCACACCCTAGAAGCTATTTATAGAAGAATATTGATCTCCAGTGGAAAAGCTCACATATTTCCTGGGCTCCAAATAAGATATCAAAGATGGAAGTACTTTTGGGATGGGGGACTAAGGACCTCCAAAAATCAACTAACCTTCCCTAAGAGCACCAGACCAAAGTACACGAAACGAAAAAGGCACAGAATTGAAGGAAGAAACAGACGACTCAACAATAGTTGCAGACTTCAATATCCTTCTGTCCACAGTGGATAGGCTACTTTGGCAGAAGATCCCCAAAGAAACAGATGACTTAAGCAACACTCCGAACCAGCTACACCTAACAAGCGTCTTCAGACCACTTCACCCAACGACACCAGAGTACACATTCTTCTCAGGTGCACATGGGACATTCTCCAGGATAGACCATATGTTGGGTCATAAAACAAGCCTCCTAAAGTTAAAAGAATTGAAGTACAAAGTCTGTTCTCAAACCACAGTGGAATGAGATGAGAGATCAATGAAGGAAGGAAATTTGGGAAATTCAAAAATATGGAATTGAAACAGCACATTCATAAATAAAGAACAATCAAAATCACCAGAGAAACTAGGAAATGCATAGAGATGAATGAAAATGAAGACAATATACCAGAACTTAAGGAAAACAGCAAATGCCATCCATAGAACAAAATTTATGTTAGAAAGAAGAAAGATCTCGAATCAATAAACAAAACTTCCACTCTAAGAAACTTAAGAGAGAGAGTGGGAATAAATAAAATAGAGAAAAGAAATATAATAAGAGAAAAATCAGGAAAACCGAAAACCAATTTAAAAAAAAACAACAATGACAAACAAAAACAAAATTAACAAAAATGTAGCTAGTTTGACCAAGAAGGAAAGAGAGAGCACTCAAACTGTTAAATTGGAAATGAAACATCACAACTGACTTTGAGCAATACAAAAGACTCTATGGAATATTATGAGTAATTATGCTAAGAAATTATATAACCGAGATGAAATGAACAGTTCCTAAATGTTTATAAATGTTATATCTTGTTGTTATATCTTCTTTGTCTTTTGTATCCTTTTCTGATTTAAAGTCTATTTTGTCTGATATTTGGAGAGCCACCCCTGCTCTGTTCTGATCACCATTGGCATAGACTAGTGCACTCTCTCATTTTCAATCTGTTTGTGTGTTTGGATCTAAAATGTCTCTTGTAGACACCATAGAGTTGGATCATGCATTTTTATTCCTTGTGCCAAATGGGGTCTTTTGATTGGGGTGTTTAATTCATTTACAGCTAAAGTAATTACTGATGAGGACTTTGGTCATTTTGCTGTCTGTTTTCAGTGTATCTTACAGTTTTTTGTCCCTCATTTCCTGCATTACTACCTTCTTTTGTGTTCAGTTGACTTTTTGTAGTAAAATGTTTAAATTTCTTTCCCATTTCCTTTTGTGTATATCCCAGGGCTATTTTCTTTGTGGTTACTATGGAGATTACATTTAACATCCTAAAGTTACAATACTCTAATTTGAATGTGTATCAGCTTAACTTCAGTAACATCCAAAAGCTCTGCTTCTTTACACCTCTGTCCTCACCCCTTTTGGTTGTTGATGTCCCCCAAATTATATCTATATACATTGTATGCCCAAACATAAGCTAGGAATTCTTGCAAATGCATTCATCACCTACGTAGAAAGCAAAATTTGGAGTTAGAAACCGAAGTTACAATCACATTAGCTTTTAGAATAATAATCCTTTTCATGTATGTTTCTTAAATCATGCAGAAAACCAAAAATGTATTTACAAACCATGGCTACAATACTAGCTTTTAAACAATTGCCCATGTATGTACCTTTATTGAGATATTTATTTCTCTGTCCAGTTTCAATTACTGTCTGGGGTACTTTTATTTCACCTTGAAGGACTCCCTTGAGTATTTCTTGTAGGGCAGGTCTAGTGGTAATGAACTCCCTCAAATTTGACTTCTCTGGTAATGTCTTAATTTCTCCCTAATTTTTAAAATATTTATTTATTTTTGAGAGAGAGAGACATGGACAGAGCACAGTGGGGGAGGGGCAAAGAGAGAAGGAGGTACAAAGTCTGAAGCAGGCTCCAGGCTCTGAGCTGTCAACACAGAGTCCGACCCGGGGCTCGAACCCATGAACCATGAGGTCATGACCTGAGCCAGAGTCAGACACCTAACTGACTGAGCCACCCAGGCACCCCATCTCCCTCACTTTTGAAGGATATAGGATTTTTGGTTGACAGGGCTTTTTTTTTTTTTCTTTTAGCATTTTGAATATATTGACCTCCTGCCTGAGGGCCTTCAAAGTTCCCAATAAGAAATCTGATCATCTTAGTGAGGATCCCTTGTATGTGATGGTTTGCTTCTCTGTTGTTACTTTCAAGATTTGCTCTTTGTCTTTCAAAAGTTTAATTATATTGTGTTGCTGTGGGGCTCTTTGAGTTCATCTTACTTGGACTTCATTGAGCTTCTTGGATGTTTATATTCATGTCTTCCATCAGATTTAGGAAGTTTCCAGCCATTATTTCTTCAAATATTCTATCTGCCCCTTTCTCCTACTGTGAGACTCCCACAGCATGTATGTTTGGCTCCTTGATGGTGTCTTACAGGCCCATTAGGCTCTGTTCACTTTTTTCCAGTGTTTTTCCTTTCTATTCCCGAGACCTGATCATTTCCACTGTCCTGTCTTCAAGGTCAGGGATGCTTTCTTCTAATTTTTTTGACATTTATTTATTTAATTTTTTAAAAAAATTTTTTGAGAGAGACAGAGCATGAGTAGGGGAGCGGTAGAGAGATTGGGAGACACAGAATCCAAATAAGGCTCGAGCCTCTGAGCTGTCAGCACAGAGCCCATTGTGGGGCTTGAACCCATGGACTGTGAGATCATGACCCGAGCCGAAGTTGGATGCTTAACCGACTGAGCCACCCATGCGCCCCAACATTTATTTATTTTTGAGAGACAGAGCGAGGCAGAGCATGAACAAGGGAGGGGGAAAGAGAGAGAGGGAGACACAGAATCTGAAGCAGGCTCCAGGCTCTGAGCTGTTTGTTAGCACAGAGCCCGATATGGTGCTCGAACTCACAAACTGCAAGATCATGACATGAGCTGAGGTCGGACACTCAGCCAACTGAGTCCCCAGGCGCTCCAGGGATGCTTTCTTCTGTTTGCTCAAATCTATCTCTGAATCTTTGTAGTGAATTTTCTGTTTAGGTTATCATACTTTCCAGTTCCAGAATTTCTTTTTTGTTTCTTTTTAGGGTTACTGCTCCTTTATTCCTGTTTCCATTTTGTTCCTACATCACTTTCTTGACTTTCTCCACATCTTTCTTTAGTTCTTTGAGACTGTTGTTTTAAAGTCTTTGTCTAGTAGATCTGCCATCAGGTCATTTTCAGGGACAGATTCTGTTTCGTTTTGTTTTTCCTTTGAATGAGCCATACTTTCCTGCTTCTTTGCATGCCCTTGTGGTTTTTGTTGTTGAAAACTGGACTTTTGAATCTAATAATGTGGTAACAGTGGAAATCATATTCTCCCTCTTTCCCAGGGTTTGGTTTTTTGGGTATTTTGTTTTGCTTGTTTGATTGTTTTTAATTATTTTGTTTTGCTTGTTTGATTGTTTTTAATTATTTTTTAACGTTTATTAATTTTTGAGAGAGAGAGAGAGACAGAGCAGGGGAGGGGCAGAGAGAGGGAAACACAGAATATGAAGCAAGCTTCAGGCTCTGAGCTGTTAACATGGAGCCTGATGCGGGGCTCAAACCCACAAACTGTGAGATCATGACCTGAGCTGAAGTCAGATGCTCAACCAACTGAGCTCCCCAGATGCCCCTGTTTTTGTTTGTTTTATTTTATTTGCTATCTCTGTGCTAAAGATCAGCCTGAGATGTAAACTTTAAGTTCTTCTCAGGTCTTTTCTAAGCCTTTCCCTGGGTATGCACGGATCACTTCGTAATTTTTTCCTTATATGCAAGTGTTTTTTAATGTCCTAATCTTTAGTGTCTGGCTCCCAATAGGGGGAAAAAAGAGAATAATGAGGAGGGGGGAGGAGAAAGGGGCACTGGCCCTTTACATCGACAGAAGTCACTTCAGCCTAGAGGGAGGGGCTTGCTACAGTGCAGAGAGGTGGAGCACCAGTGGCCGCCCCCCTCTGTCTGCCTCTCTGTGATCAGAAGCAGCCGTCAGTGACCAGAGCTCAGATCGCCACTCTTTGGGTTGGGAACACAGGGTCCTCCTTGCCCACATTTGCCCTCACCAGCTGTGTGTGCACTGCTGCAGGAACAAACCGCATCAAGTCGCATTTATTAAGTCTTTTTCTTTTTGTGATACCAGCTTGGTTTATGTTCCGTCTCATACATGCATGAGTCTGTTTCGGCTCTCTGTTCTGATTCACAATATATTGATCTCAGTACCAATAACTTAATTATAATAGCTTCATAGTAAGTCTTGATAACGAGCACAGCAAGTCTCTCTACATTATTCAAAGCGTTCCTGATTATACTTGGCTCTTTGCACTTCTGCCTACATTTAGGAATTAGTTTACAGGTTCTTCAAAAAAGCCCTGTTGAGACTTTATGTGAAATTGCATTTAATGTTAACATTTAGTATTAGTTTGAGGAGAATTCCTGTTGTTAAAATATCAAATTTCCTCACCCATTTATATTATTCCAAAGGTATTGTGACTTTACACATCTTTTGTTTGGTTTGCTCCTGGTTACCTTAAGTGCTTTGTAGCTACTGGAAAATGGTGCATCTTTAAAAATTAGTTCCCAACTATTTGTTGTCATCAAATGGACAAATAATTTAACGTTTGGATATTCATCTTATATCCTGCAATCTTACTGAACTCTCTTCTACCAATGGCTTGTGCTTGATCCTCTTTGAGTCTCAATATTGGAGTCTTCTGCTAATGACTTTTTTGTTTCTTCATTTCCAACATACGGTGTGTGTGCGCATCAGTGTTTTGTCTTAACAGCATTGGTCAAGAGGGGATGGAACAGTGAAGGGGAAGTGTAAAAATATTATTCCCCAGTCCTAAGTTATTATAGTTTCTGAATTCTTTGACCTATAAATTATTTTGAAGTTTATTTCTAGAAATTGTAATAATATAGACATTTTTTTTTGCTAATTTTTTGCTGTATTTTTATGATACTGAGTTCAGGAATTGGTCTTTATTATACTGGTTTTTTGTATTTGTTGAGTCTTGCATTATAGCTTAGTACATGATCAGTATTCATAAATGTTCAATATGTCCTTGGAAAGATGATACATTCTCCCATTTCATTGTGAATTTGTCAATCTCTCCGTGTAATTCTGTCAACTTTTGATTTATATGTTTTGAGATTATGCTGTTTAGTTCAAAACAGGTTCAGAAATTTTGTACCTTTGTGAGAAAATATTCCTTTTATCATAGCCTCTTAAGTCTAATGATACTTTCCATCTTTTAGCTTTTTTCTGATATTAAGATAAGTACACCAGCTTTCTTTTGGGTAATACTGGCCTATTACATCATTTTACCCTTCCTTGAGTCTCAATATTTCAGGTACTTCAGCTTTTGGTATGTGTCTCGTAAATATCATACAGGTGCATTTTTCTTATTTCTACCTTGTCTGTCATCCCCGTCTCCCAGTGGTTGGTCACTCCGTGTCCAGTTATGGGGACTGTAGACACGTATGCATTCATTGCTGCCATCTACTTTTGTACTTTGCACTTTTCATGATTTTTATTTATATGATTAAATAAGCCTCTTCTCTTTCATTGGTTCGATTGAGCTTTCATTACGTCCCTTCCTCCACTCCCACCTTCCTTTTTCCATACTTAACACTCATTTTAACTTAATCTGAAATTAACAAATGTCTCTCCTTTAGTCTTAAATAATACCAAAACCTTAAAATGCCTTAATCCAAACACCCCCTCCTATCTCTATGTCATTATTCTCAATTATTTTATTTCCGTCTATCATCCGTATGGTCTTCAGATCTATAGCACTAGATTTGTTTCCAAACAGGCAGTGCCGATTTAGATTTGCCACATAGTTACCAATTACTTTATCATTGATAAGCGTACATTTCTCTCTTCCAGATGCTTTTTTTTACGCTGACATAAATCCTATCGCATTTCTTTCAGTGAGAACCTTTAACGTGGCATTTTCTTAGTCTCTTTAGAAGGAAAACCCTCGGGCGCCTGGGTGGCTCAGTTGGTTAAGCGTCCGACTTCAGCTCAGGTCATGATCTCATGGTTTGTGGGTTCGAGCCCCGCATGGGCTCTGTGCTGACAGCTCGGAGCCTGGAGCCTGCTTTGGATTCTGTGTCTCCCTCTCTCTCTGACCCTCCCTTGATCACACTGTCTCTCTCTCAGAAATAAATAAAACATTACAAAAAATTAAAAAAAAAAAAAAGAAGGAAAACCCTCTTCTCTCCCTCGTTGTCGTATTGACGTTTAGCTGGAAGGGGAATTCTACATGGACATTTATTTTCTCTCGGCAGAAAAATCCAATTACATTCCTTTCTAGAGAGATTATGGTGTGCCGAAGCCAGTTAGTGGAGGAACTGAGCCTTGAATCCATGCCCACGTAGGACCAGAGCTTAGTTCTTAGCCAAATCCTTTGTATTTGGATTCACCAAATAACAGCATTTGAACAATAACAAACTATAGCCACATCATGAGAACACATAGGCAAATTTTAAAATAAAATGTCCAGTTCAGCTCAGCAAGCATATTTAGGACACTTCCCTTGTGCTAGACAACATGGGGGTTACGAAAGGGCACGGTTCTTTGATGGACGGAAGTGCATCTTTGCTGGACAGAAGCAGGAGGTGGTCCAGGAGCATTGACTCCATTGGGCTTTAGCCTCCTGGCCGGGGTTCTGGGGCTCCCAATACTTGGAAATAGAAAACACATTAGGCTCTGTGTGAGCCGTGAATGTCCTTGTATATTGACTGTCTTCAGTAGTACCTGTGCAGACCGGCTGGGGGGCACCCAGAAGGCAAGCCCGAGACAAAGGTGTGCACATTCCTTCACAGTTTATGTTGAAAGCGAGTGATTCCAGAGACAGGGAGGGTGCAGCAGGGACAGAGGAGAGCCAAACGAGTGTGCATTCTCAAGTCAATCACTGGGGCTCTGTGTCACTCAAGGTTCTCCAGAGAAGCAGGACGAAGAGATTTATCTTAAATAATCGGCTCATATGATTACGGAAGCTGGGAAGTCCAGGAGCTGCAGTGTGGGCCAGCAGGCTGGAGACTCCTGAGAGCTGTTGGTACCCATGAAGCCCAAAGACGATCTGCTGGAGAATTTCTTGCTCTGGGAAGTTGGGCTTTGCTCTATTCTCGGGCCTTCAACTGATTGGAGGAGGCCCACCCATATTATGGATGACATTCTTCTTTACTTAACATTCACTGTTGTAATGTTGTAATGTTAATCTCATCCAAATCTCATCCAGACTCAGTCCCCTGGTACCTGCTAGTAATGTGTAGAGCGTGCCTCGCACAGTGCAGCTCTGGACAGAGAGGGAGCACGTGCTCATGGGTGCCTCGTGTTCCATGGCCACGACTTGTCCTCTGGGATGTGAGCTCCTGGTTGCAGATGCATGAATGTGGGCAGACCCTCACAGGTGTCCTCACCGCAGCGTCGGGGCAGCCCTGAGGCCAGACACACCTGGGCGCCCAGTTACACCCGCAGGAAACAGATTGCCACGGCACCACCCAGAGTACAAGGTAGGATGAAAGGGTCGAAGGCAGGGCATAAGAGGGGCCTAATTCCTTCTAAATACCTTACTCCGTGAGCGCCCTACTTTTCCGCTTTCCACCGGAGAGTGTTAGACTCGCTGCTGTTCCCACTCATGGTAGGAAGGACGTTTGCCTTTTCGTCACTCTCCAGAACCATCGCTGTCTTCTCTGTGTCTGAATGGCCCTTCTCTGTCCACTGGTGCCAACGCGTCCTGAAGGCACCATTGAACTCCCTGACTGCCATGCCGTCTTTGCGAGCGAGGACCTGCCCTAATCTCCCTGTTTCCTCAGTTCCTTGGCTCTTATTAATTACTTAATAAACTTTTCTGTAAGCCACCAAACTTTAGAGTTTCCCTGCTTCAGCAGCCTGGACTTTGTCCTGTTATTATAATATTGTAAGTACAGTGTGGGCGAGGCAGATGCCTGGGTGGCTCAGTGGTTAAGCGTCCGACTTTGGCTCAGGTCATGATCTTGTAGTTTGTGAGTTCGAGACCCACATCGGGCTCTGTGCTGACAGCTTGGAGCCTGGAGCCTGCTTCAGATTCTGTGTCTCCCTCTCTCTCTGCTCCTCCCCTGCTCAGGCTGTGTGTGTGTGTCTCTCTCTGTCTCTCTCAAAATAAATAAACATTAAAAAAATAAAATAAGTATAGTGTTGTGGTGCCTGGGCAGCTTAGTTTGTTGAGCATCTGACTTCAGCTCAGGTCATGACCTCACAGTTTGTGAGTTTGAGCCCCGCATTGGGCTCTGTGCTGACAGCCTGCTTCAGATTCTGTGTCTCCTCTCTCTTTGCCCCTCCCCTGCTTGTGCTCTCTCTCTCTCAAAAATAAATAGATAAATATTAAGAATAATAAGCACAGTGTCAGCATAAACCTTAGCTGACCAATGCCTTCCCCACCTTTGACTCTAAACTCATGTTGGACAAGAACCAGTTGGCCTTCTTTCTTAATGAGGACGTGAGGTTGGAGGGCAGGGGAAACAGAGGACTGTGTCTATGCCTTGCTTGCCTTTCCTGCATGCACGTAGAGTAATTCTAGACAAAAACTCTGATTTCATAGCAAACCACGTGCTTCGTGAAGGCTTGGGCTGACAAAGTGGAGCTGATATAATGAGATCTTTGCTTCTTGGCCTTGACTGGGTCTTTCTGTGACACTGCATTTATTAACCAGGGTCTACCTGTAAGCTGAAGCTGAAGAAATTTTCTATGAGTGGAAAAGGCCCAGTGCTCTAAGTCAGACCCAGCTAAGTTCACGTCCAGTGTTATTACTTAGCAGTGAAGTTACTTCATCTTCCTGAGTCCTTTATTAGCATCTTTTCCCATCTGTTAAATGAAGATGATGCTTTCTACCTCCCAGGGCCCCCAGATCACCTATCACTGAGCCCAAAGGGTCTAGAAAATCCTTGGGCACTTTGTACACTTCACAAATAACAAATTTCTGTCTTTCTTTTCTTCCTTGCTCAGAAAAAAAAAAATGGGGGAAAGCCTTGATTGAAAAATCTTTCTTGAACTGCCTTATATATCCCACTTTCTCAGAAAGTATTTGAGGTGCCCTCCAAAATGTATGTAATTTGTAAATAAAGGTTCCAAAGTGCTTTTGCAGTCCTTTTAGGGCACATGATTTCCCTCTGATCCTGAGGGGTGTGTGTGTGTGTGTGTGTGTGTGTGTAGGTGGGGGGCGGGGTTAGATTAAATTCATTATGAAAGAGAAAGTGCTAAAAGATGCATAGTTTGGGAGAACTGGGCTCTGGAAGGGAGATGGAGGGCCCTGGGGCGGCTTCCTGAGTCACTGCAGCTGTCCCTCCTGGGAGCCCCCTTCCGGCCCGCCTTACCAGCCCCTGCAGGCCCAGGTCCAGCCCAGAGAGATGGAGGGTAGAGCCCCTTCCTTTCTGTCATGCACAGTGCACTGATTCCTTCGATCTGGCCTAGTGCCTGGCACCTAATGTTCAATGAGCATTCAATATGTTTGAATCCAGTCTTGTGACCTGGGTCACTCAGCTCATACTATGTCCCCAGACTTCTTTGGGGGACTTTGAACAAGACACTCACTCCAAGGTGCTTCCCAGCTCTGAAGTTCTCCTATTCCACATGTGATGTCACTTTCCAGTAGCTTCTGGTCACCAGTGACTCCTTCCATTCCCACCCCCACCCCCCAGCCCGAAGACCAGGATCAGCATGGCCTAGGGTTTGGGGATTACTCCCATTTCTTTCCTTTCTTTGACATCCAAGACTATAATCATGGTTCTTGGCATCTGACTATTCACTGATGTGCTGGGGGGTCCCCAGGACTACTCTCGGGTTCGAAACTCGCTTGAAGGAATCACAGAACTCAGAAAAGCCCTGACGCTCAGGGTCACGGTGTGTTACCAGGAAAGGATACAGATGAAAACTGGCAAAGGTAATGGGTGCCGCGGGCAGAGACCTGAGAAAGCAGGTGTGGAGCTTTCCCGGTGGAGTTGTGCGGACGGTGCTTCGTTCTCCCAGCAGTGACGATGGAAGGAAGCAGGCAGATTGGGTAGATATCAAATCCGATTTGAGGAGGTCGAATTGGTAATGTGGGCCCGGAGTTCAAAGAGGAGGCTTCAGCTGGGGACCATGGGCACCCAGGAGTAACTGAAGCCCTTCAGTGTGTGAACTGCCTACGTGGATGTCAGAGAAGACACATTCGTCAGGAACTAAACGTCCCTGGGGGGCGGTGAGCCAGCCAGGGAGACCGAGGCCCGTCAGCCTGGGATGCGCGAGGAGAGCTGGGAGGGACCGTCCAGTGTCCCAAGAAAAGGCGGGGGTTAGGGGTCTTGAAGGTACAGAAGGTTGCGTTAGATGAAGGTTATACAATAACAGTTGGATCTGGCAAAAGAGTTGGTCATGGGTGACGCTGGAAGAAAGCCATTTTGGAGAAGGGAGGGTGGGCTTAGCGCTTGGCATTGGCTGGACCGATGGGTCCCGCAGATAATGCTCCGGAGGCTGGTGGAGAGCAGGCCAGGTGGGAGATGGCTGGAGGGCCATCGCGGCGCAGGAGTGGTTTTGTGTTTCTGTTCTTCCCCCTGAGAGAGCCCTGGGCAAGCTAGGGCGCAGCAGGGAAGAGTCTAGGGAGAGGCTGAAGATGAGAAGGTGGGGGCTGGAACGCAGGGCACAGGGAGACACTTGCCGCCAGAGAGGAGGAGGGAGGAAGGAAGGATGCCCACGCACAGGAAGGGTAGAAGTTCCACCTGCTTCCTCGACGCCATGGGAGGGGCCTCGGGAGCCACTCTCTGTTTCAGCTCGGCTCTGCAAACTCCTGCTGACGGCTGACAGGTGTCACACAAACCGGAGGTACGCAGGCTAAGGGGATCCGAGGCCCTCGGGGGGCTAGAGAGGAGGGGGGGACAGCCAGCCGCGCCCAGGGCTAACGTTTGTGGAGCGTGGGCTCCAGCCGTAGCGCTTCACTCCCGCAGGAGCCCAGGGAGTGGGCAGCAGCGCGCTGCTATTTTAACAGATGCAGGGATGGAGGCGCAGAGAAACTGCATTACTGTCCTGAGCTGCGCGAAACAGGGGGCCGGCATGCGAGCCCCAGATTATCACTCTGGACGCTGGAGATGCCCCTCACGACATCAGGCGCCAGCTCCCAGGCATAAACCACGTCTCAGGAAAATGGCCAGGATGCCCGTGCGCCTGGCTGTCACCGCTTCTCGGGGGGCAAGTCCTGGTTTCATGTCAACCTCATCCTTGCAACGAAGGCGATTCATTCACGTTCCTTCTGGCGTCTCTCCAGCCCGTTAACCCTCTGCCTCCTCGGCGGAGCTGGTCTCTCTCTGTTCTAATCCTCCTTGGTTTTTAATCATAGCTACTTTCTGCATCCCAAGCTGGGCCACAGAAGATTCGTTTTAACTTAGCAATCTGTGCGGGTAATCTCAACAAACGGCTCACAGAGAAGACGGTGTGAGAGTTCGGTCTTCAGCCTGAAGCTCTTCCCCGAACCCCAGTTCCAAATATGCAGCTGTGTATACAGCAGTGGATGCCTAATGGATGTCTCTGACTCCCAGCCCCAAAGTCTGGTCTCCACCTTGACTCTGCTTCCCTTGTCTGCTGTCCCCATCTCAGTTACTAGTATCTCCGTGGTGCCCTAGGCATCTCCATAGGTAGCCTGACAATGGTGACTCCAAGTGCTTGGGATTATACCTCTCCTCTCAGACCCCACATGTGATGGGCTGATGTTTCCCATTTTTTCTCTCTTCAAAGTACCCATGTCCACAATCCAACCATATAATGGTTGATTTTATGTGCCACCTTGGCTAATGGTCCCCCACCATTGGGTCAAACACTAGTCCAGCTGTTGCTGTGAAGGTATTTTTTTTTTTAGATGAGATGAACATTTAAATCAGTAGCCTACCAGGGTACCTGGCTGGCTTAGTTGGTAAAGCACACAACTCTTGATCTCAGGGTCATGAGTTCAAGTCCCATGTTAGACATGGAGACTATTTAAAGTAGAAGTTTTTTTAGTTAAAAAAAATAAAGCAGTGGACTCGAAGTAAAGCAGATTACTCTTCATGAGGTGGTGGGCCTCATCCAATCAGTTGAAGGCCTGAAGAAACAAAAGACTGAAGTCTCCCAAGGAAGAAGGAATGCTACCTGCGACTTTGGACTTGAGTTGCAACATCAACTCCTCCCTGGGTCTCTAGCCTGTTGGCCTTCTCTGAAGATTCTGGACTTCCTGGTTTCCATAATTGTGTGAGCCATTTATTTTTAACATATATCTCCCTGGAGAAAGAAGAAATACTCTTTCTGGAGAAATTAAGAAACACTCATGACAATTAGAATCGTCATTTCTGCAACTGTTTACATCGTCATAGCTGGTATTTGTAACTACCTTCTTCCACCACCTGTTCCATATTCCATTTACCCTCAGCAAGCACGTTAGTTTGTCATGATTTTTTTTTACCTGGTGGGTGACCCAAACCTTCATTCCTGAGGGTCTGGGGTGTCCCAGGTGCCCCTCAGATTGCCATTCTAGACAGAAGAGACTGCAAAAATAAACAAAGGCATGGGGAGGTCAGAATGGGCATGTTAGGTCCATTTCTGTAGACACCGCACTGGGCAGGAAGGGCGAGAATGAGCAGCTTGGGCTGCATGGTGAGGTCTCTTGTAAGTTTCCTGTTCTTACGTATAAAAATTCCACTTTACTACTAATTCAGGAAGCTTTACGTGCCTAGTTATTCAGAACTGACTCTTATGGGGCGCCTGGGTGGCTCAGTCGGTTGAGTGTCCGACTTCGGCTTGGGTCATGATCTCACGGTTTGTGGGTTCGAGCCCCGCGTCGGGCTCTGTGCTGACAGCTCAGAGCCTGGAGCTGCTTCGGATTCTGTGTCTCCCTCTCTCTCTGCCCCTCTCTTGCTTGTGCTCTGTCTCTCTGTCTCTCTCAAAAATAAATCAACATTAAAAAAAAAAAAGAACTGACTCTTAGATGCAGGCATTCTGTGACTCGGCACTGTCTCTTTTTCACTTTTCCCACCAACTTCTTCCCTTTGTGTGGATTCACATGCAATTAGCCAAGTGGGGCTTTGGAATTTTTCTTATATACACACATCTGTTTAAGTCATAAATCAGATTACCAGTCGATACTACAATATTAGTGAGTGGATTATAACATTTTAAAAAGTAATCTTTAATTTTGCAGTAAGTTTAGATTTATATAAAAGTTACAAAGATAATACAGAGAATTCATTTACGTTGGTCAAAACTAAGGGATTAATATCAGTACGTTACTACTAACTAGACTCCAGACTTTATCCGGATTTCCCCCAGGTCCGCACAAACGGCCCTTTTCCATTCCAGCTTCTAGTCCAGGATATCACGCTCAGATGTCATGTCTCCTTGTTTTCCTCTGAGCGTGACAGTTTCGCAAATCTTGTCTTATATGTCCTGACTTAGGTGATTTTGAGGAGAACTGGTCACGTTTTGTTTGTTTGTTTTGTAGAACGTTCCTCGATTTAGATTCATGTATACACTGGAGTTTTGAGTTTTAGGACTGGTACCACACAGATGGAAACTGCCCTCCTTCTCACATCAGACGGGGGACGTGACTTCAACATGAACTAGTACTAGTTAGTGATGTTAACTCTGACTACTAGGTTAAGGTGGTGTCAGCCAGATGGTCTGGTTCAACCAGTCCTTGTCCTGGGTGTGGGGGTGGAGTGCAGGAAATTAATCTCCACCTCTTTGTGGAACGAATATCTACATACATTATTTGGGATTCTTTTGAAAGGAAAGTTTATCTCTTCTCTCTTTATTCAATAACTTATTTATACCCGCGTGTACTCATATATATTTATGTTATGCTTTGTTGTATAATCCAATACTACATTATTCTGTTTAAATTTTTCCAGTTTTGGCCATTGGGAGCTCTTTGAGTTTGGCTCCTTCTTCTCTTTGACATGTCCCATCCTTTATTTTCTTTCTTTCTTTTTCTTCTTCTTGTTTTTTTAAGCACTTCCTTTCTTTTCGGCACTACAAGTTGCTCTAGGCTTATCTTCCATTTTCTCTGCTCCAGCCCTAGAGTCAGCCATTTCTTCGAGGAGCTATTGTGACATTTTATAAACTTCTCAGTAGAGTTTTAAAAAAAATCTTAGTATGGTTTTGAACAGACAGAACATGAAGTTCAATTATATTGAATGTTTGAATATGACAGAATGGAGAGTACTATATAGATTGTGTTGATAGGTTTTTATCCTTGTGAGAAGAGAATGATCTATTTACATTAATTTGTATTGTAATTACCTTATTTTAAACGTGATATTTACACAGCAGAAGCTGTTTCGTGCTTGAGTATGTGGAAGCATATGCAGGAGTATAAGGTTCTGAATGTGTCCCTTAGCTCGTTTGTTAATTTTGTTTTTCAGCCGTATAATTGGGTTTTTCCTTTGCTTATTCAATCACGGAAGAAAAAAAGTGTGTTAGAATCTCCCAAACATGATGATCAACTTGCAAATTTTCTCCCAGTAATTCTCTTAGTTTTTGCTTTATATATTTAGAAGCCATGCACACATACTAAATGCACACTTCTTTAGAATTGTTCTTTCTTCTTCTTATATTATATATAAAATATATATTATATATCACATATAATCATATATATTATTATATATATCTAGTTGTTCAGATCCCAAGTTAACTAGTGATCGTGGCTGTCTTTATCCATAGCTAGTTTTTTGTTTTTATTGTGATAAAAAGATAACACAACATAAAATTTACCTTTGTGACCATTTCTGAGTGTGCAGTTCACTGACGTGGTACATTCACATTGTGGTGCATCCGTCACTATCATCCATCTCCCGCTCTTGATCTTCCTGCACTGAAACTCTGTCTTCATCACATAGCCGTTCCTCACTTCCTCCTCCCCCTTATCTCCTGGAAATCGTCACTCTACTTTGTCTCTCTGAATCTAACTACTCTCGGTGCCTCAGGTAGGGAGACCATACAATATTTGCCCCTTTGTGTCTGGCTTACATCACTCAGCATAACGTCCCCAAGGCTACCCCATGTTGTAGCAAGTGTCAGGATTTCCTTCGTTTTTAAAGACTGAAATGTGTGTGTGTGTGTGTGTGTGTGTGTGTGTTTACTCACATATTTATTTACAGATTGACTCCTACATAAAATATATATTATTTATTTTCAAGAATATGTGTAAACACACATTTTTACTTATCCATCCATCTGCCAACGGACTCGTGGGTTGTTTCCATCTTTAATGCTGCTCTGAGCACAGGTACAAAAATATCTATTCAAATCCTGCTCTCAATCCGTTTGTGTATATCTGCAGAGGTAGAATCCCAGGGTCATTGGACAACTGTATGCTTAGTCTTCTTAGGAACTGCCATACTGATTTCCACAATGGCAGCACCACTTAACATTCTTACCAGTGACACACAAGGCTTCCAGTGTCTCCACATCATTACCAGCACTTCTTATTTTCTGGGGTTTTTGTTGTTTGTAAGTAGCCATTGTAATAGGTGTGACATGGCATCTCACTGCAGTTTTTGTAGTAATTTTTAAGTAATTATTTATTTTTATTTTTAAAATTACATTTATTTTTGAGAGAGCAAGAGAGCACAAGCAAGGGGGAGGGGCAGAGAGAGAGGGAGACACAGAATCAGAAGCAGCTCCAGGCTCTGAGCTGTCAGCACAGAGCCCGATGCGGGACTCAAACTCATGAGCAGGGATATCATGACCTGAGCCGAAGTCAGATGTTTAACCAACTGAACCACTCAGGTGCCTCTTTGTAGTAATTTTTAAATGAAAGTTTTATTTTTTCGAGATTCACAGCTTTCTTTTGGTAAGGTTTTGCCTGGTATATAGTTTTCCATACTCTGCTTTTCAACTTTTCTGTAACCTAATGTTTAAGGGGAGTTTCTTGGAAACAGAAAATTATTCATTTTTTCTATTCATATCCAATCTGACGATCCTTGTCTTTTAACTGGTATGATTAGTCCACTTATATTTATTGCTGTATTAGCATAATTAGAGTTAATTATGGCATACTATTTTGTATTTTCTACTTGTCCTGCTTTTTACATTAAAATTTCTTTCTCTTTTCTTGATTTCTTTAGGAATTAGTTTATTCAATTTTCATTCCATAATTTCTCTTCTGCTGCCGTCAAGTTGTAAACTTGGTTTTTATTCTTTCAATGATTGGTCTTGAAACTTTAACAAGCACACTTGACTTCCTGAAGTCGAAATTTAATAACTTTATCATCATCCAAATAATATCAAGACATCATCACATTGAAACTCCAGTCATCTCCCTTCTAGCTTATGAGCTTTTATGGTTGAATATTTTAGGTAACCCCACCCCCAACATTAGCCTCTATTGTAGAGTATATTATTTACTCATTATTCCTTCAGTTCTATGTGTGGGAAGATTCACTAGCATACCTCTGCTAGCCTTTCTCTGCCTGACCTAAACTAATGGGTAAGTTTGGAGAGGAAAAGTAGGCATGTGTAGCCTTATCCTTTTTTGGAAGGGAGTTATTCTCAGGGGGAATAAAACTGATCCTTCTCCTCCATGCTGTAAGTTTATGAAGGCAGGTTCCCATGTACTTGGCAGTAGGGAGGGCAAGGTGCAGCTGTGGAAATCTAGAGCTGCCTGCAGCTGGCTGGGTTAGGTAGTCTAATTCTGGGGCTCAGTAATATGAAGTCTCGTTGCTTGCAGATCTAAGCTACATTTTCCAATATTAGTTTTTGTCAGTAATAAAGGTGGTATTGTGCTCTTCCCTCTGACTTATGTGTTCTTGTTTCATGGCCATTCCCAATTCATTCATGGAAAAGGAATGCTTTTTATTGGGATTGCTAACACCCTAACAAATTTCTGTTATTGCCTTATTTTTTTTTTTTTGTTGTGATGAACAGTTTATTTATGTTAAGCTTTTATTTTAATTCCAGTTAGTTAACATACAGTGTCAAATTAGTTTTGGGGTTATAAAATAGTGACTCAACAGTTCATACATTACCCTGGACTCATCACGATGGGAGCCCTCCTTAATCCCCATCACTCTATTATTATTTCATATAGAAATTACATTATTAAGATATTCCTAACATTTACCTTTTTTTTTTTTTTTTGGCTCACCTTTTATTCTTGTATCTCAGACTATTCCTTTAGGAATAACTGTTCTTAAAGTTATCTTTTATTTGCTCCTTTCATCAAGATATACTTCTGGTAACTTTCTCAATTTTGTTTGACTTAATTTTGTCCTTATTCTTGAAATACAAGATAAATAAAATAAAACAAGAGCGTGAGTGGGAAAGGGGCAGAGAGAGAGGGAGACACAGAATCCGAAGCAAGCTCCAGGCTCTGAGCTGTCAGCACAGAGCCCGTCGTGGGGCTCAAACCCACGAATTGCAAGATCATGACCTGAGCTGAAGTCAGATGCTTAACTGACTGATCCACCCAAGGGTCCCTGTCCTCCTCTTTACCAACTTAGAGTATAAGCTCTTCAAGAGTGGGAACTTGCTTAGGAATGCTTTGTATGGTAAATCACTGCTTTTAATCATGGGCTCTCATTTGTTTCTCCAGATCTGTGTGGGGAATTGGACATTTACTACTGGATTGTGCTTTAGATAGATTATGGAGCTAAGCTGGCTATTTAAAGGCTTTCTTTCTTTCTTTCTTTCTTTTTTTCTAATGTTTATTTATTTTTGAGAGAGAGACAGAGTGTGAGAGGAGAGGGAGGGGCAGAGAGAGAGGGAGACACAGAATCTGAAACAGGCTCCAGGCTCTGAGTTGTCAGCACAGAGCCCGATGTGGGGCTCGAACCCACAGACCGCGAGATCATGACCTGAGCTGAAGTCGGACGCTGAACCGACTGAGCCACCGAGGCGTCCCATTACAGGCATCCTTTTTGACGCGTTTTGTGTTTTATAGGGCATCTTTGGTTGAATACAAGTTCCACATATCAGAAGAAATTTTGCTTACAGTGGGATGCTCTTGGTATTAATTGCACAGCTATATGTGCATTCAACCAGTACAAGATAATCTGTGGAAGCCTCTGATATTATCTACTTGGTCAAAACAACGCTTCTCTCATAATATGTGTATTTAACAGTCATGCGGCACCAATCACCCAAACAGAGGGAGAGATAAAGCCACATTTCTTGGCTAATGAGAAGTTGTCTTTTCCCTGCTACCTTCCAGCCAGAATGTCTGATAAGCACATCAGGCTCCCTGGCCAGGCAGGAGGGTGCTTTCGCTGAAGTCCAGTGCAGGAGGGGGAAGACAGAGTGGTTGACATGCTTTGTTCTCTTAAGAGAACAGCTACCCCTCACTCCGAGTTATTTCCAGGAACAGCTAGCTACCTTCCCTTGTTTCCCTAAGAAACACACCCAGGGTAGGAGGCAGCCTGGCAGCGCTGGGCATTTTGATGCACCATCCTTCTGGAAAGCACAACCAGGTTTAGCTCACTGCTCCCATCCAAAGCATGATGCTCATTTCAAGAGAGCAAGGGAGTGTTTCCTCATGTGCTTTCCTTCCTTGGGCAGTGCATAGAACACCCCAAAGACAATGGGGGAACCCAAGGGGCCCTGTGAACAACAGGCTACAAAATTATTTGGGGAATTAGGGTTGCAGATGAAGTAAATGTTTCCAAGACTCTGCAAATCATTCTCACAAGCCTACAGAGAACAGTTGAAGAGCTTCAGAATGAGAAAGTATAAAATAGTAAAGAACGAAATCAGAGTGGATGGGAATTATCAGGGCAGCGAATGATCATTTTGGGACTCCTTTAGAGATGCCCATTGCCCTGTCAGTACTGAGTATTCCCAGAAAAAAGTGCTCAGTTGTCAATTGTGTTGAGATTAAATTTTTTTTTAATGTTTATTTTTGAGAGAGAGAGAGAGAGAGACAAAGCAGGAGCAGGGGAGGCCAGAGAGAGACACACACACAGGATCTGAAGCAGCTCCAGGCTCCAAGCTGTCAGCACAGAGCCCGACGCGGGGCTCGAACCCACGAACCATGATATCATGACATGAGCCAAAGTTGGACACTCAACCCACTGAGACACCCAGGACCACCAACTGTGTTAAAAATTTTTAAAAATGGTTCCTATGTGTTGCGTTTTTTAAAAACGCCAAACAGAATTATAATTTTGTCTCCTCTTTAAGTCATTTCTGAAGCTCTAAGATCACTAGATCTTGCAGGTTTTGCAATTCCTGCAATAACATTTTCATCAATGGAGACAGTGGCCAGACAGCAGCTAGGCTGTTTGTTACCTCCTGCTAATCCCGACGATGGTCTTGGATAAGGCCTCTCCTAAGTGTGCCTCTGATCCCTAGCTGTCATTTCTCCCTGCCTTCAGAGTGTCTGCATGTTGAAAGCGCCCTGCATCAGCCCTTCCAGAGCACAGCACTTGCTGCCTTAATTAATGTGCCTCACGTCCATCAGGAAGCACAGTGCCCTGTGGCACGTGGCTACACTGATGTAGCTCGACATCTAATTTCAAGCAGCTAAATGTCAGGGGAGGGGAGGCCACCCCATTTTGGGAGCGTGACTTTGAAGGCGGGTCCCGTTGCTAGGTTCCTCATCCTCACTCCTTGCTCCCATGGAGTCCAAGGCAATAAATACCCCACACCTGAAAGAGAGAGATCTCAGCACACCCATCAGCTCTCCTTCACCTCCTTGGACGACAGAAGATGGTGAGGTCGCAGGCAGTTCCTGGGGGAAGCCGTTCTCCCTGAGTAGAAGGGCAGAGAGGTTTTATTTGAACTCGATCTTGAAATGGGAGTAAGTGTCATAAAATATGGAAAAGGTTATGTTCAGGGGGCTCTACTCCTGCCTCTGGAGGAAACCCTGATGACAAACCACCCTCCTTCAAGAACGTTCGGAAGAGCTAAATAAGGTACCCCAAAACACCTGCTGCAAGGGCAATGGCATAGCAACCAAGGCAGGCAGGGCTGGCGTGACCCTCAGGGCACTGCTGATCCGTGGCGCGGGGCCCTCCTTGGCTGTCCCAAGGTGCCGAGGGGACAGACATTGGCGTTCCTGCTACCGAAGCGCTCAGGACATGATAAGAGACTGAATAAGTCCCTGGTTTAGAATTCCAGTTTCTCCCTTAACAGTGAATAAGAAATAAAACTATCCAGGAGTGTAAAGTATTGGTTACAGCCCATGCCTACCCCCTGGACCAACAAATAGACCCTTCGTGGGAAATGAAGTTCTCATCGGAAGGTTCTTGAAGAGCATGGATTCAGGCCTGTGGGGACAGAGTTGACGTTTCCAGCACAGCACAGCCAGCCTGACTCGGGCCGGTACCTTTGTGAGCGGACAGCCGGCGCCCCGGAGCCGGGCTGCCTGGCCCTGGACAGTGTCCAGACAGACACTGCAGATTCGGCTTTTTGGTTTTCCCTTTCCTCTCTTCACCACGATCCCTATTCTTTTAGTGAGCACGGGATTCCCTCAAACCTGGTAAAATACGATGGATTTGGTTCCTGCTTGCTAATTCACACTCATATTGCAGTCTCTGAGACCCAAGTGCGTGGCTGGAGCTGGCTGCCTCCGGCTCAGAAGGACCTCTACCCGACTCTGCACCCAGTTCTGTCAAGGTGGCCCCCTGCGGTGCCGGTGGCGGGCGTCCTCACACCGTGGATTGGCAGACACCACACATCAGGGCTTCTGCCTCAGAGAGCCTGTTGTTACATACCTACCAGCACACCACCGCCCGGGCGTCTTCACTGGAGGGCTGGCTGTTGGGTATTCCAGACTCTTGGGGTTCACGTTCATAGAAATTCCCCCCAGTCAGTCCTGCACATCATTAGTGTTACTTGCATCAAGAGTTCCAGGATAAGGGGCGCCTGGGGAGCTCCGTCAGTTAAGCGTCCTACTTTGGCTCAGGTCATGATCTCACGGTTCGTGGGTTCGAGTTCCGCATCGGGTTCTGTGCTGACAGCTCAGAGCCTGGAGCCTGTTTCAGATTCTGTGTCTCCCTCTCTCTCTGACCCTCCCCTGCTCACGCTGTCTCTCTTCTCTCTCTCAGAAATAAATAAAACATGAAAAAATTAAAAAAAAAAAAAGAGTTCCTGGATAAATCTCAGAGAACAACCTCCTTTCTCTTCTCTCCATGTTTTTTTGGGGGCAACATTTCACTTTTGCCCCATGTACCGGCAGAAAGGCCAGACCCCAAAGAGCCTTGAACAGAAGGCTCAGAAGAACGAAGGAGGGTGATGAGTTAGGAAGCCGGCAGCCGGTCCATCCACAGGACGACCAAGGCCTCACGTGGTAACGATAGCTAGATGCCCATGGCGCACCCTCGTGAACTTCCCGGACTGCTGTTCCATTTGGAAGTTGCGCTCTCTCCGAAGACCAGCATGTACCAGTTTGCCGGACCCCTCCCTTCCCAGTAGTCAGTGTTTTCAGGGCCCCAGGAGAGGGGAACGTTCAGGAACAGACCCTTGGGTTTGTTATGCCAACACTAAACCACATCAACCCTCCAGAGGTCAGGAGGTCTGTGGTTACAGAGTGACAATTGCCAATGAGAAGTGATTTTACCGTATTTATACACAGGCATCGGACATGACTCTTCTCATTAATACACATCAGAAGTCTATTTCGAGTGACCTGAGAGTTTTCCCTGTTAAGCCTGACGGTGTCCTGTGCAAGGTTTCGTTTGCTCACGGTTGTGTCCGCGTGTAGCCCAGAGCACAGTTTGGATTGCTTTGTAAATAGGCTGTTCCTCACAAAATTCCCTCCGTAACCAGCAGCGGGCTGTGGTGGATCCAAAACAATCTGCCTTTGGAGACAGAGCCTGTCCACGTGTCCCAGTACCTAAAGACCGAAGAGTGAGGTTGAATACTTATTCCGTATTTGCGAAGGGCTGTTTGATGAGGCAGGTAAGCTGAGCCAAAGGACTAGCCATCGACACAGAAGAACCTCACGACACCATCTGATGTGAGCTGGGGGCTCCTCGTAGGGACAAAGCCACGCAGTGTACAAATCAGCACCCTCCAAGGCCAGGCTCTCCAGAGAAACGGGCTTTTTAAAGATGAAGATTCAAAGCGAAAATAGTCATGTACTTTCTTTTAAAATAATACCAAAAGTGAAATAAAATAAAATAAGAAAAAAGTAGAATAAAATATAAAATAATAAAATAAAATAAGAAATAAATAAAAAAGTAAAATAATAAAAAATAAAATAAAATAAAGACTAAAGATAAAATAACAATAACATAAAATAAAATAAAAATAATAAAATAAAATTTTAAAAAAGTTAAGTTAAAAATAAAATAGGGGCTCCTGGGTGGCTCAGTCGGGTAAGCGTCCAACTTCGGCTCAGGTCATGATCTCACAGTTCGTGAGTTCGAGCCCCGTGTCGAACTCTGTGCTGACAGCTCAGAGCCTTGAGCCTGTTTCAGATTCTGTGTCTCCCTCTTTCTCTGACCCTCCCCTGTTCATGCTGTCTCTGTCTCTCTCTCTCTCTCAGGAATGAATAAAACATTTTAAAAAAGTAATAAATAAATAAATAAAATAAAATAATGTCTAACTGTGCCATGCTCGAACCTTTCCCAAAGATATTCCATATGTGTTGTTTTATTGAAATTCTTATGATTGTGGGGTGGTGAGATTGGCAAACTATGTGTTACTCTCTTCGCCAGCCTACAGACAGTAACACTGAGGCTCCCAGAGGGACATGGCCGAGGTGGCCCAGCAGCAAGGCTCCCGGCCTGGCACTTATCTTGCTGACCACGAAGCTCATGACAATTTATTTTTGTGGATAAAATGTACTCAGCTATAGATGTATTTTTTAAGCTACTGATAGAAAGTAGGGGGCTCCTGGGCAGCATAGTCAGTGAGTGTTGGACTCTTGATTTCCACTGAAGTCATGATCTCAGGGCTGTGAGACTGAGCCCCATGTCAGGCTCTGTGCTGGGCATGGAGCCTGCTTGGGATTCTCTCTCTCCCTCTCTCTCTGCCCATCCCCCACTTATGCGCACATGCGCGTGCTCTCTCTTAAAATAAATAAACATTAAAAAATAAAAATAAAGTAGCACACGGCATAATGTTATACCTCTGAACAAATTTAGTTCAAGATGCATTTGAAACTAATTCATCTTCTCTTTTCTTTAACCACTTGCGGGTCATTTAGTTGACAAGTATAGTTCATCTCCCCTCGTAGGGTCTCAGCGTTACATCGTTTACAAAGAAAACATTTTATCATGACAAAGATTCCTTTAGTCAGCCTCCGGAAACTTCTAGGTCCACCGGTACACCCTTTGTAAAATCTGGGTTTAAGCAAGCACCCTGCTAAGGTGGTTCGACGAGAGTTCTCCCCGCCCTCTGAGCATCAGATCACCCTCAGTAACTGCTCAGGCTCCTCATTCTCCACCCCCACCCCGGTGAGGTCTGGTCACCCTGACCTGTCTTCAGCAAAGGTGGGGGTTTAGCTGGACACCCCCACCCCCCTACCTGATGTTCCCTCTCAGTACGTTTCCATCCACTGACCTCACCTGCGCCTTGCCTAGCAGCCCCCACTCGCCCGAGCTACGGTCCGGGTTGAGCCCAGCTTCTCCCCTGCACGGCCGAACCCCACCGGGGTGGGCCCTCCGCCTATCACAGAGGTCCTGGGTACAGTGTGCCTTCCTATCTTTAACAAGTGTCAGCGAAGATGTTTTCCTTAATCTTTGCAAGCTGAGTGTCCGGCAGTCTTCAACATAGAAAGAAATGTACGTGACTTCCATAAGCCATTTGCCTTTTTTGTGATCATAGCGGCGGGCTGGGGGGAGGTTAGATTTTAGTTCAATATGCTTTTCCCCATCCACATCACCACTAGATCTCCCTCCTCTTTTTTTTTTTTTTTTTCTTTTCCACTGCTTTCCAACCAGAGCTCACCTTCTCTGCCAGAGAGATCCAATCACCTCTTTCTCCTTTGAAGCCAGACCCTGTCAGCTGAGCACTGGTGCCTCGGTCCGCCATGGCCTGCAGGCGGGGGTGGGGGGGTGGAGGTGGGGGTTGGAGGGAAGGGAGCTGGAAGGCGGGAAAGCCGATCATCGTGGGCGCCCTGAATTTCCCAGACAGAGGAGCCTGTTCCAGAGCAGCCCGCTCCCTGTGCCCCTTCACCCCTTCCTCTGAAGACTGGACACGCAGGCTCCTGACTTTGTTCTTTGCTCTTTTCCAGATAAAGGAAAGAGCATGTACCTCCTGTGTGGGTGTGTCAGGGAGGTTCTGGGAAATGATAAACCAATCCTCATTTTTTAAATGTTTTTATTTATTTTTGAGAGGCAGAGAGAGACAGAGTGTGAACTGGGGAGGGGCAGAGAGAGAGGGAGACAGAATCCAAAACAGGCTCCAGGCTCTGAGCTGTCACCACAGAGCCCGACATGGGGCTCGAACCCACGAGCTGTGAGATCATGACCTGAGCCGAAGTCGGACGCTTAACCGACTGAGCCCCCCAGGTGCCCCTAAACCAATCCTCATTTTAAAACCAACTTGGACTCATTAGAAAGTCAACTGGCTGCTTGGGGACTGTCCCTTCCCTCTTGTCCGGCCCAAAATCCCACCTGCTGGCAGGAGTCAGGACAGAATCCATCACACGGTCTGGATGATGAAGATGAAGGTGTCCAGCTCACATCTGCAGCCCTCTCCACTGCTCCGTGAACACTCATTCAACCCTGACAACAACCTAAAAGGCTGGGGAAACTGAGGCATGAGATCCTGGGCAGTTTGCACCCGTCACAAGGCTGGTGAGTATCCGAGGCGAGTCTGAGCCGCGGCATGGTGAGCTCTCTGGGGCCCGGCCCCAGCCTAGCACTGAATCTTCATTTCACGGACGCGGGAACGCTGTGAGGGACGTAAGGACGCCCCTCCTTACCGCTGTCCCCTCTGGGGAAGAAAAGAATCACTTCAGGCCATGTGAATGTTGGCACGTTTTTGCAGCCACTGCAAAATTTTCCTGGTCATGGTGCAGCAGCTTTTACAGGATACGCCCACTGTATCAACTCACCATGACTCTGAAATCCATAACACAGTGTATGTACATCAGTGAATACAACGTATTAAAATAGAACGTAAAGGAACACATATATTTAAGCTGATGAAGGCCACAGCTAACGGACCCTCAGTGGACACTCATCAGTTCCCATGGATTCCCTACCATTCCTTTTTTTTTTTTAAGTTCATTTATTTATTTTCATAGAAAGAGAGAGAATGGAGGAGGGGCAGAGAGAGGAGGAGAGAGAAAATCCCAAGCAGGCTCACAGAGCCCAATGCAGGGCTTGGACCCACAAACCATGAGATCATGACCTGAGCTGAAAACGAGAGTCAGACACCTAACCGTCTGAGCCCCCAGGCTTCCCTCCGGGGGATCCTCTAGTTTCTACACTTCCTGGCAGAAATTCTGAGAGGGAAGGAGTCAACACAATGGTTTTGTGTTTCAGCCACCCTTTCTCGGTGGCTCCGTGAACTTTCCTGGAACTTCTTGGGACCCTTATCACTCTGTTGAATTATAGTTATTTATGTGCCAATTTCACTTCCCCCTCCCCCACATTCTAAGGATGGGCTTGAGCTTTGATTCATCCGTCTGTCCCTCTTCCTTTCTACCCACTAGAGCCCACCCCTCGCCACACAGCGTCTGGTGCTGTCCCTTGCCTGCTGGAAGGGCTCAGTACCTACTTGACGGATGGATTAATGAACCAAGCCCCCACTAAGACCCTGCCTGATGGAAGAGACGCATGCACGCACACCCCAGCTTGTCTCCATGGCCTAGATAAGGACCACCAACGGTTTCTCTGCCCAACTTGCACTATATCAGAAGGCGTGAGAACAAGAAGGCAAAGCAGTTACTTTTGGTAAAGTCCAAATAAGACTAGTGAAGTTGTACGAATACTTGAAGGGAGACACTGAATCCCAACGAAGAGGGTCTAGCTCCCCATACCATCACCACAATCACTGCCACTGGGTCACTGCTGGTTCCAGAGCCTCGGTGGCCTGGAGATTGTAGAGGACCCCCCCCATCTCTGTTCACTGGCAGGTTGATGTTCCATAGCTTCAGCTCTGAACGACCTGAAGCTCATGATCTACAAATTCCCACTCGGTGAGGCCGATGAGTGTCTTTTCTGCAGGAAGGAAATACATCTCAGATAAAGTAGTAAGAGTCTCTTAAGCAGCCTTATTGAAATCAGGGCCCAATTCTGGACATGCTGAATCGGGGGACGGCTCTGGTGTCTATGCTCGAATTTGTATTCTCATTGGGAACATTTACAAAGCGACAGTGGAAGTTAGCACTGCAAGCGTACTGTGATAGAAAGCAACAGTGCAGGCTGTGTCCTGGGGTGGGTCGCGGTCAACTCGTACGTGGCGGGTCTCAGAATCGCGATAACGGAGTGGTGCCTCTGGACTGATCCTGCTTGGGGAGGCTGCCCCCAGGGGACAATCTCATACTGCCCTGGTATGAAAAAGTGGTAGCGTGCCCGGGGTTCCGGTCGGCAGGCTGACCTCCCTGAAGTTCTACAGCCAGACTGGCACAATTATGTGGAAATCAATGAATGGGATGATTGATGCTTTCCATTCCCCAAGCTGATTTCTTTCTATTTCTTCTCATTACTTGATGAGCCCGTGTACTAATTAATAGCTGTTACTTCATCCTCAGCAGCTTAACCAGCTGCTGCAAATTACGGCGGGGCTGAAAACGAATGATTGCCAGGATACGCTAATTACATCTCAAGGGAAGTGCCCGAGATATCCAGACTGTTCTCTCTCTTCTTTCTGGTTGCCTTCCCCTAGTGAGTAAGTTTGCTCTAATCACTTTTGAAGGAAGCAAGTTGCTCTGTGATGGTAGCACATTGGGCTTTGTAAGTGTGAGAGCTGAGTGTGGATTGGATCTGTTAGCAGAGTGGTCGGCCGTCTTTGAAATGAGATGTGCTAAGGCCTAGCCCGTTTCCTGTCTCATGTGCCGGGAAGGGAGATGCTGAGTGCATGTTGGCACAAGGCATAAAAGAAGGCAGGTGGCAGATTGATATGCACTCTCCAGCTCGTGACTCAGGCCATCGGCCCTTTTAACCCAAGAGGAAGAGGGTGGGGTAGTAGAAACAGCCCACAGATCAACAAAAACTCAGAGGGTGCCCTGTGCGCCATGCGGGTGGCTCGCTGGACACAGGAGGACCCCCTGCATCAGTAGTTTGGACTTCATACCATATGAGTGTCCACGTTTCACATTTTGCGTTGCTAGGTAAGGATTAAAGACCCGGGCCGGAACCTGAATGGATCAGAGGCCTTCTATTTTTGTTCTCCTTTTCACTAAATAGAATTCGACTAAATTTGTTGGTGTTCTTGGCCATCAAGTCTGGCTCCTTCTCCTCAGCCCTCCTTTCTACAGGTTGAGAGTCACTTATCACAAGCACCAGAGACTCTTGTTCTGAGGGCTTTTCCTCTGTCTCTGAGACCATATGGGGCCTGGGCACTGGGCAAGCCAAGCCAGAAGTGTAGGTGAGCTAATGCCCCAGAAGCAGCCCTCAACTGAGGTTGAAATAATTATTATACGTCCACTACTAGCCATTACAGCACTGCTTAAGCCCAGCATGCCAGCCTCTCAGGGGGTAGCTCCCAGACGCATTCTGTGGATCCCTATGGATTGAGCTCCAAGTACCCTGCAGGTAACTTGCTTGATAACACTGTACTGGCCCTTCCCTTCCCTGCCTCACATCCCAGCCCATCTCATCGGAGCTCCCAGGGATCAATCCCTTCCCATGACAGGTTGAATTGTGCCCCCTCCTCAAAGATGTGTTGAAGTCTTAAGTCTCGATACTTGTAACTGTGACCTGATTTGGAAATAGGGTCTTTGCACATGTAATCAAGTTACAACGAGGCCATACTGAATAAGGATGTTCTTTTTTTTTTTTTTTAATTTTTAATGTTTTATTTATTTCTTTTTTTTATTTATTTTTATTTTTTTTATTTATTTCTAGGAGAGAGAGAGATAGACAGTGTGAACAAGGGAGGGTCAGAGAGAGAGGGAGACACAGACTCCGAAATAGGCTCCAGGCTCTGAGCTGGCAGTCAGCACAGAGCCCGACACGGGGCTCGAACCCACAAACCGCGAGATCATGACCTAAGCGAAAGTCGGACGCTTAACCGACTAAGCCACCCAGGCGCCCCTGTTTTATTTATTTCTGAGAGACAGAGTGAGCAGGGGAGGGTCAGAGAGAGGGGGAGATACAGAATCTGAAACAGGCTCCAGGCTCTGAGCTTTCAGCACAGAGCCTAACGTGGGGCTTGAACCCACGAACTTCGAGATCATGACCTTAGCCGAAGTCGGACACTTGCCTGACTGAACCTCCCAGGCGCCCCAAGGATGTTCTTGTAGGAAGAGAAGGGACACAGAGAAATGCACAGGGAGAAGTCCTTGTGAATGGAGAGGGAGAGATTGGAGCAATTCATCTGCAAGCCAAGGAACCCCAAGGATTGCCAGAAACCACTCTGGGCCCTTGAGTCCCTGTTTCAGGGTCTGCTTCTCAGGGTCCCTAAACTAAGACCAGGGAATCCGGGAAGAACGGATTATTTTTTATTTTTTTATTTATTTTTTATTTTTTATTTTTTATTTTTTTTTACAAATAGTTTATTGTCAAATTAGTTTCTACATAACACTCAGTGCTCATCCCCAAAGTGCCCTCCTTCATGCCCATCCCCCCCCCCCCCCCACATCCATCAGTCCTCAGTTTTTGTCAGCATTCAAGAGTCTCTCATGGTTTGCCTCTCTCCCTTTCCCCCACCATTTCCACCCTTCTTCTCTCCCTTGGTCCTCCGTCAAGTTCCTCCTAATCCTCCTATACGTGCAAACATATGGTATTTGTCCTTCTCTGCCTGACTTATTTCGCTCAGCATAACACCCTCAAGGTCCATCCATGTTGCTACACAGGCCAGATTTCATTGTTTCTCATTGCCATGTAGTATTCCATGGTATAGATAAACCACATCTTCTTGATCCATTCGTCTGTGGGAAGAACGGATTATTGAGCATTGACTCTTGAATATCTTAGTAAACAAGGTGTGCCCTTGAGTACAAAGAGGCTCCTCTCTTTAGCAAACTAAAAGAAACAATTCTATTTCCGTAAGAGGAACAAACGTTAGAAAAGTCAGGAGAAATATTTATGGTATAAACAACAGAAAGCTGGGAACTAATGTGGTAAATGGCTTCCTTTCTGTCCAGCGGGGCCAAAAACGTATCACGGATTCTCTGCTATTTGAATTTCTTTGCCACCGTTCAGCTGGATGCAGATGCAGATGTGAGATGGGCAAGCATGGCGTCTGGGCCCAGATTTTTCTCTCTTGTGGAGCGGCAGGATAACACAGGGTGGCTCTCACTGTAGAGCACTTAGCTGAGGTATAACAGCTTGTGAAAATCGAGATTTCGGGGGCAGCACTAAGATGCAATAGATGTGAAAGTCCAAAGGAGATCCAAGAAGGAAGGAAGGAGGATTGCCAGGATTCTGTGTGGAGAGACCTTGCTTCATCCTGTGACCCCATGCAGAAAGCTGCTGTGCGTGCCCTGCTGGGAGAGAACCCTGTCCCGGAGCTACTTTGAGGTCCCCAAGGAGAGAAGACAGCACCCAGTGTGGGCGAGGGCGTGGAGCCATGGGAACTCTCAGTCACTGCTGGTGGGAACGAAGAAAGGTGCAGCCTCTTTAGGGGATCGCTTGGCGGTTTCTGAGAAACCTAATAGTACTTTTCCCATGCGGTCGAGCGAACGGTACTTCCACAAAGGAGTTGAAAACTCATCTACCCCAAAATCTGCGCTTGGATGTTTACAGCAGCTTTATTCATAATCACCAAGACTTGAAAGCAACCAAGATGGTCTTCAGTGAATGGCTAACTGAACTGGTACCTCCAGACAATGGAACACAGGGTTCCCCCTGCTACCCCAGAGCAGAGTGTGCCTACGAAAACTTGGGTAAGCCAACATGGTGTAAGGCAACGAAGCAAATACCACTAATTTATATGGAAAAATTTTGAGTATTCCTGGACCCTCCCCCCAAGTATCTTTCTTAGGCATTCCTGATAACTAGGCCACATCTAGCTAACAGATGCACAAAATAAATTGAGATAGGACACTGGGGCTCATACACATGGTACACATGGTTCAGAACTCTGGCAGCTGGACGATGAGAGGCTGAGTGGGGGTCCCAGGCCAGGAGCTGGGCAGGCCGTTCTCGCTGCTCAGGGCGCACGCCATCTCTATAAGCAAACACTACATGCCGTTTTCCCTTTTTCTCATAAAAGCGAAAATCATCTTCAGCTTTCTTTTGGTTAACAAGAACAGGTACTGATGTAGGCCTTTCCTAAAAGCAAAGGCAAACTTTCCTAAAAGCAGTGTAACACAAACTTCTGAAAAATGGAAGCGGAAGATACCTGTGCTAGTCTGCGCTAAGAGATATGAGGCCACGCGGAGGCACGGGGGGTGGGGGGAGCCCTAAATGCGTATTCCCGAGTGAAAGCAGCCAGTCTGAAAAGACTGCATACTGCCTGATTCTGATTCTGTGGCATTCTGGAAAAGGCAAAACTGTGGGGACACCAGAGGGGTCGGTGGTACCAGGGGGCGGAGGAGGGGATGTAGGCAACGGATGGAGGATTTTGGGGCAGTGAGACTGCTCTGCACAGTGCTGTACTGGTACACACGTGGCACTATGCTTTCGTGGAAACCCACAGAATGCATGACAGCAAGTAATGATGTGTCAGGTCTGGTTCATTAATTGTAAGTAATGTGCCACTCGGGTGCGGGATGGTGGTCATGGAAGGAGGCCACGTGTGGCGTATGGGACCAAGGAGTGAAGGGACTGTTGTCATCAGACAGCCTCCAGGTGCCAGCAGCTCAGACAGCCACCTTGCCAAGGTCATGCCCTTTCCAGAGCAGCCCACATTCGGGGACCGAGGGAGCCAGGGCACGGAGGCACCATAACAGCAGAGTAGGGTCCAGGGCTCCTTCCCGGAGCCTTACTGGGTCTGCATATGGTGCTACTTCTTCTGTCCAGTCCTGTTCCTGCCTCTCCTTCCCTTCACACCGTGGATCCTTCAGGAACATCTGACACCTCGAACCCCATCTCAGCGTCTCCTTCCAGAGGAGTCCGGGTCCCCACATGGGACACCATTCTTCAAGACCCAGCTTGGATTCAACCTCTTCCATAAGTCCAGCCTTCCCAGCCCGTGGTGACTCACAATCCGTTTAATGACGCAGCTTGCTACTAGGCTAAGAACTTGTGTAATAAAGGATCCTCACTGCCTTATTCAGTCTTCCTGCTGTTGTATTAAGGAACAACATTTTTCTTACATTTTTTTGGGAAAAGTATTTACTTTTTAAAATTTTAAAAGTGTTAAATTTTTAATTAACTAATTTATTTTTTATTTTTTTATGTCTATTTTATTTTGAGAGACAGAGACAGAGAGTGAGCAGGGGAGGGGCAGAGAGAGGGAGACACAGAATCTGAAACAGGCTCCAGGCTCTGAGCTGTCAGCACAGAGCCCGACACGGGGGCTCGCACTCAGACTGTGAGATCATGACCTGAGCCGAAGTCAGACACGCAACCGACTGAGCCACCCGGGCGCCCCAATTTTTTATTTTTTTAATGTTTATTTATTTTAAGAGAGAGAGAGAGAGAGAGAGAGAGAGAGAGAAAGCATGAGTGGGGGAGGGGCAAAGGGAGAGGAGAGAGAGCATCCAAGCAGTCTTCATGCTCATCTTGGAGCCCAACGCAGGGCTTGAACCTACGACCCTGGTGTCATGACCTGAGCCGAAATCAAGAGTCCCATGCTTAACCAACTGAGCCACCCAGGTGCCCTGAAATTTTTAAAGTATATGGAAAAGTACCAACAGTAACAAAAGAGACACTGTTGGTTCACAGTCCTTCTGGCAGCTTCCCGGGTATAATCTGAAACTGGACTCAGAGGGCCTGGGAAAGACAGAAGAAGAGGCAGGCCACTCCAGGTTGGCAGGTGGCAGTCTGAATAAGCAAGAGGACCTTACATCTGGGGTGCGTCTTGGGGTGGCCTCAAGGTGACTCGATTTCTTGTGCCTGCCAGCCAGATGGTGAAAGTTTACACAGAGAGAGGCCTTAACTGGGCTCAGTCACATTCACTGTGCAGGCGTTCTCAATGTCACATCATTACGTCAAGGCTGTGTCCTTGGAGCAGCCTCGGGGAGGGGGCAGGGCAAGCAGATCCCACATTCCAAGGGCAGGGGAGGGGTGTGGTCACCTGGGTCTAGCTCACGGGCCATCCGGCAGCCACATCTTCTCTATGACCTTTCCCAACAGACATCCACATACTCAGCACCCAGGGTAGGTACATTGTCTTGTTTCTAATCTCTCTGCTGAACTTCAAGGACGTAAAACTTTAGTGGCATAACTAAAGTTGCACCCTTAGCTCTTCCCTTTTCTGCCGTGATATATTTCCCTGTGTGTTTTGGTATCTCTACCACACATGAAGGTATCGTAAACAATATATACCATTGATTATGCATTTTATCTTATTTTTGTTCTTTTAAATGTTTATTTATTTTTGAGACAGAGAGACAGTGTGAGCAGGGAAGGGGCAGAGAGAGAGGGAGACACAGAATCGGAAGCAGGCTCCAGGCTCCGAGCTGTCAGCACAGAGCCTGACGTGGGGTTCAAACCCACGAACCGTGAGATCATGACCTGAGCCGAAGTCGGACGCTTAACTGACTGAGCCCCCCAGGCATCCTGATTATGTATTTTAAGTTGTACAAAAACAGCGGACTCTATCCATTGTTCTGGAACTTGCTTTGGTCCCTCAGCTCTCGCAGAGGACTCTCCATGTGGATCCGTGCAGATGTGGCTCATTTGTTTACACTGCCACCCAGAACCCCATCACACAGTGGACGACGCCTCAGAGACTCACGTCTTCCTTCATGCAAATGCGGAAACTGTGCTGCACTGAACATCCTTTCCCCGTCTGCTGGGGAGTGTGTGCATTTCTTCTCTCTGGTGGAATCGCCGGGTTGAATGGTCTGGCTCAGTAAACAGGACTTGCAAAGGGCCGAGTGTGGTGACGCTGAACCCAGGACTCCAGGGGCATCCCCAGGACATGGTCTCCCCATCTCTTAACTCTGTTTTCAAGTCCTTTGGCTTCGTTCTGACACAGGCTTTGTCCACGGGGTGCTGGCAACCCCAAGCTGACCCGGTCCGCAGCGCTGGAGTCCCCGAGAGGAGAGCCCGCCACCCTGCAGGCACCACGTCCGTGCTCTGGCCGGACTGGTTCACGAGCCCACCTTGACCTGGGAGAGGCGGGGCCATCGGAGGAGAATTGCATGGAGCAGGTGAGGGTGGTAACGATGGAGAGGGGAGGGGATCCGAGAGGACAGATGTCATTTGCAGAAAGGGGGAGCCAGTTGTTGCCTGCGGTGGAGGCGTGTGAATATCACGACTCCAGGGCAATACGTGATTTTCTTCAGCTCCTACGCGGAGAAAGTCCCCTGGTCCCCAACCCTGTGGGTGTTTCTCTGCACTTTATAAATGCTCTCCACGTGCCGTCCCGGTCTGATGTGACTTGTTCATGGTGTTCCCTGGATGTACGTTTTGTCGCTAGAACTTGGACACAAGATCAGAGTGAGGCACCTTGAGATTTCTTAAAATCTTGTTTTATTATTGTAATTATTATTGCATGTTCGTTGTAGAAAATGTTAGAAAATGCAAAACATTAGGGAAAAACTCATTCTGAAAGGTAACTGGGCTGACAGGCTGGCGTATTTTTTATCTTTTTTTTTACATTTATTTATTTATTTTGATAGAGAGACAGAGAGTGAGCAGGGGAGGGGCAGACAGAGAGGGAGAGGGAGAATCCCAAGGAGCCTCCACACGGTCAGCGCAGAGCCCGACATGGGGCTCAATGAACCATGAGACCATGACCGAGAGTCAGACACACAACTGACTGAGTGATCCAGGCGCCCCTATACCTGGCATAAGCCATATGCACAATTGTGTAGCTGCATTTCTCCTAAAATTTAGAATTTTTTTTCAAGTCTCTGTCCTGACAGTCCCCCAGTGAAGCCCCCAGGTTGGGGCTCCTTGAAGTGTCTTTCCTCGGATGACGGGGTGGCCAGGCCCCGGGGCCGGGCTGGGCTTTCTGCAGGGTCCCAGGATACTCACCCAGGGGTACTGCAGCTCCTGGGGCAGGGGGCCAGGCAGGTCCTGAAACATTTCAAGCAGCCCGACCATCTCAGCCCCAACACTCTTTGTCAAGACCACACACCATGTCAGTGAGTTCAAGACTCCACGTCAATGAGCAAAGGAGTCCAGATGATTTCCCATCCGCCGCCTCGGTTCACAGACGCTGCCCACCAACATGATGGAGGAAAACCCAAGGGGCACATCCATCCTCGGGCTGGCTCCTCTCCGTTTTCCCTTTTGCTGGCTGGGGGCGCATGGTAACATCTAGTCTCTTTGCTGGTTGGTTGCGCCCCCCCCCCCCACCCCGGAGCCCTCTGCCTTACTGCAAACGGATTATTGAAGACCATTTCCGAGTGTTTGATGGTCTTTCAGACTGACCAGGGTTTGAGTCCTAAGCCATGGTTTTGCAGATACTCAGCCCATCTATGAAATGCACGCTATTTATTCCATGGCGCTGAGTGCGTCCCAAGGGGCTATTTTCCTCCATTGTGTAAATCCACGCTTAGAGAAGTTTAGCACACAGATTATGCACTCAGCCAGCCGAAATGACTCTCTGTTGCTATTACAGTCCGTGGTGAAAATCACACACGCCACTTTGTAAAGTAAATTATTTTTTTCACCTGATGGATCATAATAGCTCTCCAGAGTTGTTAAGGCCTCAGCGGTCCATTGAGAGCTTGTGGTGGTGGGGGGAGGGGAGGGAGGATGGGGTAGAAGGAGTGGGGGGGGGGCAGAAGGGACTCTCATCATGTCATTCCTTCCAGAAAGCCGGTACGACAAAAATGGGTGCCCACTTTTCCTGGAACTCCAATCCTTAACCACTTCTGTGCTTAGTGGGCTTGTAAATATCACTGAGGCCCTTTCTGTGTTTCCGATACAAGTTTCTGTTTGGCTGACACCCACCTCCCACTCTTCCTTGGTAAACCACTGGCAATGTGTGTAGAGAACAGAGAAAGGGCCATGTAAGTGTTAGCGGCATCATATGAGTGTTAACAGCATCCGCCTGGCCCCACTCTGCTTTGAGGTCTAACTGAAGACCCGTCTCTCTGTGAAATATACCTACTCCCCCAATGCTCCCCTTTCCTCTCAATCCTGGTGATGATGACGATGACGACGACGACGACGGCCATCACCCACCGTGAGCCACACACCACCCTGTTCTAAATCCTCTATCTGTGTCAATCAACCTAACACAACAATGGGCCGGTCTAGTTAATGTCGTTCCTGTTACATAGGGCAGGAAACCCAAAGCAGGGCAGGCTAAGTGACCCGCCTGTGGGTGGTCACATAGTAGGTGCTGGGGACTCACTGAATGAATGCATGAATGGGACCTCCAAGCAGTTAGGGTGGGTTGGAGCTGGAAGTCTCATGTGTTTGCACGAAGCCATTCCTCCTCTGGGCCCGCCCCCACCAGCATGGGGACACGTAGGAGCTCCTAGGCAGGAAGCTGAGGACTTTCTGCATGTGCCTCAGCCAGTTGCCTGCACAACAGACCCTAGAGTCCACAGGAGACCTTCTCAAGGGTGAACTGTGGGCCAACCGCACCTCAACACTGGGAGGAGCCCAGGAATCGGCATTTTGACAACCTCTGTAGGTAATTCTTATGCAGAAGATGGAACTTGGGTCTATTGGGAAGGGAAACGATCAAAGTGGAGGGGGCGCCTGGGTGCCTCGGTCGTTAAGGATCCAACTCTTGGTTTCTACTCAAGTCATGATCCCATGGTTCATGACTTCAAGCCCCACACTGGGCTGTGCGTGGACAGCAAGGTACCTGCTTGGGATTCTCTCTCTTCCTCCCTCTCTCTCTGCCCCTCCACTGCTCTCTCTTTCCCTCTGTCTCTCTCTCTCTCAACATAAATAAATAAATGAACTAAAAAAATAAAAGTGGAGATATTGTTCCGGTGAAGACAGTTTTGGATAATTTTGGGATCATGCTACTGCCCCCTTTTTATTGTGATAACATACACATAATACAAATTTTAACATTGTGACCATTTTTGCCTAAGAGAGTGTATGCGGTTTATTTATTGCCAACCACAGAATTACATGGTGATATCATATAGGTGCACTCTTCATATGAATAGGATTTTGAGATTCTTAAGATCTCTATTAACAGGATTCTTCCATTATTTATGTCCTTTTTTTAAACTGAATTTTTAAATTGAAGTTTAATTAACATGCAATGTGATATTCATTTCAGGTGAACAATTTAGCAATTCAACAATTCTAGACAATATTCAGATCTCATCACAAGAAGTATATTCTTTAAAAAATTTTTTTTTAGAGAGAGAAAGAAACTACATACAAGCACATGCAAGTCGGGAAGGGGTGGAGGGGGAGAGAGAATCTCAAGCAGACCCCACGCTCAGCGCAGAGCCCGACTCAGAGCTCAATCCTGCGACTCTGGGATCTTGACCTGAACCGGAATCAAGAGTTGGACACGTAACCAACTGAGCCACCCAGGCGCTCCCACAATAAATGTATTCTTAATTCCCTTGATCTAGTCCATGCGTCCCCCCTCCCCACAACCACCTCCCTTACAGTTTGACCATTTTTAAGTGTACGAATCAGTGGCATGAAGCACAGTCCCATTGTTCTGCAGCTTCCACCACCATCCAACTCCAGAACTTGTTCATCTTCCAAACTGAAACTCTGTCTCCACGAACAACTTCCCCTTCCCCCCTCTCCCAGTCCCGATTAACCACTGTTCTACTTTCTATGTCCACGAGTCTGCCTACGACAGGGGCCTCATGTAAGTGAACACACACAGTATTTTCCTTTTGTATCTAGTTTATTTCACTTAGCACGTGTCTTCAAAGATCTTCCATATTGTAGCATGTCAGAATTTTATTTCTTTTTAGGGTTGAATAATATTTCATTGTATGCATAGACCATATTTTGTTGATGTATTCATTTGCTGATGGACAATGGGGTTCTTTCCACCGTTTGGTTATTATGAAAAGCGCTGCTGTGAACATGGGTTATGAATATCTCTTGAGTCCCTGCTTTCAATTCTTTTGGGCATATGCCTAGGAGCGGAATTGCTGGATCATGTAGTAGCTCTATTACATTTGTTTTGGGATGTAGACATTATTTATAAAGATCATTTAACATTTTTTAAAAATGAGGTTAGAAAGCACATAATGTGAAAATTACCATATTTTGGGGTGCCTGGGAGGCTTAGTTAGTTGATCATCCAACTCTCGATTTTAGCTCAAGCTCTGATCCCAGGGTCATGGGATCAAGCTCCGAGTCAGGCTCTGTACCGAGCATGGAGACTGCTTGAGATTCTCTCTCTCTCTCTCTCTCTCTCTCTCTCAAATAAAAAAATTACCATCTTTCAATTATACTTCAATTAAAAAAATAAAATAAAACATCATCCTTTTAACCATTTTTAAGTGCATAGTCCAATAGTGTTAAAAATATTCACACCATTGTGAAACAGATCTCCTGAACTTTTTCATCCATCAGAACTGAAACTCCATAAACATTAAACAACTACCCTCTCCCTTCTCCTGGCCCCTGGGAACCACCATGCTACTTCCTGTTTCTATGAATCTGACTATTTTAGATACTTCCTACAAATGGAATCATTCAGGTAATAACAAATATTTTGCAATGCCCCTGTATTGCATTGAAATGAAGTTCACAGATAACGCCACTTTCTTAAAACATAATTTTGAAGGGAAAAAACGTGTAATGTCCTAACCATAGTATGAGGGAGAAATGAAAGAAATTGATAATGAAATGCATCTTCCAACATGTAAACACTTAGGTTTGGTTCCACCAAAAGATATCGAGAGTAGTCAGAACTCACACCGTGCGGCTCTCGGAGAATCGGTGTGAATGTGGATAGTTACGGATGTGAATCGGTCCAGCAGGGAGCCACAAGCACGTTGTAGGCAAGGGTAGGATTTTCTGAAATGGTCCACATTTGGTAAACTTCCAGCAAGAGCCCAGGAATAGTGTCCCCTCAAATTGCTTAGTGCCTTGTCTTTAACGTATAAAAACCTTTGTGTACATATGTGAAAGTTGAGTCTCAGATCGTTGCAAACACATTTTTTCACTTGCAATAATATCCACCAGGATATCTGAGAAAAAAATTGGACACACGGAGGAGATTGTCCTGGGGGCACTGAAGAGCATCTAGCAGACCTGGTCCCGCCCACAAAAGACCCGATGTAACCTCATCATCGTGGTCACAAAAACACCCGTAATGTTCCCCAAACGCCCCTCAAGGGGGAGTATATACAGGAAGAAATGCAAAACAAATGTGTGTCTTCATAAATCACAACAACAAATAAACCAATATCCTGTTAACCTCTACCCAGGTCAAAAAATAGAACCTTGCCAAGCATCCCAGAAAAGCACCACGTGCCCCTCCCAAGCCCAGCCTTCTCCCTTCTCCCTCCCCCACTCCCCTGCAGGGGCTCGGGCTGGGGTAGCGCTAGCCTGACTTTTATCCTAATCACCTCCTCACGTTTCTTGACCGTTTTGTCATTCAAGCGTGCCTCCCTGAACTCTATAGTCTACTTTTGCCTGGCTAAATGTTTACATGTTTTCACTTCTTTTAATCTATAAGATTCCCCTATGTGCTTTTTTTCTTTAAAAAAAAAGTTGTTTTTTGTTTATTTATTTTTTATTATTATTTTTTTTACTTTATCACTTATAATATATCTGCCAAGGGCAGGGGCTGTTTGACCTGTGGAATTTCCTGCTGCCTAGATTTTGCGAAATGCCTTCTCGTGGTGCTGCTTGTTGTGTTTCCTGCATGTTGGCACCAGAAACATGGCGTCCCTCCCTTTGCCAAGACTTCTGGGTGCTGATGCCTTTTGCTTGCTTGCTCCCTCCCTCTCTTCTCTCCCTCTTTCCCCTTCTCCCTTCCTCTTTTCCTTTGTCTCTCTCCCTTTTTTCTTCCTTCCTTCCTTCCTTCCTTCCTTCCTTCCTTCCTTCCTTCCTTCCTTCCTTTCTTTCTTTTTCTTTCCTTCTCTTCCATCAGAGACCTTACAATGTCTCCTCACCTCTCCTGGTGATGTCAGTAGATGTCAGTTAATGCTGAGGTCCACCAACATGCTAGGGTTGTAAAATGGTGATTTTTATTTTCTGTTGGAATGTCTGCAAAGAGATGCTTCCTTCCTTTCACCTGGTTACCCGCTCATGGATTGGTTCCCTTTTGTCCTCCAAAGGTGAAAGGTGACAAAAGGATTTAAAATTTAAAAAAACCACCGTGAACTCATGGGTTTAAGCACATTTGATAGGGTTCAATCCATTGTAATTATTATCTTTTGCTGAAGTTCAAATTTTCCGTTTTTGGCCAGTGCTAAAATCAAGTTGGTTCCTGAGTCCTTTTGACAGAAACCTACCAGTCAGTTAGGTTGTTCCCTTGCTATCTAGTATGACAAGATATTCTGGGGTCATCTTGTACGTTTGTTTGTTTTTTTTTTCTTCAGATCTGGAAGCAGCCATTTCTCCAAGAATCCTTAAAAAATGTTTCAGTGGGAATTGATATTTCAAGACCACGATCTGGACATATGTTCAGTTCTCTGGGTTGGTCGGTCAATGTTTGTAAGCCATTAGGCCTTTTCAGTGGGCACAGTTAGGCTATGCAATCCCCACCCTCTGGAGGCCACTCAGGACCGCGGGGTTTCTCCATAATCTCCTCTGGGTTACATGTGCATCTCTTTTCTTCCCCTCTGAGAATCTTGGTTCTCAAGAACTCAAGGATGACACAATTAAAACCCCCAACTCCAGTCCCCATTTGTCAAGGTCTAACCCTCTCATCAAGGCCCGTGGCTTCCATATTGCCCATCTGATGGTCAGTTGTGAATCCTCATCAGTCTGACCCAACAGCAGCATCTGACTCAAAGCAAGCATTCTATCTTCCTTGAAATAGATTCTTCCTTGGCTTCTAGGACACCCCATTCTCCTGTTCTCCTGTTTCCTGGTGCTTTTCTCGGGCTCCTTTATGGATTCCTCTCCATCTCTGCAGCCTCTGAATGTCCGCTCTTTCCTCTCCACCCACCTCATTCCCTGTGTGATCTCGCGGTGGCTTCACTTGCCAGCCCGTCACAGCCTGGACTTCTCCCCAAGCACCCCACTCCTGTGTCCCCTCCACACCCGCCATGGACGCCACATAGCCATCTCAGACTCAGTGTGCCCACAGGGGTATTTCTAATTCTTCTCCCCCCCAAACCCTCATCTCTCTCCGTCTTCCCAGCTCAGTAAGTGGATGGCCCCATCCTGCCGGTCACTCAGGACAAAAGCCAAACACGTGGGAGTCACCCTTGACTCATCTTTCCCCCTCATTCACACCAAAGCCATCAGGAAACCCTGTGGCTCTTCAGACACAGGTCCAGAAGCAGAGCACCCCTCACTGGCCCACTAACCACCCCCACACTCTCATGGCCTCCTGCCTGGGTTTCCACGGCCGCCTCCCACCTGGTCCTTCGGTTCCACCTGCCCTCGCTAGTCTGCTCCCCCACAGCAGCCCAATGATCCTGGATCCTGCTGTGTCCCAGGACCGTCCTCTGCCCAAGCCCCCACCCCCCACCCCACGGATGGGCAAAGCCACCATCCTCACAATGGTGAATAAGGCCCTGCATGCTCTGATCCCAGGCCGCCTCTCTGCCAGCTCTGCCCCACTGCTCTCCGACCCCTCCTCCACAGCTTTGCCTGACCCCCTTCCCCGGACACCACGTACTCCCTCACTGTCTTCAGGGTCCTTTTACAAATGTCACTGAGCCACAAAGTCCTTCCTTCCCTCCCTAGTGAGATAACAGCCCCTGGCCCTGGCCTCCCTTGGCTTTTCTCTACCAGTATCTTCATGTCTCACCCTTATTCATTTAGTGGTGGTTACTGGACTGTAGACTCTACCACGGCAGGGTTGTGTCCGTTTGGTTTTGATACCGGATCTCCAGTGCCTAGAACAATCTTTGGCATGTGGTCATGTCACTATTTGCTGATGAATGAATGAAGAAGCAATGACTATCCTGTTCTTGGGAGTGCTGCTCAATTCAATCTGACTTGGCACTTGAGCTCTTACGCCTCTCTTTCCCTCTCTCTCTGTGGCAAAATATACATACTATAAAAACTTACCACTTTAACCATTTTAAATGTACAGTTAGGAGATGTTATTCATCTCCAGAGCTTTTTCCTCTTCCCAAACTGAAATTCTGTCCCCATTAAACACTAATTCCCCAGTTCCTCGTCCAGCCCGCCGCAATCGCCATCCTACTTTCTTTCTCTATGAATTTGACTCCTCTATGGAGCATATAAGTGTAATCACGCGCACGCGCACGCGCACACACACACACACACAAACCGTGTCTTTGTGTGTGCTGTCTGGCTTATTTCACTCAGCATCATGTCCTCAGGGTCCATCCATGTTGCAGGCTGTGTCCGTATTTCCTTTCTTTTTAAGGCACAATCATCTTTCACTGGATGCACATCTCACATTTTGTTCATCCGTTTGTCCATTGGCGGGCGCTTGGCTTATTTCCAGCTTCAGGCTATTTTGGATAGAGCTGCTATGAACACGTGTGTACAAGTATCTTCTCGAGTTTCTGCTTCCAAGTCTTTGGGGTGTATCCCTAGATGTGGGATTGCTGGGTCATGTGGTAACTCTGTGTTTAATTTTTTGAGGAACGGCCATGCCTAACTTTTCTCTTTCTCAGGAAGGTGTTTTGTTGTAGTGTAATTCCCACCTCTCCTCGAGTCTCATCCCCACCTGTATCCATGGAGCGTCTGGTCTGAGGCCCGCCCTCTGTGTCCACCTGACCCCCTTCTGGCCTTGGTCCATGGGGTGCTCCAGCTGCCTGTTTCGCCCTTCCTGGCTACCTCTACGTGCCACTAGATGGCGCGGGAGAGTAGTTTGGTTTTGTTTCCGGGGGAGAAAGCCCTCTTTTGTTCCTCCCGCCGGGGTGGGGGAGGGGCTGGGGGATTGCTATTCAGCGTTCCCTACCTGGGGTCACACTGCGTGGAAACTTGGCACCGTTTTTGAGTTTCTAACGTCTTCGGTTGGCGAAGCCCGCACCATCTTTCTTGAAAGATGTAGTGGTGTTGGGAAGACATTGGCACATTGGAAAGAACATCGGATGGGGTGTCAGAAAATCCTCCATTTTAATCCTCCTTCCTTCAAGGGCTCTGTGTGACCCGAACCCGTCATCTGGGCTCCCCTGGCCTCAGTTTCCCTATCTGTAAAATCAAATTAGTGAGTGGTTCTCAGTTCTGGTAGCGTGTGACGATCTCCTGGGGAAAGAGGTTAACAGTGCTTGGTTGATCCAGAACTCCAGGTGCTCTTCACAGCTCCGCAGGTGATTCTAATGCCGGATGGTGGAGAACCCTCAGGTTGGGTGGACCCTGAGACCCCTTCTGGCTTCCCGGGTAGCAGGTGTGTGAGCTTGCTGTGGGGTCGTGGAGCCCAACGGTCAAGAAGGAGCGAGTTCTTGAGATGTTTTATGGTGCAACTTAGCACCAATTTGAGTGGCATGGGGACGGGACCCGTGGGTAGAAAGAGCCACCCGTGTGCTGTATGACACTGGTGTTTACCTGCTCAGTGCTCAAGGGGGAAGGGATGTGCAGGGAGTATTAGATCATAAATGTCTTTGAATTTCTACTCATTCAACTACTTTCACAAGATTTCTCTCGTGCTGATCATCCAGTTCGCTATTAACTATCGGTGGACGTACAGGAAGTCGTGAGCCCCTTTAAGAATGTAGCAACCGGAGGTGCCTGGGCTGCTCAGTCGGTTGAGTGTCCAACTCTTGATTTCGGCTCACATCATGATCTCATGGTTCATGGGTTCAAGGCCCACATCCGGCTCCGTGCTGGCAGTGCAGAGCCTGCTTGGGATGCTCTCTCTCTCTTCCTCTCTCTCTCTGCCCCTCCCCCGCCTGTGTGTTCCATCTCTTTCTCAAAATAAATAAATGAAGAGTGTAGCAGCCAGCACGAGGTTGATCTTAACTGGGCCTGTGGAGGCTGTAGGTCAGCTTTCGGGGCTGCAGGTGAACCTTTTTCTGCTTTTCTCCCTTTAAAAAAATTTATTTTTGATGTTTTTATTTTTGAGAGAGAGAGAGAGAGAGACAGTGTGAGCAGGGGAGCGTCAGAGAGAGAGGGAGATACAGAATCCAAAGCAGGCTCCAGGCTCTGAGCTGTCAGCACAGAGCCCGATGTGGGGCTCGAACCCACAAACCATGAGATCATGACCTGAGCCGAAGCCGGATGCTCAACCGACTGAACCACCCAGGCGCCCCTGCTTTTCTCCCTAGTCGGTCTCAGGGATGTAGAGCCGTGGGGGCGGCTGAGGACTCTAAACTTGGTCACAAACATTCCCTTGCAGGGCCAGAGGGGGAGGGGGCGCAAGGTGGACACGCTCCCTCATGGGGAAGCTGCAGAGGTGCCCGGCTCCTCTCCCGCAGAACCAAGAAGTCCGGGCTTTGCCCCGTGTGTTCTGAAAAACCCGGAATGGGTTGGAAGCAGAGGAGTGTGGGGGAAACGGGCCTTTCCAGAGGGTGGTAGAGGGAGTCGTTAGGGTGGGAAGGAGGGGGGAGCTCTTTTGGGAGCTCAGCGCCCCTACCTGGGCACAGGGTGAGGCGGTGATGGGGGGGCAGATTCAGGAGCCGCGAAGGAGTGAGGGGCTCGCAGGCTGAGCTGCTTGGTGAGGAGGAAGAGGAGGGCATGTTGGGGCACCGGGGCCTCCAGAAACTGTGGGGTTTGAAGCAAGGAAAGCACACGCTCTGATGTAGTTTCTACAGGGACCGCTGCGCCTCAGGTGTAGACATAAGGGGGAGGGAATTCAAACAGTCCCATGGGCTCTGGGTCCAGCGGTGGCAGAGGTGCAGGGGAGGAGAGGGAGAGCGAGAATCCCAGGGAGGCTCTGCGCTGTGGGCACAGAGCCCGATGCGGGGCTCGATCCCACAAACCGTGAGATCATGGCCTGAGCCCAAACCAAGAGTCGGACGCTCAACGGACTGAGCCCCCCAGGAGCCCGGAAAGATCGGTAGCCTGAGCAACGGGAAGGCTGAAGGCCCCCCAGGTGACTGGAGACGTTGGGGAGGAGAATCTTGGGTGTGCGGGAGCTGGGCTGGCCATGGCGGGGATCAAGGTGCCGCACGGGCAGAAGCGGGGCCTCAGGCTGGCCTGAGAGTCGCAGTGCTAAGTGGAGGGACAGCGGCACGCCCTTCGGCTAGGGCAGAGGAAGGCATCGGGGACGCGGCCGCTGCAGCCGCACAGGGGGGTCCGGGTGGAGCTGGACGGCAGGAGGGGGAGCGAAGCTCAGCCATCTGTCACAGTCAGCGGACGAAGTGCCCAAGACGCGGCGGCTGATGCAGCAGACGTGTGTCCCTGGCGCTTCTGGAGGCTGGAGGCCGGGACCACGGTCCCCGCTCTGGCTTTGCACACGGCTGCCTTCTTGCTGTGTCCTCCCTCGTCCCCCGTGGCGGGTGGCGGGTGTCGGGGGAAGTGAGGAGGCGGGGATGGAGACAGCCAGCTCTCTGGTGTCTCTTCTTCCAAGGACACGAATCCTGTCGGGTTAGGGCGCAGCCTTAAGACCTCATTTAACCTGAGTTACTTCCTTCGACGGCCCATCTCCAAACACAGCCGCCCGGCAGGGAGGGCTCCAGCTTCCGCGTTTGGGTGGGATGCAAACATTGCACAGCAGCATCTCACAGGGCGGGGGCAAGCCCCCCCATCTTCCCGCCTAAAGGACGGACCCCCACCCCTAGAGTGCAGAGCCCCCCCCAGATGCTCTCCTGCCCCCTCCCCTTCCGGAACGACCGCCTCCCTACTCTGCCTGCCCAGGTATCAGGCGCAGCCCAGACACTCACCCTCTGAGGGCTCTTTCTTTTTAAAAACTGTATTGACCCCAAACTCATCAAATTGTATACAATGAATATGTGTGGTTTTTAGCATATCAATTATACCTCAATAAAGTTGTTTCAAAAACTGTATTGGGCGCCCGAGTGGCTCAGATGGTTAAGCATCAGACTTTTTTGTATATGGCTCTTATTGTCACGTCGGCTAACATACAGTGTATACGGTGTGCTCACGGCTCCCGGAGCAGATTCCCGCGATTCATCGCTTACACACGACACCCGTACTCGTCCCAAGGAGTGTCCTCCTCGCTGCCCATCTCCCATCCCCCCCTCCCCGCCCCTCACTCCCCTCCGCCGTCAGTTTGTTCTCTGTATTTAAAAGTCTCTTATGGTTTGCCTACCTCTCTGTTTGTAACTATGTGTATATGTATTTTTTTCTTTCCCTTCCCCCATAGTCTTCTGCTAAGTTTCTCAAATTCCACATATGAGTGAAAATATGGGATCTCTCTCTCTGCTGCAAATGGCGAGGTTTCATTCTTTATCATTGCCTAATAGTATTCCGTGGCATATGTGTGTGTATACACACCACATCTTCTTTATCCATTCATCAGTTGATGGCCATGAGCATCCGACTCTTGATTTCAGCTCAACACGATCTCAAGGTTCACGAGTTCAGGCCCCGTGTTGGGCTCTGTGCTGACAGTGCAGAGCCTGCTTGGGATTCTCTCTCTCTTCTCTCTCTCTCTGCCCCTCCCCTGCATGCTCGCTCACTCTCTCTCTAAAAATAAATAAATATTTTAAAAACCTGTATTGACATCTTTTGTTTGCTTTTCTTCCTCTCCTTTTGTTCCTGTGGCTTTATAAACTTCCTCGTAGTTACATCATTGAGGTATAACTTGTGAACAGTAAACTGCACCCATTTAAATAATACAGTTTGGTGAGTTCCAACTTGTGGAGGCTTCTGAGCGTTGCCATGGCAGCAAAGATAGACGATTGTCGTCTCCCCCGATTTCCTGGCTCCTCCTTCCCTCTCCTCTCTTCCTGCACTTTGCCAGACTTCTTTCTTCCACCAGATACCGGTTTGCCTTTTGTAGAGTTGCACACAAGCGGACTCAGGGCATAAACTCTTGTGTCTGGCTTCTCTCACTCAGCGTAATGATTTCGAGATTCATGGTTTTGTGTGTGCATTAGTAATTCATTTCTTTTAATTTCTGCGTATTATCCCAGGGCATGACATTCTGTCTTTTTATTTTATTTTTTAAATGTTTATTTATTATTTTGGGGGAGAGAGAGAGAGACAGAGCATGAGCGGGGGAGGGGCAGAGAGGCAGGGAGACACAGAATCCAAAGCAGGCTTTAGGCTCTGAGCTGTCAGCACAGAGCCTGATGCAAGGCTCGAACCCACAAACCGTGAGATCATGACCTGAGTCAGAGTCGGACGCTTAACCGACCGAGTCACCCAGGCGCCCCTACCCATTTCCCTTTTGATGGGCATTTGGGTTTTCTGTTTGGGGCGATCGTGAATAAACCAGCTGTAAACATTCATGTGTAAGCCTCTGTACCAGTGAAAGCTCTCATTTCTCTCACGTTCGTGCCTGGCCGTGAAATTCCTGGGTTGTATAGTAGGCATGTGTTTAAGTCCCCAAGTTACTGTGGTTTCCTGTGTGACTGTAGCATCTCCGTACGAGCGTCTACTCCAGTATGGGCCCCACACTTCCAGCATGTGATTCAGTTCTGCTACGCTCTCGCCAACTCTGGGTATTGGATTTTACACTTAGATAAAAAGTTCAGCCATTCTATTGTGTGTAGAGGTATCTCATTGTGGTTTAAGTTGGCATCTCCCTGATGACTAGTGACGTTGACCTTCTTTTCACCCATGACCATTCGTGTGTTCTCTTGTTAAGTTGTGAGCACGTTCCCAATCCTGTTGGCTGGATACATCTCTTCCTTAAATCCCCAAGACAGGGTACGAATAAAACGGTCTTCCTGGGGGCCACGTGGGTGGCTCAGTTGGTTAAGTGTCCCACTCTTGATTTTGGCTCAGGTCATGATCTCATGGTTTGTGGGTTTAAGCCCTACGTTGGGCTCCACGCTGACAGCGCAGAGCCAGTTTGGGATTCTATCTCTCCTCTCTTTCTCTGCCCCTCCTCTGCACTCTCTCTCTCTCTCTCAAAATAAATAAGCATTTTTAAAAAAATGGCCTTCCTTATTTTACTGTTATTTATAGGTGAGTCTTATCCATCACGAGAGTGGAAATTTCTCAGAGGTAGGAACAGGTTCTTTCTCACCTGTACGTGACCAGCTCTGCCCAGCACAGCGGCCTTGGCAGGAATTCAATAAAGTTGTTTAACCTGATGGGAAGACCCCAGGTCCCAGATGACCTTGCTCCAGAAGAATGGAGCCCAGTGTGGGAAGAGGGATTTGCTTTTCACTCCTTGTAACTAGCAGACAAATTAAGGAGATACCTTTCTTACCACTGAGATGAGCGTGTAAATTAACAAACGCCATTCTGAATTCCCCACTTCTCAGGAAAGATCTGGCAAGGAAAGAATAAGGTATTAGAAGATGAAGGAGTATGATTATTAGGCTATTTGTTGTTCTTGGTGTTGTGGAGTCCAGTAAACACTGGTTATATTACCTTGGGAGAGTCCTGGGGTGTAGATGCTACAGTGCCCTGGCTACAAATCCAGTTCTATGATTAATTTCTAGAAACATTTCTAATGATGCCAGTCTCATTACTGTAATGCTGCTATTACCCAACATCATGAGAAAATGCTGGGCTTTTGCTACAAATTTTCCAAATAACTGAAAAACACTCCTTTGTGGGCTAAACCCCTTTTTTCACTTTAATATTTTAGATGAACACTCTTCTAAAGCAGAAGATACGCTTTCTTCCAGTTTAAAAAAAAAATTGTGGTACAATGCACATAATATCACATTGACCACTTTCACCATATTCAGTGTGCCGTGCAGCATGTTAACCCTGGTGTGCAATCATCGCACCACCGTTCATTTCCAGAACTTTCCGTCTTCCTAAACCAAAACGCTCTCCCCATCAAACACTCATTCCCCATTCCTCCCTCCCCCAGGCCCCGGGGACCACATTTCTAAATCTAAATCTGACTATGCTGGGGACTTTGGGTAAGTGGAAGCATGCAGCATAGGGTCCTCAAGGTCCATTCATGTTGTACATTGTCCTGAAATGTCCTTCCTTTTTTTAAGTTTATTTTTCTGAGATAGAGAGTGAGTCGGAGAGGGGCAGAGAGAGAGAGAGAGAGAGAATTCCAAACAGGCTCAGCACGGTCAGTGCAGAGCCTGACATGGGATTCTATCTCATGAACCACGAGATCATGACCTGAGCTGAAATCTAGTCGAACGCTCAACTACTGAGCCCCCCAGGTGCCCCTGAAGTGTCCTTCCTTTTTAAGGCTGAATCCTCTTCCACTGTATGGACGGACCACATTTTGTTTATCCAACCATCTGTCGGTGGACGTTTGGGGGGCTTCCACCTTTTGGCTGTTGTGAATCATGGGTGTGTGCAGACATCTATCTGTTCGAGTTCCTGCTCTTAATTCTTGTCGCTGTACCCCCAGAAGTGTGATTTCTGGCTCACGTGGGAATTCTGGGTTTCATTATTCGAGACGCCTGCCATAATGGTTTTCACAGTGGGCGCCATGTTGCATTCCCGCACTTTCTTTCTTCCTTAAACGGGGGTCCCTGAGTTGTATTCCACTGCTGGCTGATTCTACTCACTGCTCTGGGGTCCTTGTCATGACCCTCCCTGGGGGGCGAGGCTTGTTGGATTCTCTGCGTGAGGGTCCAGGGCTGATGTGCTTTCAGATTCCCAAAGATTTTTTTTTTTTTTTTAACAATAGGGTACCTGGGTTTTTTGTTGTTCTTGTTGCCATTTACAAAGAGAGAACATTCACATTAGAAGATATCTTCGAAATTAATCTTGTCTAATGAGCTTTCCTCTTCTGTTGATCAGGGAGCTGAGGTCAGAGTAATAAGCTGGAGGGACGATTGCAAGCAGCTGTGGGGCAGCTGAAATCCAAATGTATCTGGGCCTGTATTTTTATTTGCTAAGTCTCACCGCCCTATGAGTCCCCGTGGGTGTGAGGAGGGTGACCTGACCCCTCTNGTTGCCATTTACAAAGAGAGAACATTCACATTAGAAGATATCTTCGAAATTAATCTTGTCTAATGAGCTTTCCTCTTCTGTTGATCAGGGAGCTGAGGTCAGAGTAATAAGCTGGAGGGACGATTGCAAGCAGCTGTGGGGCAGCTGAAATCCAAATGTATCTGGGCCTGTATTTTTATTTGCTAAGTCTCACCGCCCTATGAGTCCCCGTGGGTGTGAGGAGGGTGACCTGACCCCTCTCCGCTGCTGGACGCCCCAGGGCCCGGGTTCCGCTTCCTGTTCCGGTTCCGCTTCCGGTTCCGGTGAGGGCTGGCTCCTGCACTCCCGTGGGCGTGGCCTCGGTTTTCTAGCCTTGCCCACAGCTTCCCGGAAGTGTCTCTAGATTCTTCCACATCACCCCTCCTGAGGGTTGGGCCCTGACCAGTACCTGGAAAGTGATGAATGGGCTTGTGAGCTGTCAGCACAGAGCCCGACGCGGGGCTCGAACCCATGAACCTCGAGATCCTGACCTGAGCCGGAGTCAGATGCTCAACCGACGGAGTCCCCCGGCGCCCCTGAAATCTCACCCTTCGAGAAGTGAGCTGTTCCTTTGTCGCTTGGACCCACGGGCGTTTCACGTGCCACCTTCTCCCTGGCAGCGGGGGCCCCGCGGGGCCATTCCCTTCTCGCTGCCTTACCCGGTCTGCTCAGGGGGCCAAGGACCGGGGAGAAGTTGCGGAACGTCCTGGGAGCCACTCTGCTGGGTAACCGGCCCCTGCAGCCTTCCAGGGGCGCCGCCCGGTCCGTCACTCACGCGCCCCTTCAGTCGTGCGGCGGGTGCGAGAGCGGCCTTGGCGCCCCTGGTCCTGGCTCAGCAGGCTGGCGGGGCGGCGGGGGCTCCCCAACGTAGCCAATGACACGGGGCGCTCAGTTACCTTCAGTTCACAGACACACAGCGACCGCTGGGACATCTCTGTGCCACGCAGAGTTTGTTACAGTAGAAAGCGGACTGGGCATCCTGTGTTTTGCCCGTCAATCCAGGACGGGGCACCTGTGGTTTTTAACCCACGATGCCTTCTTAAGTGAGGCGCCCCGTGAGGTGCCCAGAGGGACGCCCTTAGTTTCGTTGTTACAGCAGTCGCTGGGGCCCAAGGAGTGAAGCACACGGAAGGAAGGGGCCTGTCCAGGGTCACTGGGGTCTACACCCGGCTCTGAGTCTGTCCAACTCCCCCATCCAGTGCTCCATCTCCAGCCTTTCCTGTGGCCTTCGTGGAAGGGACAGCTGGGGTGTGGTTCCGGCTGGTAGTGGCTGGAGGCGGGTGGCCCACAGGCCACATGGCGCCTGGGTCTCCCGGGGCCGCACCCCCACCCGTCAGCCCTGCCCCTCCCTGGAACAGAGCTGCCCTGGTGTGGAAGGGCCACTGTGGGCAGTTCCTTGGGGAGAACAAAGAAGGCCATGACCTCGCTTTTCCGTTGCACCACCGGAGGGGCCGGCAGAATCTGTGAACTGCGCCCCACTCGGTTCCGCAAGCCGGAGTCTCTCATCTTGGTGAGAAGCCCTGGTGGGGTGGGGGGAAGGATCCAGCCCCACGTGCCAGAGGGGGTCCCCAAAGGGCCTTCACGGGGCTCTCGAGCCCCAGAGTATCTGACCCCTCCCTGCGGGCCATGGAGATTTGGGGCCCCTCTGCCTTCTTCAGCAGTGCTTGCGGGAGGAGGGAGCACCCCCAGCCCTTCGCAGAGCAGGAAACCAGGACACCCCAAACAGTGACAGCTGAAGGCGTATTTGAAACAGCAGATCCCAGCCCTGCTGCTCCCGCGCAAGAGGAGAAGGGGCCCCACTCGGTTCCTAAAAAGATCCCCCCTCACCCACCCCCACCCCCGCCTCAATGAGAAGATGGTTCGGACCTGAAGCTCCGGCCCCTCCTTCTGACTGAAGGGGAGGCACGACCCGGTTAGGGCGTGTCATGGAGAGGCCTAGGCCCGTCCAAGACAAAGGCCCGTCATGGAGGTGGGCCAGCATCGGCCTGGGCTTGGGAAGCCGTCCAGGCCCCCCCCTCACAGTGGGGACGCAGGAGGAGGCTGGCACCTGCCTGGAGCTGGGGCCGCGGGGCAGAGAGATGGCACCTCGGCCACTGGCAAAGGAGTGGGCTCCCCGTGCTCTGTGAGGACAACGATATCCGTGGTGACCAGGCCTCATTCACACACGCACGGAGCGGTGCTCCTCTCACCATGGATGAACTTGCTCCCAGACTCTTACCTACTCTCTTCTGTTCTATTTCGTTTCTGCTCTGTCTCCCCCTCCTCCTTCCCCGCTGCACTTCCTCCTCCTCCTCCCTGACTGTGACCCCGCATCTGTAAGCATCTGTAAGCTGGGAGGCGGATGCTGGGAAAGACAATCACCTTGACCCTCACATCCAGCCTGCAGCAGAGCCCTCTGGGCAGCCTGGGAACAGCGCACCCGCCTCCTCCTTACCCTGCATCCTCCTCCCTGCCGCCAGGCAGTCCCGTGCTTGGCCTGGGGCCCTGCTCTGGGACTCAGAGCAGCCAGTCCTGCCCTGAGGGGTGAGAGTGGGGACGTACAAATAGCTGAGAGTCCCGGCAAGGCACCAAGGACCCAACAAGGCACAGCCCTTGGGTCGGCTGGGTTCTGAGCACAGAGAGGCCATTCCAGCTGGGGAGACGGGGAGCCTGGATGATGAGGAGTTTGGGGAAGTGCAGGGATTGGGCCAGCGGGGAGGAGGGACATGGGAAGTAGTAGAAAAGGTCTGATGGGTTTGGGAACGGAGGGCATCCCTGTGGGGCTGGACCCCAGGGGGGCACAGGAGTGATTTAAAGATCATAAGGGGCACCTGGGTGGGTCGGCTCAGGTCCTGATCTCGTGGTTCATGAGTTCGAGTCCCACATCGGGCTCTGTGCTGACAGCTCAGAGCCTGGAGCCTGCTTCCGATTCTGTCTCCCTGTGTCTCTGCTCCTCCCCTGCTTGCACTCTGTCTCTCTCAAAAATAAACAAACATTAAAAGAAGACCATAAGAGAGCTCAGATGGAATGATGCCTACTGTGGGCATCGCCGCCATGGGCTCAGGACGTTTCCCCGCAGCCCCACCAGCCCAGCACCTTCAAGATGAGAGCGGCTTTCCGGAGGCTGCGCTGTTGGCAATGACCAGAATTGCCGGCACTTGTGCTGAGCTCTACACAGTGTGGCTAAGAGCTTCACATCTTTTGACTCAAGGAATCCTTCAACAACCCCATCTGGAAGGCATTCTGTCCCCGTTTTACAGAAAAGGAAACTGAGGCACGGGGAGGGATGTGGTTTGCTCTCAGTCCGCGACATCTGGGTTCCTAAATCTGAGCATTTCCCCACTACGCCAGCCTCCCGGCCAGGAGAGGTAAGGCCCTGGGGGAAGGCAAGCCAGCTGCGCAACAGGAAGGCAAAAGTTCTGTTGCCGTTGTTCATGGATGTATTCCATCCACCCAGACCGTGGCGCATAGTAGGTGCTCCACAGAAATGTGCGGAACGATTGAAAGAGTCAGGGGTACCTACTGCCCTCAGAATTCCATCCTCCGGCAATAAAGGCTCCACATCCCAGTCCCCAGAAAGGGGCCTCTTTGGGATAGAGGGTCTTTGCCATTGTGACTTTCCCGGCTTATCCATGGGCCTTGCGGGAGGGAGACAGAGGGAGATTTGACCCAGCCAGAGGAGCAGGTGACGAGGGGACAGAGGCAGGGACTGGAGTGTGTGGCCTCAAGCCTGCAGCCACCAGGAGCCGGAGAGACAGGAAGGAGCCTTCCCTCCAGCCTTCAGAAAGAGCGCGGCTCTGATGGCACCTTGACTTTGGACTCCTGGCCCCCATGCTGTGAGAGAACAGATTTCTGTTGTTTATAGGCGCCCGGTTTGGGGTGATGAGTTATTGCAGCCAATGTGCTACGAGGCAGTGCTGTTTCCAGAGGGGCCGCGCTGTAGGGCGATGGAGAAGCACCAGCCCTGCGGCAGAAGCCGGGGGCTCTGTGCCTGTCTGCCCTATGACCTTGGACATGGCGGTTGCTTCTGACCCCAGTTTCTTCTTATCCCTAACGTGGTGAGGCAGAGGGGGCGGGGGCTGAGAAATTCTTTCCTGTCTTTGTGTCACAGTTGTCATGAGGATCAAAGGGCATAATTGGCAGGTGAAAATATAGGATTCTAGAATACATATGTATATAATGTCTTGTATAAAATATAGGATTTATATCGCATAAATGCCAAGAGTGGCGCGTGGGTGGCTCAGTCGGTTAAGCGTCCGACTTCGGCTCAGGTCATGATCTCACTGTTCATGAGTTCAAGCCCCCCATTGGGCTCTGTGCTGACAGCTCAGAGCCTGGAGCTGCTTCAGATTCTGTATCTCCCTCTCTGTCTGCTCCTCCCTCACTCATGCTCTCTCTCTCTCTCTCAAAAATAAAAATAAACATTAAAATAAATAAATGAATTAGTTAATTAATTTAAAAATGCCAAGAATGATTATTATGGGGCATGAAGATATTCTGTCCCTCTGTCCATCACAGGTATTGATTGGCCCTTCTTCCTGCCTTTGGGGACAAGCAGAAGACAGCCTTAGGTCAAGGTGGCCCCGGAAGGAGTGGGATCAGCCCCAGTCTGTTCTGGGGCGAGGGGCCTCAGAGACACACCTTCCTGTTTCCTCCTCTTTCTTTCTCCCCAGACACCTGGACCTTCTCTCCTATCCCTGCTGACAAAGCCTGGTCATGGGACACCCTCTTCTTGGCTGCTGATCGGGTCGGAGCCTGCTGGGAGGAGGAAAAGTCTGGCACCTGAGGCCTCCCACGGATGCGGGTCCTTGAGTGTGACGGTCAAGAAGGAATCCTTGAGATGTTTCACGGTGCCAAAAGGTGCTTTTATCAAAGCACGGGGACAGGACCCGGGGGCAGGAAGGGGGACACTGGGCTTGTGAGGAGTGACTGGTTATGTACTCTGTGGCTAGCAGGAGTGACAGATGACACAAGCCTCGAAGGGATTTGTGTGTGTTGCAGGTGAGGTTTACAGGACCTTCGAGATCTGGCCGTTGTCAAGATAAGGTAAGCCTTTATTATCCAGTAAAATGTGAGTCACGAGACCCTTTAGGAATATCGTATTCTGCACATGTCAGGTGTGGATCGGTGGGCCGCACGTTGTTGGGTGGTTTATTTGCGGTCATATTTTTCCCACCTTTGTTCTTCTCGACAAGGTGTGGGGATGGTGGGCTCCGTGACCCGCCGAGTCCCATCCAACCCATGATCCCAGGCGCCGTTTGGGGCAGAAACCCATCTGCTTCTCTCTGACCCGAGTGACCCTCTGGCCGCCCCCTACCCCATGCCACCCGCCTGCCGCACACCTGCACCCCCACACAGGTGTCTGCAGTTGGGTAATTTGGGTCACGTGGCCCACACCTGTGCTTCTGCTGCTGACATCTGTTGCGTGGTAAGGGGAGACTCGAGTCTCGTTCCAGAGTCCACGTGTGGAGGGGATGGCACGCGGCTGTCTGCACATCACCCCTGTGCTCCCGCCAAGCTCAGACCCTTTCGTCCTTTCCAAGGACAAAAGTCCTCACAGAGGGTGGAGGGTGGGGGGGTGGGGCACTCCTGCCCCTGGGGGCTGCTGGAGGGCTGTCGGCATTTTGAAAGGCTTGTTCATTGGCTTCTTGCCCGATGGAGCACTTTGGGGGAGCCTCCAGGGGCGGGACCCCACCCCCATGCCCCCACGGCAGGGAGACAGAGTCAGTCCAGTCAGCGCGTCACCACACAGCTTGCGGTGCGCCCCACGTCCCCACCTGTTCATCGGCGGGGCTCAGGAGCATCTGCTCCACCAGCCCAGTTCTGGTTGGTGGGGGGGGGGGGGTCACAAAGCAGAATCAGACCTGTCCCTGCCTTGTCTGGCTGGGAAGACAGACTTACAGACCACTACGGTTGGGGACAGAGACGGAGCACTGGGCCTGTGGGTTCAGAACATCTCGATGGGAAAGAGAAGCCTGAGCCGATCTTGAGGTACACGGAGGACCTGGCCAGGGGGAGAAAGTTCCTGCCTCCTCAGTCTTGTGAATGACCTGTCTTCCTCTAGGTCTCAACCCCATGAGGATGATGACACGCATGCACCTGACTCTTCCAGATCGGCCCAGAGCTGCCTCAGCACGGAGGGCAAGTTGGTTGCATAAGGGGGCACCTGAGATCCTACAGAGGTGCTCAGAAATGTTGCTCAGGGAGGATCGTGACTTTGGGTCATATTCAGGGCATGGGTGGGAGGGTTTATTTCAACCTGTCCCAGGCAGGAAGAGCTACTACTGTCGGTAGCATTCCGATGTCTCCCCTTCCGCCACGGCCTCAGCTCTCTGAGAACACTGAGTGGGAAGGCGATCACAGCTGTGGAGAGAACAGCCCTGGCCCAGAGGGTACTGACCCGAACATACAGAGTTGGGTCTTACGCACGTGCACGAGTCCCTTGGGTTAAGGCAAGAACGTTGCCTCTGACGTTGATCAGGCCAGCAGCCGGCAGTAGGCAAAACATGGGGGAGGTGAGCAGAGCCAGGCTCTTACTGAAGAGTCTGTTCTTAAACAGCCATGAACGAGGCCTTAGAACTCCCCAAGCTGACTAATCTTGATTCCAAAACAAGAAGTGAATGTTCTAGCATGGGGACGTGCTAGACACAACATGAGCGTGCGTGCAGTGTCCCTGAAGAGCATCGAGCTTGGGACAGAATGGACGAACACGTTCTTTGGATCAAATAAGGAAGGCTCCTCGGTGGTTCTTCGGCGGGTCTCTTATTCATGCCTTGTTGTGATTAAGTGTTTGCAATTTTCTTTTCAGAGTTTGGATTCAGTCGTTCTGAAAAGAATCCTCTTGTCATCTCACAAATATGTGGAAGGAGTTAAAGTCTTTCACTCCTTCTACGTATTATTTTCTACATGTGGCGGGTCCAGATTATGATGCGGAGAGAGGTAACAGGCAACATTGGCTTCCTCTGGAATGTGCTTCAGTGAGATGGGGAGGGGTCTGTTGGGCTGCGGCGTTTTGATGCACGGGACCTTGGACCCCCGGTTTGGCTCTGATCTCTGGTATTTCGTAGAGAAAGCAGTTAGGTTTTCAAATCCATATCCTGCTCCCTTACTCATTACTCAGCTTCAAATAATCCCTATAATTGGATTAAGACAACCTGGAATTTCCAGAGGCCCTGGGGACCTACCAGAAGTCAAATCCTCCCTGGAGGAATAGGTCACTTTAGCCCTCACATTGTTTCTATGATTTTTCATGGAATGATTGAGTCTGACACTCATCAGAAATATCAAAGCACACAGGAAATACGACGTGATCAAAACCCAAGAGAAACAATAAAATAAATAATAGAAACAGACTGGCCAGGGCTCCAGCTAATGGGATGCACAGGTGTTGACGTTTTAAATGGCTGTGTTTTTAATACGTTCAAAGACATAACAGCCTGAGTTAAGTTATGGCAAATCCCTGGAAAGTATAAAAAAGAAATAAATTGAAATTCTATGTCTGAAAAGCACAATAACCCAAATTAAAAATGGAAGGGTTTCACTCTGAATGGACATTGCAAAAAAGAGAACCAGTGAATCAAAAATAGGTCATAAGAAAATATCCAGAATAGGGGCACCTGGGTGGCTCAGTGGGTTGAGAGTCTGACTTCAGCTCAGGTCGTGATCTCACATGGGTTCGAGCTCTGCGTCGGGCTCTGTGCTGACAGTTTGGAGCCTGGAGCCTGTTTCAGATTCTGTGTCTCCCCCCCTCTCTCTGCCCCTTCCTCACTCACACTCTGTCTCTGTCTCTCAAAAATAAGCAAACATTTTTTTAAAATAATAAAAAACTCAAAAAAAAAATCCAGAATAGAGAAAGAACAGCCAAAATAATGGGATCTACAGATACAAAAGAAGGGGCAGGAGGCACAGGTGACACACTGAGAAAGTCTAACGTAGGTACCTAATTAGGGTCCCAGAAAGAGAAGAGAGAATTTGAACTAAATGACATCAAAATACTTTGCACTGAATTCTTTTTTTTTTAGTTCTTTTTTTAAAGTTTATTTATCTTTGAGAAAGAGAGAGAGAACCAGCAGGGGAGAGGCAAAGAGAGAGAGGGAGGCAGAGGATTCAAAGTGGGCTCTGCACTGACAGCAGCAGCCCAGATGCGGGGCTCAAACCCATGAACTGAGAGATCATGACTTGAGCCAAAGTTGGATGCTTAACTGACTGAGCCACCCAGGCGGTCTACACTGAATACTTTGAATGGAATGACCCTGAAGACAACATTATCCAAAGTTGTGGGATGCAGCTTATGCTACATCTAGAAAGAAATGTATAGCCCCCAATGCTTGGTAACAAAGAAAGGCTGAAAATCAATGAGCTAAGCTATAATCTCCAGAAATTAGAAAAAAAGAACAAATTAATCTGCCCTTCCCTAATTGAAGGGAGGAAAAAATGAGGAGAGCAGAAAGTAAAAAAGTAGAACACAAATGCATATTAGTAATGATCAACAAAACCAAGAGTGAGTCCTGGAGAAGACCAGGAAATTGACAGCCAGTGACACTGACACAGGAAAAAAAAGAGAAAAGGGCCAAATCCCTAATGTCAGGAATGAAGAGAAGGTCATAGAGGGTACTGTAAGCAAAATGCAATATTTTAATATTAGTGTTAATATTTAGAAGGAACAGAAAAATCCCTTGGAAACGGACAGCTTATGAAAACTGACGGAAGAAGAAATAGAAAATCTGAATAATCCTATAAATAATTTGTAAGTAAAGTCCTCTTGATAAAGACAATATTGCACCTAGAGAGATTTACTGGTGAATTCTACCAACCACACAAGAGAAAATAACTCGAGCATTTCACAGATGCCTTTCTGAGTGCATCTTGCCCATTTTAACCTTTCTGTAGTGATTAAAGTTCCCATTTTGTAGCTTCGAATATGAAGCCTCTGGTCTGAATCTACGAGGACCTACTCTGTGCCAGGCTCTCAGCATCCCAGAGAGAGAGACAGAGACAGAGAGAGACAGAGAGCGAGTGGGGGAAGGGAGAGAGAGAGGGAGACCCAGAATCTGAAGCAGGCTCCAGGTTCCGGGCTATCAGCACAGAGCCCGACGTGGGGCTCAAACCCACAAACTGCGAGATCATGACCTGAGCCGAAGTCAAACGCTCAACCGATTGATCCCCCAGGTGCTGCACGTTTCTACCCTTCTTCACCTGGCTCCAGCCTCCTCTTCCCACAGCTCAAGTTCTGTTGCTGTCCTCAGACTCTGTGTATGGTTTGCCTGTTACAGATCTATCGCTTGTACTGCACTGTGTTACCCACGTGCCATCAGTGCCCGAGTGTCCTCGATGCCTGTGGCAAAGCCTGGTACACAGTAGGCATGTACTTGTTGCCTGAATGAGAAGGAAGCAAACATACAGTTATCAGTGTTCTTGGGGATCCGGTGGGTCCTCTAGACCAGCTCTCCTGCTGGGAAAGGAAGTGCTGGATTTAGGGACGGGTCCAGGGTCGCCAGTGAGTTAGAGGCAAAGACAGATAGACCAGAACCCAGGGCTGCCCCGTCTACACACGCTGTGTGTTGATGTGACCACGCTCGCCACCGGCTTGCTTTCTTCGGACTCCAACTTTGTGCCTGGCCCACGCTTGACCTCTCAGCCTGCATGCCCAGTGCACGTGTCCCGTGAGAAAGCGACAAGTGACGTGCTCAGGAGTGCATCCTCAGACACCTCCCTGCCTGAGCTCTGGGAGCCTGCCTGTGTGTGAGGGTGTGTGTACGCATGCGTGTGTGTATGTGTTCAAGGAAACCAGATCACTCAGGGGTCTCACAAAACCACTGGCGGCTGGGAAGATAAATTAAAAGGAAATAAGCCATCAGCAATGACTAGCAGAATCAAGAGGTAAATCTTTTATGGTTCGTTTTAATAAAGGTGATTTAAATTGGCAGCCATAGATTTCTCTAGAACTGGACATTAATTTTATTGATGGGAACCCAAGTTGTGCAAGGCAAGCATTTTGATGCCCGTTAAAAAGAATCACTGTATAGATTATTACTGAAAGCATGAATTTCACGCATTTCTTCTAGGAAGGGGTGTGTGGGTGCGCGCGCTGACATTAGATAGTGTGGCTGATATTAGAACCAAAGAGATGACCCTCTAAGTAGAGAGGAGTAGAGAAATCATTTTGTCATTGCTTTGTGTTGTTTCCACTTTTATTGTGAGAGATAAGCTTTGTTACCTTGGTTGTTCTGGGCTGCGAAGATTCCCTTCCACCTCCAGAAGGTCTGATCCCAGCTCATCATCTGACTCAGGAATTCGTGGCCTTGTGGCCACTGAAACCTTTGTTTTCTGAACCGCGTCAGTGTTTGGCCAGTTTCTCGGCCCCTCTTCCAACCCATCTTCCAGGTGAACTCTCTCGATCGCAGATCCTGTTCAAGGCGGAGGAGGCTTCTGTCCTCCACGGAAGGGGCCGGAGAAAGGAACACAGAGATTAGACTCGAGGAGGGTTCCGCCTGGGGCCGTCCTGCCTCTCCGCCCCGTGGCCCGGCCCTGCCTGGAGACGGTCTCGGTTGTCAGGACGGGGGCCGGGAATACTCCAGGCCCACGGTGGCCGGAGGCCGGGGTCAAGGCCGCCTGTGCTGCCCTGCTCAGGATGGCCCCGCCCCCGAGAACAGTGCCAAGCGGGGGAAGGCCTGCTCTGGGGGGCGACTCTGGGTCGAATCCCGGCTCTGCCCCTTGCTGGATCTGGTACGACAGGCAATTCATCCAACCTCTGGCCTCGGTCTCCTTGTCTGTAAAATGGGGACAACGATAGAGCCATCCTCACAGGGTTTATCTGAGGATTAAAATGAATAAATGTATATAAAGTGGTAGAATGTGCCTGGCACATAGTGGGCACTTTTAAATACCGATTAATAGGTCTCAGTGAAGCTAACAGCATCTCCTTAGAGACAGACTCTGCCCTGGGCGGGGAAGGGGCCACACGGTAGTGACCCAAACAGACTCCCGGGGCTGAGGGCGACTGCAGAATCCCCCTCGAGACGTTGGGGTCTCTCCCAAAGGCCCCCGGACCCCTCCCTTGCCTGCTCCCCTGCCAGTCTGTCCCCGAGCTCTGGGACACCGTGGCACCCTCGGCCCCTCCCCGAGCTTCCCGGCCACTGCTGGTGCCACCGTGTGAGATCCTCACGATCTGTAAGGACCCCATCAAGTCTGGCTTAGTTCAGCAGCCTCTCGGCTGGACTCCTGACCGCACAGCTGCCAATCCATGTTCTAGAAGAAGCTTTCTCAACTGCAAGTTCTCCTGGTATACAGGGGAGACAACTCTGTGCTCATCTGCAAGGCACGGGTAGCCCTCCGCTCGGCCCGCGGCCTGTCCCGCCCGGGCTGTGGCCCTGCCTGCCTGCGCTGAGGGAGGGAGAACCAAGCCAGGAGGCTGTTCTCAGCGGAGCCGAGGGTCCCCGTCAGCCATTGTTAACCAACGACACCAGGGGCATCTAGGGGGCTCCGTCAGTTAAGCATCCGGCTTCGGCTCAGGTCACGATCTCACGGTTTGTGGGTTCGAGCCCCGCGTCGGGCTCTGTGCTGCCAGCGCGGAGCCTGCTTGGGATTCTCTCTCCGTCTCTCTCTGCCCCTCTCACGCACGCGCTCTTTCTCTCTCAATATAAAGAAACAAACAAAAAAAAAGAATTATAGAGGCAAATACGGAAGGGGCCGCAAGTCAACTCTTAGAACAAAAGAGGATTATCCTTCCTGGGAAGAAGTGTTTGCAGCCACTGGCCTTTCCTGCTGCGTCCGCGTGGCCTGGAGAAAATGGTTCACAGGACTCAGAGGTGGGTGCCTGCCTTTGTGGCTGATCTAGACCATCCACAGCCACGTGCCCTCACGCCCTTTGCAGGAGCCAGCGGGCTGGGAAGGGAGATTTTCCCCACGACCAATAATTTCTAAATTCTCTGCGTGACAATTATGCAGCATGAAGGGTAAGACATCATTTCAGAACTTTTTTTAAAGCTTCGCTCGGGCTTCCCCTGTTTATTTTCTCAGCTCATTTCATGAGTTCTGTGTGCCAGGCGGGGCTGGGCTCTTTACAACCATTATTTCATTTACCCCCTACACAACCTCGTGAGATGGGCCTTATTTGTTACTCACCCCGAGGCTCAGAGAGGCTGGGTGACTCGTCCAAAGTCACACAGGTAGAATGTGGTGACCCCGGACTGGAACTCACGTCCGACCCAAAGCCAGATCCCTTGATCTCCATGGGACTCCCCGGCCCAAATCACTTTTGTCCCACGCAGGGAGCTGGAAGGAATTCACCTGTTTGTTCGGAATAGATCAAGTCAGGGAGTCAGTGGAGGGAACTGGGTGCTTACAGGTCCACGTGTGGGTGCTGGAGAAATCAGGCTCTCGGGGCAGGACACGCCCCCAAGAAGCCAAGCGGGAAAGAGAAGAAATAGGAAGACAAGATAAATGCAGATGCTGGTCTACACCGCCGTAAGGTCAAGGCCATGAGGTCTGGGGACAGAGTGTGTCTGGGGTGGTTCCGCGGGCTGGGCAGCCTCTCTGGGAAGTAATACGTGAGTGGGGGCCTGAGGAGCGGCCTGGAAGCAGCTGGCGGACCAGAGCCCCGGGGGGGAAGACAGGGCGCAAAGTGGGGCGGCCTCTCTCTTGGCCTCCCTTGGGCCGCTCCCTCCTGGTAGTGCGCTGGCTGCAGGCTGGCCCTGCCCTTGCTTTTCCCATTGTCTGTGACTGTGTCGTCATCCACCCGCGAGGACAGGCCCGAACCACGGATCACCCCGGGTCCCTTTCCCCCTGACGCTGAAATCGCACCGGTTATGTCGGGTCCCACCTGCTCTCCACCCTGACTCCGTCCCCTTCTCCACCGAACCCCCTGCCACCGTCTTTTCCACACGACCGCCCTCTCTTGCTGGGCCAGGCCTGCATCCCCATCTTGAGTCATGCCCTCCCAGGGTCCTCTTTGAAGCATAAACGTGATCCTGTCGCCCCTGCTTGGAACCTTCCAGTTCATCTCTTCCAACGTGGGAGGAGATCTGAACTCCTGACCAGGCCCGTGAAGCCTCAGTGCCGGCTCCTGCTCCTCCCGCTCCACTGCTCTCCTCCAGGGAGGTGCCCCCGTGTCTCTGTCACCCGTCTGTCCCTCCAGCGGGCCACGCCGCCCCCTCCCCTAGGCCTCTGCACTTGCTGTGTCTTCCCCTCCCCCCCACATGCCCTTCCTCCAGATGCTCCTTCTGGTCACTGAACTGTCCTTGAACGCTGCTCCCAGAGGCTCCCAGCTGAAGCTCTCCCCAGGCACGCCCTCTCTCTCTCTCTCTCTCACCTTGTTGGACTCTCTTCCCAGGACCTCACCAGGTGATTGGTTTGGTATCAGTACCCTCAACCCCCCGTTAAACTCTGGGTTCTGGGGAGCGGGACCCTGGCTGATGCCATTCTCTGCCACATCCTGTCATTTAAGGGCACTCACGGATTATTTGTTAAGAGGAAAAGTAACGAACCTCAGTTTTCTCACCTGCAGGATGGGGGGGGGTGTGTTACACACAGTGCAAAACTCTATCCAAATGGGAATTGATGTGACTCAGTCCTCTGCCAGGTGTGAGGTGGTTCAACACTGAAAGAGTTGGCAGGGTGTTGGCGGGGAGAAGGGTCATGTGGCTCGTGGCCGAGATTCTGAGCCCACGAGCCGGACAGACCTGGTTGAATTTCAGGCTCCGTCTCACAAGCGGTTAACGCCAGGCTCGCCATTTAGCTGTGTTGAGCCTCAGTTTCCCCAGTTAAAATGTAGGGATAGCAGTTAGCACCTTAAAGGGTCGTTAGGGGCTTCAGTGTGAAAATGCGTGTAAATGCATTGCATCATCCTTTACACGTAGTCAATTTTCCGTATAGGACACTTTTATTATTTCATTATTATCATGAGGAGGAGGGCGATGGTCAGGGCTAGAGAGGGAGGGAAGCTAACGGTGTCTTCATAGAGGATGTGGCAGGTGACCTTGGCCGTGGACAGTTTGATGGATCCAGAGGATATTTACCATCAGAAAGATGGGGGATGATGTTGCTGTCGATCGTCACTCACCCGCCACCTGACCACGAGATGCAGGGAGGTGTTATCAACGTTCTACAGATAAGTAAGAGGAGACCTGCAGCGTTTAAGTGTCCGGTGGTAGGATGGGGACCAGTCCGAGCTGGTGCCCTTTCCATGTATGAACATCTTCACTTGGTGGTCAGCACCCCTCCCCCAGACCGGAAGCTCTCGGAAGACAGACGGGCGCTCGCCATCATTTGCACACCCAGCACGAACACGCACTCAACACCTACGGGTTGGGCTGACCTGAGCATGAATCCCACCCCGACCCCCTGCTTAGCTTTGTGGCCCTGCACCAGTCACTCGTTTCTCCGAGGCTCTCGCTTCTTCATCTGTAAGACGGTCTCCCAGAGTGGGTGTGAGAATAAGGTCAGAGAATGATCGCGAAGACAACTGGCACAGCCTCTGGTTTGTGTGCGCAGATGTGTGTTCACGAGAGAGGGGCAGAGGGGGACAGAGAGAGGAGAGGGAGGAGAGGAGGGAAGGGGGGAGAGGCACTTCCAGGAGGAAATGGGGAAGTTTCTAGGCTGGGAGTGGCGTGTGCAAAGTGGCAGGTGGGGACGAGCAGAGGGTGTTCGTGGAGCCAGCGTGGCTGGGGGATAATGTGAGACGGGAGGGGGTAGAAGATGAGGTTGGAAAGACAGGCGAAGATGGCGCCATGGAGAACCACGGATTGGACTTGACGCTGTTGGCAATAGGAGGCATCCAAATTAAAAAAAAAAGTTTTAAAGTTTATTTATTTTTGAAGGAGAGAGAGAAAGAGTGTGAGCAGGGGAGGGGCAGAGAGAGAGGGAGACACAGCATCTGAAGCAGCTCCAGGCGCTGAGCTGTCAGCACAGCTAACACGCGGGGCTCGAACCCACGAACCATGAGATCATGACCTGAGCCAAAGTCAGACGCTTAACCAACTGAGCCACCCGGGCGCCCCCAGATTTTTTAAATGGCGGTAGAACAGGAGAGCCTGGGCGGCTTAATCACTTGAGCTTCTGACTCGGCTCGGGCCATGATTTCATGGTTCGTGAGTCTGAGCCCTGCGTGGGGCTCGCTGCTGTCAGGGCAGAGCCTGCCTCGGATCCTCTCTGCCTCCCTCTCTCTCTGCCCCTCCCCACCTCTCAAAAATAAACATTTAACAAAATAAATAATAAGTAAATAATAAAATGGAGCTATAACCTACATACTGGAAGGTACATCGAGGGAAGCAGTCTTAAAGCTTTATGCTGACGGGTTTTATATATGAATACGCCCTTCTAATCACTGTGAGCTCATCTCGAACGTTTCCAGCACCCAGAGAGCTCAGTCGTCCCCGTCCCACAGAGGAGCCGCAGTTCCAACCAGTCAGTGGTGACGAACCTGACCTGTGTGTATTTTCCACAAGGAACCAGGAAGTCTCTTGAGTTGCCTTCTTCCACTCAACGTCATGTCTGTGCGACTCATCAGGCTTCTGGCGAGTACAGCGCCACGGACATATGAGCACACGTGTTTGGGGACACGGGTGCATCTCCGGAGCATGAGTGGGACTGCGGGTCATGGGGGGGGGACACAGTTCAGCTTTAGGGGACACTTCCAAACGGTTCCCCCGAGTGCTGAGCCACTTTACGCTCCCAGCAGCATGTGTGAGGGCTGGGGTCCTGGGAGCTGATTTAGGGGACTCACTCTAGACCAGCTAGCGGTGACCTGCGTTGGGGACAGGCGTGAGGGTGACTCCCCCGCTCTGTCGAAAGCCTCGCTGGGATCGACGTTTGCAGGATGCCAGAGGCCTGTGGATGCTTCTCCCACCGCGGTTAGGGCCCCGCTGCCGGGCCGGGGCGGGGTCCCCTGTCACCCGGTGAGATTCTGCACCTGTAGCTCTCGGGGGAGGGGAGCCCCGAAGGAAGAGTCTGGAGCAGCAGCCCAGGGGGTTACGAAGCACAACTGTGGGCTTGGACCCCTGTGAGACCCGCTTGCCAGCCCCACCCATCCCCGACTCTGCGCCCGTGGGGGACAGGGAGGTGGTGATGCGTTAGAGCCCCCGGGTCCCTAGGTTTGGATATGCGGTGGGGGGTGGGGATGGCCTGTGTGATGGGCATCTGCGGGCTGGACTCCAGCCAGGGCCTTCGTCACCAACCTCCCCCTTCCTCGATGGTCTTCATGCTGCCGAGCCTCCACTTGACCCATCGGTCCCCCCATCCCCCATCCCCTGTCCCCCATCCCCCATCCCGTTTTGGATGCCTGCTCTTAGTTTCCACAGGAGGAAACTGAGGCTGCGAGGCGTAGCTTCACTTGCCCAAACACAGCCCGCCAATCCGCGGCACGGCCGGGACGGGAGCCTGGAAGCCAGGCACCATGTGGCTCCCTCTCGGGGCTGTCCCCTTCCCGCCCGCCTTGTGGGACACGCTGAGCTCCGCAGGCTCTGCGCTCTTTCCTTCCTCCCTGAAGCGGGAGCGTCGTGAGGTCAGGGCTGGGGCTGAGGTCTCAGATTCACCTGTGCAGGGTTGTGGCCTCGAACTGAAGTGAGGGAGACCCAGGGGGCTGCAGAGGGGCTCCCAGGAGCTAGGAGAGGTGAGGCGGGGAGGGAGAAGGGTCCCCGCTTCCTGCAAGGATGCCAGCAGGCAGCCCCTCCCCCCGCAGCTCCATCTCGCGCTGTCCCCAGCAGGAAATGACATCGCAGCGATTGTTAATACCCAGTCATGTGCAGGAAAACAAATTAAGGGCCGCCCGTCAGGCTCTCGTGCGAGCTGGAGCCAAGTAAGCAGCGGTGTGGGAAGTGGGGGCTGAGCCGGCTTCAGGACGGCTGTGGGGCAGACCAGCCGGTGTGACGGAAAGCTCACCTGGGGCCCGTCTGAGCGTCCCGCCCTGGGACAGGGATGATGTCACAAGGAGGGCTGCTCTCCAGGCCCCTCAGCTGGATTCACTCGGCTCCTCCAAGACGACCCCCAGGGCCCAACCCCTGCGTCTCTCCATCCCAGGTGGCTGGACTCTGAACCCACCTGACATTCTGTGACATCACAGGAATGAAAAGAGAGGAGACGATGCTCTTAGGTGACCTTCTGAAGGCCGTTCCCAGCTGTGAGCTTGGCCTTTGTCATCAGTGTCCCGTGGCCCTTCCCCTGTCCCACGCAGTGTCCTGTCTTTCAGTGTCCGAGTCCTGTCCTATGGGCCACTGGCGCACCTGGGTCCCAGATCAGACACCAGAGTCTTGCATCCCGGGGCCCCTAGGGAGGGTCCCAGCTCTGTTCCTTGATCTACATGGAGAGACGGCCTTTAACACCCACGTGAACCAGACCCATTTTCCTGTGTCCTTCATGCCAAGTCATCTGGCTTAGCAGCCTGTACAAGGGCAGCCCCGCGTGGGTTCTAGAACGAGGGAGGCTCCTCCCCTCCCAGCGGACCCCTTGGCAAGCTCCTCAGTTTCTCTCTCTCTCGGTTCACTGTTCCCTGGGAGGGTGCTGGTGAGCAGGGAAATGATCCGCCCACGTCAGTTCTCCTATGAGATGCTCCCGAAATGTTAGCGTCAGTTCCGGGCGCATCCCCTGCCTGTTCTCTTGGGCCTTTGCTAACTTGTTCCTCACGACGGGAATTGTTGTATCCATCCTCTCAACCCTGATCCTTCGAGAACCTCTGCTTCTCACCGCTTCTCCCTGCCCGAGGCCCTGACTGTCCCACCGCGTCCCTCCTGCGCCCCCATCGGGGTCCGGCCTGTGCTCCCCCGGAATCTCCCTGCTGACGCCCATAGACCTGTGATGACGTGCCCACGCCTCACGGTGGGGGTCAGTATCTCCCGTCCGTTCATTCTCTTGCACCCCCAGATGCTAATGCCACCCCCACCAATAGGCAAGCATGCTCACTGTTTAACTCTGTGCACCAGCTGGGGAGGGGCAGGCAGCGAGGGGGACAGAGGATCCGAAGCAGCTCCAGGCTCCGAGCTGTCAGCACAGGGCCCGACGTGGGGCTCGAACTCACGAACTGTGAGAAGCCGGAAGTCCGACGCTCAAAGGACTGGCTCCCAGGCGCCCCTGCACCTCATTCTCTCTCTCACATTTTCACTGACCCTGGTGTGTTTCTACAACCACCTGTGTTCCTATGAATACGCCTCGTCTGACCTTTTTCTAGAGGCCAAGTCACCCCCCACGGGGTCTGCCAGTGCCGCCCTCCCAGCCTCTGGCGGCCACTTCCAGGCAGGAGCGCTATCGGGTCTGTGTGACAATTCCTGGGGGACAACGTCCTTGGGGGCAACGCCAGTGTCTCAGGCTGGTGGATCCGGAACCTGACAGGCCAAGGGGAACCCTTCCTGGAGGCGGCCCAGTCCCCACCACCTGCCACCAGGGGTAGGGAAAACTCGGTCCCTCCCACCCCTGGCTTTTCCGGATTTCTGCCGTCTGGAGGTGTAAAGGGAACCCTTTTTGTTATTCTAATTTGTGTATTTTGGACTTCAAACACCTTCAAGTGTCTTTTCCTCTGCGTAAGGACATCTTGTCTTTTCTCAGGCTTTCTCTTCTGTAAATTCATGCTGTTTTCCGCAAGATTGCTGTCTTTTGTTAGGCTATCTGTTTTTTTCAATGGATTAAATTCTTATTTTGATTTTGTCACTTAAAAAAATAGTCTGGCGTCCCTGCATTGGCCCAAACTTTTGGCAGAGTGCTAACATTACTACTTAAGTATATTTAAGTCAACATTTATTGAGTACTGATCGATCTTCTAAGGTAGGAATTATTACCATTACTATTTCTGTTACGATTACTGCCATCATCATCCCCCTCGCTTCCAAAATGTGGCAGCGAGGCCTGAGGAAGCCAGTTCCTTGACAAGGTCACCGCGGTGGGCAGAGTCAGCCCCACCCAAGGAGATCCACACCCTAAGCCGTGCAGCCCATGACTGTGTCGCCTCATAAGGCAAAGGGGGCTTTGCGGGCATGATTAAGTCAAGGACCTTGTGACGAGGAGGCCATCCTGTGTTATCCAGGTGGACCCAGTCCAACCATAAGAGTCCTTATACAGGGGAGGGAAGCATGAGGGTCAGAGCCAGAGAAGGTGATGTGACGGGAGAGAGAATGGAAGCCCAGAGGAGGGAAGGCCCTCGGCTGCTGGCTTGAAGAAAAGGAAGTGGCCATGAGCCAAGGAATGTGGGTGGCTCCTTGTGGACACTGGAGCCAGCCGGGAAAAGACCGTCCCCTAGAGCCCCCAAAAGGAGCACGGCCCTTGTTGACCCCTTGATCGTAGCCTGGTGACCTTCAGGGCTACAAAATAAAAAGTCTGTGTGGTGTGAAGTCCCCAGGTCTGTGGTAACTGGTGACAGCCGTGATGGGAAACTCATGTAACTTCACCGCCGTGTGTGGCCCAGCGGACGCAGCGCAGGGAGTGGCCCGAGCTCGTGGTATCAGTGGGAAAATGGCCCTGACTGGGCAGTGAGTGACCCCAGGCCTCTCTAGGCTGCTGGGCTCTGAGTCCTGGCGGGCAGAGCAGGCACCTCATTCCTGTCCCCCTGGCATCTTGCTCAGTGACGCTTGTCAGCTGCCACAGGTGTGGACTGCTTGGCTCGGGCGGGCGCTGTCAGCCCTGGGCTGGGCCCGCGATCCGTACCAGGGGCCCTGGGCTCCCCAGGTGTGACCCAGGGGACTGGGGACGGGATGCAGTGCTTGAGAACCGCTCGCTTAGGACGGCCCACCGATTCAAGGCCTTCATAAGTTTCTGCCACTGAGATCCCAGCCATGACCGGCTCGGTGAGAAGACGGGGTACACTTCACCGAAAGTAATTTTGAAGCGACCCTTTAGCTGAAATGTATCTATTCCACACATTGAGGGTTTCTGCAAGGGCGTGTGCGTGGGGCCATCAGGGGAGGGTTCATTCATTCACTCACTCACTCACTCACTCACTCACTCCTTTTTGTGCCTACTGTGTAGCAGGCTTCCAGACATCCGGCCGTGGGCTGGCTGTGCTAACTCTGCCCTCCTGGGGCTTACGGTCTAGAAGGAGGTGGACAGGCAGTCATGCAAGTCAACGCCAGCTACAAACCGACAAGGAAATGGCGGAAGCATATGGGATCCTATGTAGAAGGAAAAACGTGATTTCCATGTTGGAGTGGTTGGCGTTGAAGCTGTTCAGTGCCTGTGAGTATGCCAGGCACATAGTAGGGCCTCAGAGACCTCTGGTAAAAAAGAACGGGCCAAGAGCTGGGAGGCTGGCAGCTGGCGATGTGCCCACAATAGACTAGACAGACCATGGCGGCTTTTGAATCGCACCTCAACCACTTACTAACCCGCTCCCTTGCTAAGTGTCTTTGGCACTCAGCCCCTGTGTCCTACAAAATAGGAATGCTCACAGAGCCCACCTCCAGGGTTATTGTAAGGATTAATTGGGAAAAGCCAAGAAAACATAGAACACCATTTGTAGACCATGTGAGCATGTGGAGAGAGCAGAGCTAAGTTAGGCTGGGCAGAAGGAAGGGTGCTTGTGGAGGCCTGGGTGGGGGACGCAGGGTGGAGAGTATTGGGGCACCTTCGGGAGTTTGTGGGAGATCTAGGCTCTGAAGCATGACCTCATCTGCACAGGCTTCTTCCACGGTCGTGCGGGGCCTTCTGCGAGACTGCTCTGGCTGCAGTGGGCAGGGCTAGATCGGACGGGGGGGCCGGATGGGAAGCAAGATGGCGGCATGTACTGGGGGCGGGGTGGCCATGGGGATGGAGGGAAACAGGTGGATTCCAGATTCCTTCTGGACTTGGTGGGGCTGGAGGGGAAGGAAGGCATTTGTCAGGGACGACTGTGGTGTGTGTAATTGGTGGGTGGCGCTTCAGTCCCCAAGGCGGGAAGAGTGGGAGGGGAGCAAACTGATGGGGAAAAACATCAAGAGCTTGGTTCTGGCCAGTTCTGGAGATGAGGCACGTAGAGAAGAGTGAGAAGACAGTGAGAGGCTCTAGAGCTTCCGGGAGCTCCACAATGTAGGGATGGGTGGGAGGGACTCTAACATGTCAAGGAGAGGAGCATCTAATTAAGACTTTGTCTGGATGTGGCCAGAAGAAAGGAGCTGGGAGAGCACTCGGGAGGGGGTCAGGGACGCTGTGTGTTTGCGACAGTCTTGTACTTTGTTGAGGGCTCAGATCCACTGGGACCATGGAAGGCTCCGGAAGAAATGTCTGGCTGGATATTGGACTGGACTCCTAGACCAGAGGCTTCCTTCCCCGAGGCGCTGCAGAGGTTGGCTCTCTGGGAATCGTGCAGCCCACGCAGTTTCACCCCTCCGCCCACCCCGCGCCGCCACAGACCCCAAGGATGCCCCCAATGGAGGGGTGGCTCTTTCTTTCTCTCCTCTCCTATCGCTTCAAGGAAAAGCCCTACGCGGTGAGGCGAAGCCAAGAAGAAACTTCCGCTGCTGCCTCTGCCTCCTGTCCCCACAAGTCCTGCCGAGGGGCTCCTGCCCCGGTGCAGGTGGGGGCGGCCCCGGGCTGGGGGCTGGAGTGAGAGGTCAGAGGTCACTGGGCCTTGGGGTCTCCCGGAGCTTTGCACTCCCCTCCTCTCCCACCCTTTCCTCTCCCGCTCGCTCCTCACTGCTGCTGCCTTCCCCTTCCTGCCCCCCCCCCCAGTCTCCTCCTCCCTCTTTCTCTTCTCCCGTTGACATCATGGCATTGACATCATGGCGTTGACATCATGGCGTCACCCCCTGGCTCCCCGCTCACCCCGCCACGCGGTTACTTGGTGAACATCTGAAGCACCAACGTGGCCGGCGCCCCACCAGCTGTGGGAACCCGGGGACGGGCGCTGTCCCCAAGGGGCTGGCAGTCTAGGCGGGAACAGGGAGGAGGAGGGCGTGGTGGGGGGAATGAAAGACTGAGCCGCTGTGGCCGGGAGGGTGAGGAAGCGTCTGAGCGGGTGGTGGGTGGGAGGCGGGCGGAGGGGCAGCGCAGGTCCCGGGGGACGGAGCCCTCGCCCAGGAAGCCGGGAGCTCAGAGGCGGGTAGGGGTGGCTGACTCCTCCTGAGCCAACGGACGCGGGAACGTGATCACACTGGCCTTTTGGAAAGACGGGTGGACAAAGGTGGGTAGAGAGCGGGTGGGGAGGGCGGAGAGATGGGTGTGCAGAGAGTCCTCGGAGGAGGGAGTGGGCTGGGCACCATTTAAGGTGGCGCCGGCTGTCAGGGTCACGAAAGCGCAGGCACGGCACCTGAGAGCTAAGGACGTGGGGTGGAGGTGGTGGAGGGGAGGTGTGAGCGAGCCTTGAGCCTCGGGGTGGAGGGGTTAGGTGGGGGCTGGGAGAGGGCTCGACTCCGCCTGGAGCGTGAAGGGCTTCCTTGGGAAGAGCCTGGAGTGGACGGAACGTACGAATGAGTAACCCGGTGGGGAGGCGAGAGGTGTCCCAGGCAGAAGGAGGGGCCTGATCCTGGGCCACCAGGATCCTGGGCTGCTGGGCACAGGTCACACGCCTCTCCTGCTCCTCCCGGGGCACGTGGCCAGCTGACCTCTGCCAGCTCCCTTGCGGGTATTAGGGCACGCGCCTGACTTCTGGCCAGTGGAAGGTGAGCAGATGTGACTCCCCCACTTCTGAGCCTGGTCCCTACGTCCTCTCCGCTCTCTCTCCCCCCTGCTGGCTGGCTGGAGGCACCCACGGTGGCCTCCCTAACGGGTCGCAGGGACCTTAGCAACCGAATGATGCCCAAAACAGAGACACCCTCCCCCACTACTGATGGTTAAGTGAACCTGAGTGAGGTCCTGCTCTCTGGGTTCAGCTACCGATGTGGAGACTATCTGTTACAGGAGCTGACGTTATCTTGACCAATGCAGCGATCAGGGAGAACAGAGGGGTTGCAAAACGCTGTAACAGGGTGTGAGGGGGTGCAGAGGAGACGGAACAGGAGCCATCGTTTGGGGCCAGGCTGTGGAGGACCGTGGGTCTCAGACAGCAGGCCTGGGCTTGGGATCTGGCCCTGCGCGGGACCTCCTACTCACCATTTGTTTGTGTCGCTCCAAAATGAACACGCAGAAGCCCTAATGCACGATGGCATTAGAAGGCGGGGCGTCTGGGAAGTATGAGGTCATGAGGGTGATGTCTTCATGGATGGATCAGCACCCTTGTAAGAAGAGACCGGAGAGACGAACTCTGGCTCTGCCGCGTGAGGGCACAGCAAGGCGGCAGCGGCCGCAAGAGACGTCTTGAAAAGAGCTCTCACCAGGCACCGAACCCGCTGGCACCTTGATCTTGGACTTCCCAGCCTCCAGAGCCATGAGGAATGAGCGTTGCTTACACTGCCCAGTCTGTGGTATTTTATCCCGGCAGCCTGGGCTCGGACAGGGGTCCTGAGAAGTTACAAGTTAAGAGTTAGCTGGTCAGGACTGGACTTTGAAAATGTAACTCTATGATTAAATAAATTAAACCACACCCGTGTGTTGAAACATTGTTCCATCATTGAAAATAACAATGTGCAACAGGAGCGCTTGACCTGAAAAGATATCTACCTGAAAAGATATCTACTGACGTCAAGGGAAAAAAAAGTGCAGCTAGCCCAGTGGCGTCTATAACGCAGACCTGTGGTATGTTGCACTCTCCACCCCTCCTGAATCCATGCCCTTGCCCTTGTGATTTTGCGTGAGACACGCCTGCATATCCGTGGACAGGGTTTGGCTGCGTGATTTGCTTTGCCCAGAGGATGGGACGGAAGCAATGGTGAACCGGTACTGAGGGTACTTCCACTCGGCCTCTGCACCCAGGCTCTGGTCATGGGAAGAACATTCTCAGGCCGGCCGCCTGCCTCAGGAGGAGGAGGGGGGACGTGTATGGTGCAGAACCAGCCCCCCAGCCAAGATCTGCAGAGCCCCCCAGCTGAGCGCAGTCTGGATCAACAGACCTTAGGCAACATACAGTTTATGAAATAAATGATCATTGTTTTAGGCCCCTGGGTTCAAGGATGGTTGATTATAAAGTGTTCTTTGTGGCAATAGCTAACTGGTATCATAGCTATGTGTGTAAATAAGCATTTAAAAATTTGGAAGGCTGGGTAGTTGAATTTTGAAAAATTTCTTTTCTTCTTTATATTACCTCTTTTATTTTGTTTTATTGTTTATTTATTTATATTTAAGGAGGCTTCATGCCCGGTGTAGAGGCTTGAACTCAGGACCCTGAGATTAAGACTTGAGCGCACATCAAGAGTCAGACGCTTAACTGACTGAGCCACCCAGGCACCCCGTCCCTATTTATTTATCAAAAAATTTTTAATGTTTATTTATGCTTGAGAGAGTGAGACAGAGACAGTGTGAGCAGGGGAAGAGGCAGAGAGAGAGGGAGACACAGAATCTGAAGCAGCTCCAGGCTCTGAGCTGTCAGCACAGAGCCCGACGTGGGGTTTGAACCCACAAACTATGAGATCATGACCTGAGCCCAAGTTGGACACTTAACCATTGAGCCCACCCAGGCGCCCCAACCATCCTTTTTTATTTTAATGAGCATGCTTTCACTTTTATAATAACAAAAAATGAACAAATTTACATAATCTGGAGGTAGCCTGGGAAACAGATTAGGTGGGGAGGGACTGGGGTTCTGGAGGGACTGGGGGCCAGTCCAGAGGTCACCGCACGGCCTGACTCCAGGTGAGGCTGCCCTCTTCGTGACAGATGCGTCCGATGCCTGCATTCCCCCTTCACACCCTTCCTTCTGAAGACCTCGTTTCAAAGTGAGCCGTCTCACTGGAAAGAGAAAATAAGCCTCATCTAGAAACTGACGACAGTCAGTGGCTTCTCTCAAGAGGCACTTGCATCATAATGGGGACAAAGAGGAATTCTCCAAAGATGGAAGTTTGGGGACTGAGAAGCCGGAAGATACTTTTGGTCTGGGAGAGAAAGTCTTTCTTATTCGTTCCCATCCCGTTGCACGGATCAAGGCCCCTCCCCCCTCCCCCCACCGTACCCATGAACTTCTGATGCTCCTTCGGCCATGACTACAGCCGGGAAGGAGGGGTGGACATCGCAAGTCAGCACACGCTGGAACGCAGAAGCCACAGCACACCTAAGCCTTTCGGGCCTGGAGCGAGGATGTGAGGGCTGAGCTGAGCGGAGACAAGTAAGGTAAGGTCATACATACAATACAGCAAGGCGAGAGGCACGTGAGGGGTCAAGGTCCCTGAAAGAAGGGGACTCTGTTCTCCACCTCTTCCCCTCAAGGCTTTTGCGGATTCCCAAGAAGCATGAAGCAAGGACCAGAGAAACGAGCAGAGGGTGATGGTCAATCAGAACTGTCAGCATTTTTACAGAATGGGGGAGAGAAAAAAAAAATCAGGGCTACTCAGGTAACCAGGGCTCAGAATCAGGAGAGAAGAGAGACAGAGAGACACAAGCCCGACACTCTGCACAGCAGCTATTAACTACTTAAACGGGGTCCTAATTTGTAAACCACCTGTGCTCCGAGGATGAGAGCCTGACGGCTAAGAGCCTGAAAGGGTATGAAGATATTTTGGCAGTTTCTCGGTGCTGGACGCCCAGAGCTGGTGCCCAGGACCCACCGAGGACGAGCCGTCTGATGATCGACTGAGACTCTCTCCTGGGAGCCAACTGCCAGGCTCTGCCCAAGGCAAAGAGTCAACTTGAACTAGACCAAGCCTCCAATGCAGCTACAGCCTCAACTCAGCTCCGTCCCTCTCTACGTAGCTGCCAAAATCTAAAGCGAATTCTGTCTGGAGGAAGACGTGCATTATCCAGAGTCCTTGAAGTTTTAACACCATCTGGTATTTAATAAAAAAAAAAAAATCCCCAAGATCTACCAAGAAACAGGAGCAGAAGAAAAAAGTGACAGTAGACACAGAGCTGCTGATGACCAGAACCCAGACATGGAAATCAAAATAAAGGTGATTCATATGTTCGAGAATAGAGATGACAGTGGAGAATATTTTTTTTTAACAGGGAACAGGAATTTATAAAAAGGAATCAAAAGAAAAGCCTAGAATCTAAAACCCCAATACACAAAATTAAGAACCCCGTAGATGGCTTAGTAGCTAATTGTTGGTAGCTGAAGATTAATGAGCTGGAAGACAGGTTTGCGCAAATATCCAGCGGGCAGTGTAGAGAGAGAAAAGAGGAGGGAAGGCATGCGAGCTTAGAGACCCCGAGAGGCGGTGAAAGTTGTAACAGGTGGGATTGGAGTGTCACCCATAGCCATGTTGCAGGATTCTCGCTCAGAGAGTGGTGACACCGAGACTTTCTTTCCAGGAAGCAACTTTATTTTGCTGGCACCGCTCAGTTGGGTTCGTACCCAAAACAACTGAGCGGCCCACATCATATGGCATAGGTTTTTTTATTCATTTTCTATTTCTTTGTCTCCCATATATGGTAATACACATAAACATGTAGTCTGATTAAGTTGTTTCAGTTTATAAGAACATGTGGGATGTAGGCAGCTGGACTCATATCTAGGTGACCTTGAAGTCTTCTCTTCTCTCTTCTTCATTTTTTTCTTTCTCCTTAGGGAGGGGTTCCTACCACATTCCCCCCTTTGATGCTCGGACCCCTCTATTTTGGGTCAGAGAGCATCATCCTGGCTTAGAGGTTTATATTTCCATAACATCATTACATGAGCAGCCGTTTTTCTCTCAACTATAGTCTCAATGAGACTGGAGACTGATCGTATAATCAAGGGAGCCAAGCAGGGTACGATCAAACATCCTCCCAGAATTAGGAGGACAATACCTATGAGGGTTTTGAATCCCCCGAAAGATGAAAACCATCCTCCAAATAACTCTCTGGGGTTCCAACCATTCCAGGTTTGGACTGGGACATGAGCAACTTTTCTCATTCGATCTGTGATCTCCTCTATGACTTTTCCTTCATCATCTATCTGTAGGCAGCAGTTGCTCAGGTTGAATTTTCCACAAACACCACCCTCAGAAGCAAGCAGGTAATCTAAGGCCAGGCGATTTTGGTAGATTACATTGCGCATTTTGGTTTGCTGCTTAGCAAGTAAATTAAGAGCCCTAGCAGTTTCATTGGTTATAATTTCTACAACTGCTTGTAGCCTAATTATGTGGTTTAGCATATAAATGGGGGTGCGGTAGCCCCAAGACCCATCCTCGGCCCACGTAGCAGGGCCGTAATAATGAATTATTCGTTTGGGAGGCCATTCATTTTCCTTCCAGTTGCCAATTTGCAAGACACGCTGCTTTCTTTGAACTTTCCTATCTCCATATATTTGAACTCCCAGATGTTCTCCTTCTGCAAGTGGGAGTAGGAAGAAGGATGGGCGAATAGTTCCCAGCACACATGACCCTGACCAGCCTGAAGGGAGTACTGTATAGGCTGTTCTCCCACATATCCAATATAGTCCCCCTGGGGCCCGCCATTCGATGGCAGCGTCTATGTTGTCCCAGGCCTCCCGGAGATGAGAGAAGTTAAACAAGGGGTGAGGATTTGGCTCATGGTGCCCTGGGGACCCCCACCATTGGGTTTCCCAGGTGGTTGAATTATAAAACCTTTGGCCCAGGCATGTTAAGTTTCCGACAGGGATGGTGAACTTTTTCCCCCATCGGGCAAGACAGTTCTTCCCAATGATTGAGGTTTTCAGGAGCCAAACCCTGGCTGCAGAACTGGGGTAATTCGTTCCATCATAAGGCTCGAGGGGATCTAATTCTCTGGCCTCCCATGGCCATTGATCCCCCATGTTGGTCCCCCCACATACATAGCATGAAGAGATCTTCAGAGTCTGGGCTATAGTCTCTGCCAGGGCCAGAAACAAATTTTTGCTGTGACTGAAATGGGAGGGGGACTACTTCTTATTTCCTCATAGAAGGAGTGAAAAACTTGGTGGGACGTGGCTGGATGGGTGGCAGTGATCCTCTTAAAATATAGTACAGTCCCTGGGTCTCTGCCTCTTCCATAAATTCGAATACCAATTCGAATGCCCCATTGCCATTTGTAGTCTTCTAAATTAATGATAGTGAAATTTACAGGGTTACAGGCTTTTGACTGACAATCTGATCTAGCAGCCCCCTTTTGAAGGAGAGCTGTTGCATCCTTTTTTTTTCCAAGTGGCCCATGAAACACAGCTCCAACTAGGGCATAGAAACTCAGGGGTACAGGCACATAAACCATTTTCCTCACACATGTATTTGTCATTGAGGCGATATTTTCGCTCCCAATCTAAGCCTCCACGTGGTATATCAAGAGTTTTTTTGACCCTCCATGACAAGTTCCCGTTTTTTCCGTATAACGGATGCTTCTGGGCCTAGACCAATAACCGCACACACATCAAACAGTACTGACACCGGACGTTTGGGGTTTGTAATTCGTGTCTGGCTAATTAAGGCCCCTTCTTCCTGGTAAGATCAGACTTCTAACCAATCTTCATTTGGGGAGTACTGTGGGTCAAAGCAAGTGTATTGACTTCCCCAATGGCAGACGGAATAGGTGGTCTTGTTATGTATGCATGTCCCTTGGACCTTTCCCTGGCATGAGAAATGGGTATGTACAATAGGGTCCAGGTGACTCCTTGGCCTGACCTGGTTATGCGAATGCACGGATCGCATGATGAGAGATTCAGGTTTACAAGCGGAGTCCAAATTAAAAACAACCAATACCAACAAAACATCCTACCCACAAGAGAAAAATGAGTGCTAACAGAAACCTTTCGCCACATTTCCAGCTGGCTGGGGCAACCTCCGCCAATCCAATTGCAAGAAGTAAAGCGAAAATTGCAGTAATAGTGAGAGACAAGGGGTGACAGTGCATTATAGTAAGAGGCAGATGTAAGAAATAAGGACAGTCTATTTATTTCTTCGGACCGGCGATTCCTCAAGCTTCTGCCGTGCGTAGATTAGTCAGCTTCCGGAGTGACTAAAGCAGGGCTGTAGTCTCCCGTTGGAGTCTCCGCCATGGCAGCTCGCTTCTTCCGTATGGTCAGCTTACACGGTGTGGATGGATCAGGAATGCACTCCCAGTCCCCGGATGCCGGCTTCACTCTGCTGTGCTGAATCCAGGGACCAACCTCTGCTACTTTTACTGCATTGGGGGTGGACAAAATGACAGTAAACGGGCCCCTCCAAAGAGGTTTGAGTGGTTGGACATCCCACTCTTTTACCCATACAGCATCTCCTGGCTCAAAGGAGTGAGTATCTGTGGTCAGACTCACAGGCAATCGTTCTTTAACCCACCGGTGTAGAGTGGCTAGAGTAGAGCCCAGAGCCTGCATTGCTGCCTTAGGGTTAAATTGCCTATCTCATTTAAGTCTCCCCTTATCCCTTTAACAATTGGGGGAGGGCGCCCATAAAGGATTTCATAAGGGGAAAGCCCCGTTTGCTTATTGGGGCTGCACCTGATTCTTAACAAGGCTATTGGCAACACCTAGTCCCCAGTGCAGGTGGGTCTCCTGGCACAGTTTACTTAATTGCGGCTTCAAGGTTCTGTTCATTCGTCCCACCTTTCCGGAGCTCTGGGGTCAGTGTGCCGTGTGTAACTTCCAGGTTATCTTTAGCCCCTTTGCCACCAGCTGCACCACCTCAGCTACACACGCTGGCCCGTTATCTGAACCAATAGTGATAGGGATCCCAAATCGTGGGATAATTTCCTTGAGAAGGAGTCGGGCCACTTCATGTGCCTTTTCTGTTCGGTAGGGAAAGCTTCTACCCAGCCTGAGAAAGTACATACAAACACCAACAGGTATTTACATCCCCGAACCCGGGGGAGCTCCGTGAAGTCCACCATCACATTTTCAAAGGGGGCTCCCCCAACGCTCTGTACTCCAGGGACGGCCTTGGGCCCCTGACGTGAGTTGTTTCGGGCGCAGGTTTCACCTTGCTCACATACCACTCGGGCTGTGCTGGAGAGCCGAGGGATGGAAAAATACGGCTTAACATTGTTTCAAGGGCTGTCCGGCCGATGTGAGTTTCCTGATGGAACTGCTCCGCAAAGGCTGGAGCTAAGGCCTCAGGAATTGCTATTCGGCCATCTTCACATTTCCACCATCCACCTGGGAGGTAGTTGCCACTCTCAGTCTTCAACCAGGTACTTTCATGGTGTGAGTAATTAGGGTCCCACTCTGTCAGTGGGTTAGGGAACAGTGCAGCAGTTAAAGCCGCTGATTTTATGGCTCCTTTGGAAGCTGCTAGCTTCGCCTCTCGGTCAGCCTTTCGGTTTCCCAGTGCAGCCGTGGTATCCCCCCTTTGATGTCCCCGGCAATGCATGACTGCCACACTTTTAGGGGCCCACACGGCATCGAAGAGTTCAAGGATCTCCTTACCATATTTTATGTTCTTTCCTCCTGAGTTTATTAGACCCTTCTCCTTATATAAGGCCCCATGTACGTGGAGAGTGGTGAAGGCGTATTTAGAGTCTGTGTATATATTTACACGTATCCCTGCCGCCAGTTGGAGGGCTCGGGTTAAAGCAATTAGCTCTGCCTTCTGTGCTGAAGTCCCCTTCGGCAGGGCCTCTGCTTCAATGACAGAGTTTAGAGTCACCACGGAACATCCTGCAAGACGTTCCCCCCTTTCTATAAAACTGCTACCGTCAGTGAAATATTCAGCATCGGGGTCTTTGAGAGGCTTGTCCTGCAAGTCTGGTCTGCTGGAGAACACCTCATCCATGACTTCAGTGCAGTCATGGTCTTGCTGGCCTGGCCCGACAGGCAATAGGGTTGCAGGGTTCAGGGTCCGTACTACTTCTAGGTGAATGCGTGGATTCTCACATCGCATTCCCTGATACCTGACCATCCTGGCGTTGGTGAGCCAGTATTGTCCTTTGTATTCCATTAATGTTAATACCGAGTGTGGCACTCGAACTGTTAATTCCTGTCCCATAGTTAACTTGTCAGCCTCAGACACTAAAAGGGCTGTGGCTGCTAGTGCCCGTAGGCAGGGGGGCCAGCCTTGGGCCACAGAGTCAAGTTGCTTGGAGAGATACGCCACCGGGCGATGCCATGATCCCAACATCTGAGTCAGTACTCCCACCGCAATACCAGTGCGCTCATGGACATACAGAAAGAAGGGCTTGGTCATGTCTGGGAGCCCTAAACCAGGCGCATTAGTAAGTGCACGCTTTATTTCCTCGAAAGCCTTTTGCTGTACTGACTCCCATATCAGGGGTTCCCTTTCTCCCCCCTTTGTAGCCTCATAGAGGGGTTTTGCCAGGACTGAAAAGTTAGGTATCCAGATCCTACAGAAACCTGCAGCCCCGAGAAACTCTCAAACCTGGCGACGGGTTGTGGGAGTCGGGATAGAGCAAACGGCCTGCTTTCTCTCTGGGCCGAGCTGACGCTGCCCCTGAGATAAGTGGAAGCCAAGATATTTAACCCTTTCTTGACAGATCTGGGCCTTTTTTCTTGAGACCTTGTAGCCGGCTTTCCATAGGAGGGTAAGGAGCTGCCGAGTCCCTTCCATGCAACCCTCCCGGGACTTCCCAGCTAATCGCAAGTCATCCACGTACTGAAGCAGGACACAGTCATATTGATCTGCTGGGAAGGCTTCTAAGTCAGAGGCTAATGCAGTGCCAAAAATGGTTGGGGAGTTTTTGAACCCTTGAGGTAACCTTGTCCAGGTTAATTGGCCCTTGTCACCATTTTTAGGGTCCTCCCATTGGAAGGCAAAAATCAATTGGCTCTGAGGGGCTAGGCGGATGCAGAAAAAGGCATCCTTAAGGTCCAAACAGGTGAAGAAAGTGGCTTCATCAGGAATGAGCCCCAAAAGTGTATAGGGGTTCGGGACCACTGGGTGTATGGTGACAGTCACCTGGTTTACTACTCTCAGGTCCTGAACTGGCCGGTAATCATCTGTGCCCGGTTTTTGAACAGGCAAGAGGGGTGTGTTCCAGGGCGACTGACACGGCCTGAGGATCCCATACTTTAAAACTTTTTCCAGGTGCTTCTGGATCCCGACCTGTGCCTTGCGACGGATGAAGTACTGTCTCTGGCGGGTGGGCTCTGCTCCAGGCTTTAGTTCAACAACCACAGGGGGTATGTTTTGCGCCAGTCCTGGTGGGTTATCTTCAGCCCACACCCCTGGGACCTTAAAAGGAAGCTCAGGCACCAATTGCGGTTTTTCCTTGAGGCTATAGAGACGCCATTCCTCCCCCTGCAGAATGGTGAGAGTCATTAATTTTTGCCTCTGGTTTTCGGAAGGTCAGAGCAGCCTGTCCCTGGGAGTTGAAAGTGATCTGGGCCTGCGGTTTTCCCAGTAGGTCATGGCCCATTAGAGCCCCGGGGCAGTCAGGGAGGTACAGAAATTCATGGATGACTTCATGGCCACCTAAACTGCATCGTCGAGGTAACAGGAAGGGACGACGTATCTGATCGCCTGTGGCCCCACAATGGTGGCTTGTTTCCGTGAGAGGGGGCCCACGGGTTGGGTCACAGCTGAGTGTTGCGCTCCAGTATCTACCATAAAGTCAATGGGTCGGCCCCCCACCTTCATTCTGACCATGGGCTCCCGGGGGCCTAGCAAAATAGAGCCCGGTCTGTCCTAGTCCTCCTCATAGTCTTCCATGGCGGCTAGCCCCAGAAAATCATTCTTGGGGGCCCCATGAGGCTGCGGGGCAAGTGGGTACCGGCCCTGGACCACATGGCCCCTTTTATTCTGCGTAGGACCTTGCTGAGAATCATCTGGTCGCTGGGGGCACTCACCTTTCCAGTGGCCCTCCTGACGGCACAAAGCACACTGATTCCAGCCTAGTTTTGATCTAGGGCGAGACCCCCCTCCCCGCTGCTCTCCTTTCTGGATTTGGCCCTTTCCCTGTGGGGCTTTCTTCTGGGGGTGTCTTGACTGTTCCGCCAAAGCGTCAGCTAATAAATCTGCCTGTTTTTGCATCTTTCGACGTTCTTCCTTCCGTGCTGCCTGGTCACTGTTAATGAACACCTGGGTCGCTACTTCCAGCAACTGACGTTCATGCCAGTGAAACCTTCTAGTTTCTGCAGCTTGCGCCGAATATCTCCCTGGGCCTGGCCTACGAAAGCCACATTAATCATCCACTCATCTGCTGGTTGGCGGGGTTTCTTCAGGTTCTCCTGACTGTATGGGCTTTTTAACCTCTGGGTGGTATTTGGAGGCAGCCGTGAGGCGAGCCAGGATTACTTTACAGCTCTCTTCAGTACAGACTTTTAGCCAAGGAGGCCGGGACAGGACCAGGTCTTGCCAACAGTCAATATAAGGAAATTGGTCAGGGTGGCCTGGGTCCCCCGCAAACTCTGAACACTCGGCCAACTAGTTCCTTATCAAGTGAGCCCTCAGAGGGCCAGCCCACCCCGAACGATGGCCAGTCAATTTCACAGAATGTCTGGAGCTTTTCAGGAGTTAATTTTACACCATAATTTCCTGAATATCCCTTTTTGAAATTCCTCAACATACACTCTAGGGGAGTGGGTTTACTCTGCTTTCCACCCATTTCCTCCCCCTAACAGACGACTTTCACGCACAAGAAAGGGAAGATCAGGGAAGGAGGGGGACCAGTTTGGAAAGGACGCACACCCGCTTTGTCCGTTTCCGGCCGCTCTCCTCTCGGAGATATTTCAGGCTCCTGTTAGCATTGGCGGGTTCAGTTTCAATCCCTGACCCGGATCAGACTCCCGAGGTAGTCTGACACCACCTTAAGCCGTATGAGGTCGCCACGGAACCGCGGATCGGGACTCAACACTCGCTTCGGCCCTTGGTCAGGTCGGAACCTTCCCGTTGTCCGTCTCAGTCACACACACTCACACAACGACTCCAGCCCATCGCCCTACATCCAGCGCCTTAGAGTTGCAGCTTCGTTCCTCTTCCCTTGTGGACTTACTAGTGCAACTCTGGGAGGTGATCAGGCTCCCCTTCTGCCTCTTAGGGGCAGGTCCACCAAAACGAACCCGGGTTCTTACCAGTCAGATGGGCGGCGCTCCTTAAGCTGGTTCCTGGGCCTCGGGTTCCGTTAGCGCACACAGGGCCCTCGCCCCGGCCCGCCGGGATAGGCTAGTTCCCTACGGATCAAGAGGTGCGCTGGCGCCAGGTGAGGTCGCTTCTCCCGGCGCTCCGAGGCTCATACCCTGGTGGCAAGGGAGGTGGCAATCCACCGTCTCCGAGTCCCGGGCGAGCCCCCAGGTAATGTTGCAGGATTCTTGCTCAGGGAGTCGTGACACCGAGACTTTCTTTCCAGGAAGCAACTTTATTTTGCCGGCACCCCTCAGTTGGGTTCGTACCCAAAAGAACTGAGCGGCCCACATCATATGGCATAGGGTTTTTTATGCATTTTCTATTTCTTTGTCTCCCATATATGGTAATACACATAAACATGTAGTCTGATTAAGTTGTTTCAGTTTACAAGAACATGGGGGATGTAGGCAGCTGGACTCATATCTAGGTGACCTTGATATGGTCTTCTCTTCTCTCTTCTTCAATTTTTTCTTTCTCCTTAGGGAGGGGTTCCTACCATAGCCAGATGAAGCGACGTCATGCGCCATCCAGTGCCACCCAGCCGATGGGACGCTGCCTCCCGGCCCCCAGCATGGGAGAAAGTAAATGCTGCGGTTTCAGCCACCCGGGGGTGGTTTGCTAGAGCGGCCTGAGCTGAGACCCCCGCATGGAAAGGAAACCAGACGGACCTTTGCTCCCTGCGGGGATTGCTTCCTGTGCTGCAGGAAGCCTGGGAGAAGCCCACCCACCCAAGGGGTCCCCCCTCCCGCCCGCGGGCTCTGCTCGGGTGTCCCTGCCCGGCCAGTCGGCTCCTGACCACCCCAGAGCACCTGTCCCCCCCTTGAACGCCCGCCCTTCCTGCGCACCCCGCCGCTGCGCATCTGTGTTCGCTTACTCGTCCGTGATCAGCCCTCTTCACAGGAAGGAAAGTCCCCTGACCGGGCAACGTGTGGTGTCCCTTGCTTGGGTCCCAACAGGGGCTTAATCTATATTTATCGAACAGACGCATGAATGGACGGATGGCACCTTGGCTGGCAGAGTCAAGGATGGGGAAGGACCGGGGGCCTCGAGGGCCCCGCTGAGCTGCAGGATCCGTCGATCCTGGAGGTGGAATCAGGCTCGTCCCCTCACTGGGGACCCCGTCTGGGGCGGCAGGTTTGTCACCGCCCCGCACCTTTGTCTTCCTTGACACCGCACACTCGTGCCCGCGTGCTGGCCGTCTGCTCGGGGTGTGGGTCCCCAGCCCTCCTCTCAGCGGCTTCAGACACGCGCTCTTGTCCGGAAGCGGCTCGCTCATCCGTCCCCTGGCTGCTCTGCGTCCTCTCCCCTCCCCCCACTCTCTGAAACCCCACCAAACCACTTCGCACCCATTCCTCGGGGTCGGGGTGGGGGGGGCTCCTGGCACACAGTCGTGGCTCAACACACGTTGGTGCCCACGTCGATCTCTGTTTCACAGAAAAGCAGACAAACGTTTATTTATACGGTTGACCTGTCACGTAGGGGTCGTTAATAGACATGCCCAGAGTCACATGGTCGATATCAGGGTTTTGGCACCTGCTTCTGGGGGTCAAAAAAAAAAAAAAAAAAAAATCCTCAAAAAAAAAAAAAAAAAAAAAAAAAGACCAAAAAGAAAAAAGAGCAGGGAGAACGAAGGTGAGGGGGCTTAGAAGCTCCTGAAGTCAAAAACATATTTGTGCAAATGTTTGGTTTGCTCCGTGCTCAGAAGTGAACTGTAAAACTGTGTCCATTGTATAAATTTCTTTCAAAATGCTCTATGCTGAGGATTATGGAAATCTGGAATACCTGGGTTGGAAAGTACCTTAAGATGCATTTAGTATAATCACTGACTCGATGCTTTTAATCTCTTCCCCGGCAGGCGGTGAAGGGGCAACGCTTTAGGAATTCGTTGCTTGGAATCAGCCCTACGTGAGAAGATCAAGGCTGTTAAATTGTATCCAAAATAAAAATCAATGCGTGAGAGTGGGAGCCTGGGGGGGGTGCTCTTGCCAATTTTAGGCATGAACCTCAGGGTTTGGGTTCTGGGCATCTGTTCTGAAGAGTCAGGGACTAGTCTTTGCTATTTTCAGTTCTAGAGAATGTTCCGGAAGAGTGAGGGAGCTGACAATGGATCTCCAAAGAGTCCAGGTGTCTCTGTGGGGTTGGCTTTGTCACGGAGCCCGGGTTCGTCTTTCTTTAAATTGGGAAGAGCTGTCGCGGCCCCTGTCCTCACGGGGCCTGGGAGGGGGAGGGACAAGCACCGGTCACTTTCCTCGGCCGGCAGGGGAGTCAGTGCCGTCGAGTCAGGGATAAGCAGCTCCAGGCAGTGGGAAGGCTTCTGCCGGCTTGTGAGCTGCCCACGGTGACTAAGATGCGTGAAAATAGCAGCTGAAAATGTCACACCCACCTCCCAACTTTCCAAGAACAAAACCACGAACCGTTGGCCAGGGTGATGCAGTCTGTGAGCAAAAGGAAGAAGCTACAGTTTATTTGTGGCCAGAGATGAGATGGCTGTCTTCGTTGTCCACTGACCAACAGATCTGTCGGTGGGTCTCTGTGAAGACAGTCCAGGCGGTTCTACTCAGCAGGGCCCCTTCCTCCCATGCCGGGGGGGACACAGTCACTGGGGCCGTATGAATAAAATAGAAATAAAATATGCCACGCACGGGGGTGCCTGGGTGGCTCAGTCAGTTGAGTGTCCGACTCTTGATCTTGGCTCAGGTCATCATGATCTCACAGTTGTGGATGGAACGTGTGTCAAGCTCTGTGCTGGCATCAAGGAGCCTGCTGGGGATTCTCTCTCTCCCTCTCTCAAAATAAAAAATATCAACTTTAAAAAAATATGCGGGGGCGCCTGGGGGGCTCCGTCGGTTGAGCGTCCAACTCTTGGTTTCAGCTCAGGTCATGGTCTTGCAGTTTGTAAGTTCAAGTTCTGTGTCGGGCTTGGCGCTGACAGTGCGGAGCCTGCCTGGGATTCTCTCTCTTCCTCTCTCTCTCTCTGCCCTTCTTCTGCTCTCTCTCTCTGTCTCTCAAAATATATAAGTAAACTTAAAATAAATATGCCGCTCACGACCCATCAGCCTTGGGTCCCTCATTTACGTAGAGGAGGTAGTTCCTGCCCAGGCTGCCTTCCAGTGCGGGCGTGAAGTTTTGCGAGGACTGAAGTGTCCATCTGTTTCCACGGACAGCGCCCCACCCCCGATCACGGACTCCTCTGTCCTTTGTGGGGTCTTGTCTGATGAATGGGAATCGGGGGCCGCCACGTCACTTGGGAGTGTCCCTTGGTCCCTAGCCCCCAACAGGCACTCACTGGCTCTTCCTCTTTGGGGTCCAGGCATAGCATGAGTTACTGTCCTTATGGAGATGGAAGGCCCTCCGGGCAACAGCACTGGGTTGCTGGGCAGGGCCAGGGTCTCGGGCCTCCGTCATAAAAGTCCTTAATCATAGCATGGACCTTACTCATCAAGAGTCAAGTAAAGAATTGAGAAGTAGTGACTGAGTGACTCAGAAAGCACACGACCTCAGAGTTGGAAGATTGGAAGAGGGCCAGCTGATGTTGGCTCCGCCCTGGGCAAGGTGGACAGAGATCATTGTCCCCCCGGGCAGAGACGAGGTGGCTGAGACCGGGTGGTCACGCCAGCAGCACCCCAGGGAAAACCAGGAGGTGTGGGCCGGACCCCAAACACTACCCTGTAAGGCCTAAGTCACCTGCAGAGCACAGAGCTGTTTTCAGGCTCTGTCGTTAGTAACAGGCCTTTAAAACCAGTCTGACTATAACTAGGATGATTCAAAAGGAAGCAATGTTGTCCGGGGAGAAAACGATCCAGCCCGTAACTAGACAGACGGGAGGGGCGGGGGTGGGGAGGGGCAGTGGCAGGAATGGATACAAAGAGAACATGGGTTAAAGACACCAATGATGAGGGGCGCCCGGGGGGCTCAGTCGGTTGAGCGTCTGACTTCAGCTCAGGTCACAATCTCTCGGTTCGTGGGTTCAGCCCCGCGTCGGGCTCTGTGCTGACAGCTCAGAACCTGAAGCCTGTTTCAGATTCTGTGTCTCCCTCTCTCTCTCTGCCCCTCCCCTGCTCGTGCTCTGTCTCTCTTGCTCTCAAAAACAAATAAAACATTAAAAAAAAAAAAAGACACCGATGATGGTCTCTGGTCAGCACGACGACTTCAAGGCTGACAATTGCTAGTATTTACTGAACTCTTACCACGGACCAGGCAGGCTCCATGCGCCTTCCTCACATTTAGTCTGATGAACGACACCCCCCCCCGCGCCCCCTCCCATGATCTCCGTAGCTGCTCTGATCCGCCTTCTGTCGACGAGGAAACTGAAGCTCAGAGCTGTTAGATGAACTGCCCGAGATCATTTCCGTTAGTGAGTGGCTGAGTCTTAAAAGAATGTGTGTGCGCGCGCATGCGCGCGTGTGTGTGTGTGAATGTGCATGACAGAGCCTGTCATCAGTTCCTGATTTCCAGAAGCTTCCCCTCCAAAACCTGCAGCCTCCACAACGTAACTGATGGAAAAGGTACATCTATTTCTTTCAGATTTACGTGTATGATCAAGAAAGGACTCAGGATCCTCTTGGGTTCTTTTGACTTTCCACTGCTGTTCTTTGCTTCGTTGTCATTGGACTTATATTTAAAAACAATCCAACCATGAAGATTCAGAGACCCGACACCTAGTCGGGGACCAGATCTGGCAGTGCTTGGGGAGAGCTCTTGCCCTGTGCCCCTTGTTTGCAGCTTGAGGAAGCTGTGAGGCTAAGAAGAAGGGAGGCAAGTGGCAAGGTCGGAGCCAGAGCCCCCTGGCAGCTCGTCCGTGACCTCCCTCAGGGGCCAGCACCCCCCACAGCTGAACCACCTCTCCGGCCTGGTCCATTGCTCATGGCGCCTAAGTCTATCCTAAACCATCCCTGCCATTTAGGCGTCTCCATTCATTCGCGCAGGAGACCCTTACGAGCTCGTCCCCTGGGCTCCAACCTCACACAAACAAGTGACTCCTCGCTCCGAAGTATCCCCTCCCACTGCAGCTTCCCTGCGACCCACCGATGACCTGATTGCCCTTGATGGAAACCCCAGGGTCACACTCCACGCTTCTCTCTCCCCCCTCTTCCCCTCCTCTACCCTCCCACCACACAGTGGCATCTGCTTCTCTGCTGTTGGCTTGAGTGCACCCACCTCTCCAAGCTGGGAGAACTCCTCACTATAAACATCCCCCTCTTTGTGAGGGGCTCCTGACCCCCCACGCCAGGGTTTCGGGCCCATCCTCTGGGCTCTGTCCCTGCCCCCGTGCATGGAGGTCCTGGAGATGACATGAGATACGGAGAGAGGGTTTAACACCTGATGCCCCCCGGGCCTGGCACGCACGTGGGTATGGGGCACTCTGGTGTGGGTCTCCGACTATAAGAACCAGGTGGTGGTGGCATCACCATTCTCGGATGCGGGGCTTTCTAGCAAGGCTGAGTTCCATCCGGACACCTGGATTCTGAAGGTCTTGGGCCACCACGGTTTGAGGTTTCCTGCTGATCGTTGGTAGAGCGTGAGGGTGACTTCAGATCTTAGATTCAGAGGTGGCTCTTGGGGTCAGACGCACAGAACCTCGAGATGATAGAACTTCATACGAAACAGTAGAATTTTCATGCAATGTTAACAAGATCTAAATACACTCACAACGGCGAGCATGAATCTCCCGGAAATTACGTCAGGTGAAAGAAACCAGACAAGAATGAACCCGGACTGTGTTATGTCGTTGAGGTGAGGGTCCCACAACAGGGAGACAAATCAGAACAGCGGCTGCCTCTGCAGGAGTGGCGGGGCCGGAGGATTGAAGAGGAAGGAGCCACCTCCTGGGGTGCTGGGAATGTTCTAGATGTTTATTGATTACATGGGTGTATATGTCTGTCAAAGCTCAGAGACCTGTACTCTTATTATCTGTGTATTTCACTGCATGTTGCTACTTTAAAACGATAAAGAAGATAAAGGTATTTAAAAGATTTAGAAGATAAAGAAGGGGCGCCTGGGTGGCTCAGTTGGTTGAGCATCCAACTCTTGGTTTTGGCTCAGGTCAAGATCTTGGGGTTGTGGGATCAAGCCCTGCATCAGGATCCCCTCTCTCCCTCTCCCTCTGCCCTGCTCACATGTTCCCACTCTCTTTAAAAAAATTTTTTTAAAGGGATGCCTGGGGGGCTCAGTCAGTTGAGCATCCGACTTCTGCTCAGGTCATGATCTCACGGTTCGTGGGTTTGAGCCCCGCGTCAGGCTCTGTGCTGACAGCTCAGAGCCTGGAACCTGCCTCGGATTCTGTGTCTCCCTCTCTCTCTGCCCCTCCCCTGCTCACACTCTGTCTCTCTCTCTATTTCTCTCTCTCTCTCTCAAAAATAAACATTAAAAATTTAAAACAAAATTTTTAAAATAAAGAACAGTTCTAGCCTCCTCCCCATGTAAACATGTCCCGTGAAGGGGAACCCAGTGCCTGTTTCACAAGACACAACCTGGTGACAGCACAGGACCCCTCTGATACTTCCCACGAGGCCCGGCCGGCTCCTCCTTTGCCGTCCAGGCCCCGTCTCATGTCCTTCAGGGGCCCGTGACCCAGGGCTGCAGTGGCAGGGGGACCGACGTTGTGTGGGACAGGTGACTGGGGTGAGGGTGCGGGACAGTGAGACACCCATGTTGGACTCACACTGTCAACAGCTTGCGCTATTTATAGGCTGCCAATGCCTTCCGTGCGGTGACTCACCCCTTCTAGTGAAAGCCGTCACAGCTTTCGAACACAAAGCAGGGCACTAATCCTGCTTTTCGAACGGGAGGGAGGGCGGGTGACGGGCCTGGTGTTTACGGACCGGACCCGGACCCGGACCTGCCTTCTGACCCCCGGACTCGGGGGCCGGAGCTTCTAGGTTGGAAGTTTGGGGACCACCGAGATCCCCCCAACACACACACAATCATGCAGGCACACACATAAACACACACCACAATACACACCAGGCACAAGTGTGTGTGCACACACACATACAACATGTGCAGACGAACACACACACAGACCACACATATGCACATGCACACACACACCACCAGACAGCACAGCACACACACACAATCGTGCACACACACATACACACAACACACACACTCACACACACACGCCACATGTGTACACACAACCACATGCAGACCACACACACACACATGCACACACACACCTGACCGCTGTCCTCGCTCCGCTCAAGGCCACACCGCAGGTGGCACATTTGGCGGCCTCCCTGCAGGAACCGCAGACTCATCTTTGGGGGCCGGTGTGATTTGGGGAACAGTCAAAAGGATGCAAGTGAAAAAACTAGAGGCCTAAAGTGATGCGCACAGTGTGGCGGCGGACAGGGGTGCATGCGAGGGACCCAGCTGGCCTCCCCTGTGTAGCTCCCTCCCCCTGCCTGTAGGGGCCCTGTGTCTGGCTCTCACCAGCAGAGAAGGGTGGTGGTGCCAGGGCCACTCCTGTGATGGGGTCACGTCATTTGGTGAAGGTGACAGGACATTGCCTGGTACCTTACATCTTAGACTGCAGCTTGGCGGCAGGAGACCCTCCCTTACTGGCTTCGAAGACTCGCTCCCGCTCTTCGAGGGAAGAACTGGGGCCTCTGGGAGCTCAGAGCAGCCCCCAGCTGACACCCACCGAGGAGCCCCCCACCCCTGTCCTCTGGGTGCACAGCCCGGAACTAGCCTGGCAGGGGACCTGGGCTCCGATGCGACCCCGGCCCCGTGGACACATTGATGGTAGCCTTCAAGGCCTGAGCGGGGGCGGCTGAGCCGCTCAGTCCTGACCCACGGGAGCTGGGGGACTGGCCAGGGTTACTTCTGCTGACTTTGTGAGAGCTTGTGACACGACCGCAGAAAGCTGGCATGAGTATATCGTCACTTTATACCAGGAGACACCGGTGCTCTCCTCTGCCTCTGTAGGCATGACAGATCCTGGGGGACACAGGACGTATGCAGGGACTGCGGGCCAGGCGGCCGGGCACTGCATCTACCTCTGTTCGCTCTGCTCGTTGGAGAAACAAATGTGTCGAACCCTAATGAGAAAGTGGAGGGCAGCTGAGGACTCCCTCAGGCACCACGTACAAAATAACTCAGTTACCCTGAGCCACACCCCTGGGAGGCGGGGGCTGTCGTCACCTGCATTGGACACACAGGGAAACTGAAGCCCCTACACTTGCGCCCTTAGCACTCCTGGGCTTGGAGAATCTCCCCAGAGCTGGGATTCCGGGCCTGAGCCCGTCACTGCTCGGCCCCCATCGGCCGGGTGTCCTGGGGCAGCAGAGCCGTGAGGAGCCCAGGAAGCCACTGTCAGGGGCGCCTGGGGGCTCAGTCGGTTGAGCGTTTGACTTTGGCTCAGGTCATGATCTCATGGTTCATGAGTTCAAGCCCCACGTCGCGCTCTGTGCTGACAGCTCAGAGCCTGGAGCTGCTTCCTATTCTGTGTCTCCTTCTCTCTCTGCCTCTTTCCTGCTTGTGCTCTGTCTGTCTCTCAAAAAACAGATAAATATTTAAAAAAAAAAAAAAAGGAAAAGAGAGAAAGAAAGCTACTGTTGGTGCCAGAAGGGCAGGAGCCCATCCGGGGCTGGGGACGTGGCGGTGGCTGGGACGCGGTGGTGGCTGGGGATGCGGCGGTGGCGCCTGCCATGCCTTGGGTGCTGGGCAATCCCACGGGAGCTGCACAGGCTCCACACGTTATAACCTGCACTCACCGCCCAACAGTCAGTCCTGGAGGACGCTTCTGCACGTTCGGGACACTTCCTTGCCTTGACCTTTATAATTTGCATCTATAATTATCCCAGCACCTGCCCCTGTCCCCTTCCCTCCTTCCTGAGCCTCCTTTGTTGAAAATTCCCACGGGAAAATCTCCTTTGATTAAAAAAAACGTTCTTTAGAAAGGACTTTACGTCTCCCACGAGCAAAGAGACATTCCTAACCTCGTTATTTTACACAGAGGAGTTGGATTTCGTCGGCAGGGTCTCGGGTGTTCTATGCTTCAGAATACGGGTTTTCCGGAGGGCCGTATGCAAGGGTCGTTTGTCGGCACCGTTTCTGATCTCAGTGAGTTATTCTTTGGTTCATGAAAACTGCAGCTTATAAATCAGGAATGTAAAGACGGTATTTTCCTCGGCTTCCTGGGAACCCAGTGATAAACTCCTCAGCTTCTGTCTTACACTTTTTTTTCTTTTATTTTTTGGTCTGAATTTCCTGAGGCGACAGCTCTCCAAACAGCATCGTTAGGAGACAAGGAGACCCACGTTTCTCGTGGTTTTATTTCCCTGCCCAGATGCATCTGATCTGTAGAATATTCCCACTGTTTCATGTGCCTCCTAACAGGGAAGTATCCTTAGGTGTATCAAAACCTGTATGGTGTGACTTGAAGGATGATTAGAAGGGCAGCAAAGCAGAGGGGCCCCGAGACACCAAACTTTGACTCCTGGGTTTGCCACTCTCTCTCTCGTTGGCTGTGCATCCTTTGGTGTTACGAAACCTCTCTGATGCTTGGGTTCCTCACAGTAATAAGATCACCTCCACATCTGCGTAGCGGCGCTGGGATGGATGAGACCTTCACACAACATGGTTGTCATGACGACTCTTGCGAATAATCCTTAATTATCGGCCCCCCCGGCACACTGAGACTAGTCTTCAGGCAAGCCTCCTCCGTGGGATTGGAGGTCACCCTGTCCAGTTGGTCACCATGAGACATTCTAGGGGGCAGTGGTTGGGTGGCTACGGCCAGGCGCACCCCAGCCCTGAGGTTGAATCCCAGTAGGAGCGGACAGCCTAGAATCTTCTCTTTGTTGATTGCTGTGTATCCACCAATGGCTGCCATCTGCTGAAGAAAATCCGGGCCGTTCAAATTGTTACAAGTTTCCCGAGACCGACTGCGAGACGGAGGGCGAGGGGGGGCTGCAGAGAAAACATCGCTAGCCCTTCTGCATCTTGGTTGTGTGTTCGAGACGCGGTGGGAAATTCCGGACTCGATGGGAAACGTGCTCTACGGGTAACTCTGAGCGCCTCCACGCAGATACGGGAACAAGCCCATCGCTGTGCTGATCCGGGCCCGTGGCTGGGTGATGGCGTCGCCCGTTCGCGCGTGTGTAGACTGGGTGAACTTCCTGGCCCTCAGGGACTGCTTCTTACTGGAGTCCTGACACACAAGGGTGGCCCCGGGCCCAAGAGTGTCTTCTACGACCTGCCTCCCAGGCCCTGGTGGGTTGGTCCACGGGGTGACCACTCACCCCAATTACTTCCTTTCTCTCCAAGGCCAGGTGGAGTAACGTCACCACTGCCCCTCGCTCCCCCGTCCCTGGTGGATGCAGGCAGTAGGGGTGCGGCCACCGGGCCGTGATGTATGGAGGAGGCCTTAAAGCAGGAACGGGCTCGCAGGGCAGAAGGAGGAGATGGAAAAAAGAACGAGCCTCACAGGATGTTGGAGAGAAAGGAGACCTGGCGGATCAGGGATAGCCGGGGAAAGCCAGGAGCCGCATTCTGGGGCCAGGAGGTCGGAGAGGCGCCGAAAGCGAGACGCAGGACCCCTGCTGGGGGCTCTGCAGAGGGCGGCACCTGACGTCCCCCGTGACCACCAGCATCTCCCCCAGCCGCGGACTGAGGCGCGTTGCACCCTGAGCCTGCACCCTGATGGCGGTCAGGTCTGAATTCCTGAGCCCCCCGTGCACCTGCCTGTCCGGCTTCCAGAAGGTCACAGTCTGCCCTCCCTTTCCCCGCATTTTACATGGAATGTGCGTCCTCTGGTACCCACCCCCCCCCCCGGTCCCTCTCTCGGGGAGCCGGCAAAGCAGAGGCCCCTGGGGTGTTTTCATTTTCCTGGAAGCCAAGGAAACTAATGTGTGCTGTGTACTTCAGTGTGTGATCTTCATAAAACCCATAACTGTGTTATTTAAAAACCGATTTCATTTCCTTTTAAGCATGGCAAAGTCACTGGTCTCGATTCAAGGACTCCAGCATCTGAGGTGTGAGGTCGCAGGGAGAGAAAGTGCCGATAAAACATGCCATTTGGGCGTCCTGAGTCCCACAGGGAGACCCCTGGGGGTGGGGGGAGCTCTGAAGGATTTTGGTGTTAGTTTCAGGTTAAGGAGTCGCTGCTGACCTTGTCCTTTAGGCAAAGCCTCCCCCTGGACCCAAGCAGTGCGGGGGGGGTGGGGATGGGTCCTGGGTCCCCTGGGAATTTCTGCGGGAGCCCTGTCTACACTCTTCCGATCCTATGTGTGTGGGGCCCTAGGGTGAAGTCTGGGTCACAGCCACACATGTAAAGTGGTCTGGATTTGCAGGGTCTTTGACTCCTAGACTCGGAAGTCTGGGCCCGCCCTGTCTCTTCCCCGCTTGAAAGCCTGTCCCCAGTAGGGCTGAACCCGCCTTGCGCCTCCCATGTCCTCTGACGCCCGAATGCACTTCTCTCCCAGCACGCCTGGCTGTCGGCCCCCTGAGGACGGGTGGCCCGGCTGCCCTTTCCCAGCAGCCCCAGCCTCCCACCCCAGGCCCCGCCCCGCAGCCCCGACACTGCCCCGATGAGCTCCCACACCCCCGTCTCGATTCCTCCTTTTGCTCAGAAGTGCTCTCCCCATCTTCTCATATTTCAGATCTCCACTTAAATGACACTTCCGTGGGGAGCCCCTCCGGGTCGCTGGGTGGTACCGAGGTCCTGGGGCTGCGGGCACGGGGCCAGAGGCAGGGAGCGGGCCTCCAGGGGTCCGCAGCCCGGTGTGGCCACCTGAACCACGAGTGGGCGGTGACCAGTGCTGAGAGGGACAGGCAGCCCCTTCCTGGAGGCCTGCGAGGCGGCCCGAGGACATTAACGCGGGAGCCGGTGTCTGAGAAACGGATCTGAGTTGAGCAAACGGGACAGAAAGAGAGTGTTGGAGGCAGAGAGCACGGGGTAAGCAGACAGCGAGGCAAGGGATCTCTCGTGTTCGGATCTGATCTCGGGGAACTCAGTGGTGGGGAGCAGGGGGAGATGACAGAGGGCCGGGGAGGCCTGGTGGGACGCGGGATTCCACACCGGTGGTTCCTTCAGCAAGCGGTTCCGGAGAGCCTCTGACGCCAGACTCCTGCCCGGGTGAGTTTCCATTGCCAAGGGTCCGAGCAGAGCGTAGACAGCAAGCCGCGGGCAGTGGGCAGCCCTGGGCCCCCGCAGAGTGGGGGGGGAGGCGGGCCAGCGGGCACAGGGTGCGGGGGACAGCTCCCTGCGGAGGCTCGAGGGTGAGCAGCGCCCTGAAACCTGGAAATGGTCCTGCTGGAGACGGGATGGGCTGCGTGTGGGGGTGGGGAGGAGTCAGGGCACTGCCCGCCGGGGGCTCGGCCTTAAACGGTCAGGCTGAGGGCGGCAGGTGGAGGGGCAGTTTGGGGGCAGGGGAGCAGGACCCAGGCTGCCTGCCCCGGAGGCCGCTGGCCGTGCACGGAGCTCAGGGGCAGTTCGGGGCTGCAGGGTGTGAGAGCCGAGGTGAGGTCACGGGCTGGCCGGGCTGGCAATGAGGACAGGCTCTGGCTGCGTGGAGGGAGCCCCAGCCCTGAGGCCGAGCAGGGGCACCAGGGAGCAGCAGGAAGCAGGGAGGCTGGGGCTCCAGAGCCCAGGTGGGGGGAGGGGGAGGAAGGACGGGGACCCGGGATACGGTGGCGCTGAAACATCCTCTTTACAGTGTCTCCCGTCGCTTCACAGTCCCTGGATCTTCCCTGGCACCAACCTTTCCGCAGAGCATTCCCGGACACGAAGGCTCTTCTGGGGGGGGGGGCGGGGGGGAGACCAGCGGAAGGAACTGAGGACACCTGCAGCCAGCATGGCCGTAGCTCGCGGGCTCCCCGACAGCCTCCCACGGGCAGGGGGTGCAAACACACTTACTGTGCCATTTTACAGATGACGAAACTGAGTCCTAGAGAAGCAGGGGGATTTTCCCAAAGTCAGGTAGCGGGCACAGGGGGGAGGCCGGACCGGGGCACAGAGGAAAGGGCTCCTGGGTCCAGATCTGTTTCCCCAGGACGCTTCCCAGCCGACGTCCTGAATGAACACACCCCTCCCGACCAGAGGCTGTTGGCGCTGACCTTGGGGTGGGGGGGACCCTATCAGCTCGTGCTGGGAGCTCAGAGCGTGTCATCTCAGGATGCCCGGCGGCAGGTGACACACGGGCTTGGCAACCGTGCACCTTGTGAATGGAGGCTTTGACGGTGTCAGAAAAGTGCTGCTGTCCGGTGGTGGGGAGACTCTGAACAGGGGGCGCTTGGGAGGAAGAGGCTGGCTCAGCCGGACGTTTGCACCCGGGGGTAGAGCGCTAGTTTCCCGTGCCGTCTTCCCCCTTCCGCTTACAGTTCCCATGACCCTAATCCGCAGGAATCTTCCAGACCGTTTTATCCTTGCAACGGACCCCGCCCTGCGCGCACACAAACTCCTTTCTGGGTGAAGAAAAATGGTATTTAATTAAGATTAGATATATTTTTGGGGTCCTTTGAAACGCATTTCCCTCTGCAAGCTAATAATCTCTACTGAGCAGCCCTCTCGGCGCAAATAATTCGCTCTGGGACACAGTGGCAGTGTGAATGGTACCTGATTTACCTTAAATGGCTTTGAGCTTTTAAAGTGTTCCCTTTAACGGTGGAGTTGAAATGGCTCTGAATCCTTACAGTGATTGTAATTACAGGGGCTGCTTAGTTAGTACCGATGACGTACTGGACATTCCACATCCGTCCTCTCTGCTTCCCAGAAACCCTCTGCAAGCCAGGAGCTATGACCCCTCCAGAGAGAGAAAGGTTAAATTAGCTTAAGTTCACACAGCCAGATTCGACCTAACATGTGAACCAGGCCTATCTGCTCACACTCCCTTCATTCCCCAGTGAGGCTCTGATTCAAGGATATCGGAGGTAGAGAAGACCTTAGTCTTGTCCCCCATCCCTGTGGCTTTGTAGGTGAGCACGCCCACCCTCCGAGGGTAGATGGGGACAGTTGCGGAGCTCTTAGAAGGGGAGAGGTGTCACCTGGGTGGCTCAGTCAGTTAAGCGTCTGACTTCGGCTCAGGTCATGATCTCACGGTTCATGGGTTCGAGCCCCGCGTCCGGCTCTGTGCTGACAGCTCACTTACTTCGATGGTACAGGTGTTTACAGCTCTCTGAGCAGGCAAAATCCGTCGTAGATTCGGCTCCTGTGCCCTCCGGGTGCCTCAGATCTCTGTGTTCTGCAGCTAAATCACCCTTCAGCCAGAAATGAAAGAACAGAAGCTGCAGCAAGGGGGAGAGGCAGGGAAAGAAGGCCATGCAAAGGTCCAGGGGTGAGCGCGAGCTTGGGGAATTTGGGAGACTGCTGGTGTCCACCATGGCTGGAGTGACTGGTGAGGTGGGGGTGGGGAGGGCACCAGCTCACAGAAGCTCTCCGTCCCGGGGATGACGACTTTGAGCTGGGGAGGCATGGGTTCAAATTAGCTGCCCAGGAGTGAAGGAGCTAGAAGGAGGTGAGGCTGGGGGCAGCAAGGCGGAAGGAGTGACCAAGACAAGGGAAGCGCTGTAGGTACGCGGGTGGCCACAGACCCAGGAGGACCCGGGGACCGGTTGTCCATGGGGCTGAGAGCCGGCTCGGGGATGGCCCCAGGCTTCCGACCGGCGTGGATGGCGGGCCATTCACCCAGGTCCCAGATGCAGGAGGGGGAGGGGGCTCAGGGAGAAAGGGGGACACGTTCTATTTGCTTCATCTGGGGGTTGTCCGCACAGACTGATACCTAGAGAGTCAGGGACAGAGTTCTTTGCTGTAGATACAGATATGGTAGCAAATGGTCATTTCCCTCCCCCAAATTCCGGCAAAATCCTGACAGCGAAGCATCACAGCAGCGAAAGCGATATTAAAAAGATTAAATAGAGGCGTCTGGGTGGCTCAGTCTGTTAAGCATCTGACTCTTGATCTCAGCTCAGGTCTTAATCTCAGGGTCGTGATTTCAAGCCCCACACTGAGCGGGAAGCCTAACATAAAAGAAAAATTAAATAAACGTATCAAGGGATACCTGGGTGGCTCAGTCGGTTAAGCGTCCGACTTCAGCTCAGGTCGTGATCTCATGGTTCATGGGTTCGAGCCCCGCGTCGGGCTCTGTGCTGACAATTAGCTCAGAGCCTGGAGACTGTTTCGGATTCTGTGTCTCCCTCTCTCTCTGACCCTCCCCTGCTTATGCGATCTCTGTCTCTCTCCCACAGAAATAAATAAAACATTAAAAAATAAGTAAATGTATCAATAGATATTAAATATATACTGTTTGAAACAAACATTTATTTAGAAGTATTTATATTTAACATATTGTATATTTTCTATATTAATGCACAGTATAAACATATAAACAATAATATTAAAATTTTTAAGTTTAGGGGCACCTGGATGGCTCAGTCGTTTTAAGCGTCTGACTCTGGATTTGGGCTCAGGTCCTGACTTCACGGTGAGATGGTGAGTTCAAGCCCAGCGTGGGGATTCTCTCTCTCTCACTCTGTCTCTGTCCCTCCCCCACTCGCTCGCATGCACACATGTGCGCGCCCTCTCTCTCTCAAGATAAATAAATAAACTTTAAATTTAAAACAATATTTAAAAAAAAAAAACTTCTGGACATGATTTGGCTCCTTTGCCCAGAGCCTTGTACTGGGACTACTTTGCTGAACCCAACAGTATTTATTTTGTCCGAGACTAGAGACAGACTTTTCTGATTTATTTATGTATTTATGTATTATCTGAGTACAGCGGACACACAACGTGACCTTATTTCAAGTGCACAGCGTAGTGATTCTGCAAGCCCGTACATGACCCCGCTGGCCACCAGTGCAGCTTGTCTGTCACCGAAGGTCACATACCATTGGCCGTATTCCCTGTACTCTAGCTTTTGTCTCTGTGGCTTATTCATTCCCACTTCCCTTCCCCCATCTGTCTTCCCCCCCCCCCCCGCCACTTTGATTTGCTAGGGGCTTCATCCTGCCTTGACTCAGAGCCGTGGGGTTCCCCCCTCCTCGAGCCGGTGGAGGTTTGCTCCGTGCTTCCTCCAGCTGCCCCTTAGCCGGCTCCCCCGGGGGTTCTAACTGAAATGAGATACCCAGAGTTCTTCCGTTTCCTTTGCACCTTTATTCCAGGTTGCCCTGGAATAGGGCCCCCGGCCAATCCCCCACCCCCAGCGCCTTCAGAGGGAGCACCGCCTTGCCCACAGTTCGATTTCGGACTTCTGGCCCCCAAATCATGAGAGAATCAATTTCTATCATCAGTCGCCCAGTCTGTGGTGTCTGTTAAGGCAGCCCCAGCACCCTGTCAGACTAGCCCCACGGGTGGCCTGAGGTCCAGCGTCATCACCACCTCCAGGGCCTGTTTTAGGGGCGCCTCAGACTGAGGGTGGCTCAGTCGGTCAAGCTTCCGACTCTTGGTTTCAGCTCAGGTCATGAGCTCACAGTTCCCAAGTCCAAGCCCGCGTCTGGCTCTGCACTGAGAGCACAGAGCCTGCTTGGGAATCTCTCTCCCCCTCTCTCTGCCCCTCCCTGGCTTGTGCCTGCTCTGTCTCTCTGTCAAAAAATAAATATTGGGGCGCCTGGGGGCTCAGTCGGTTGGGCATCTGATGTTGGCTCAGGTCATGATCTCACCATTTGTGGGTTCGAGCCCCGCGTCGGGCTCTGTGCTGACAGCTCAGAGCCTGGAGTTGCTCCCGATTCTGTGTCTCCCTCTCTCTCTGCCCCTCCCCTACTCTCTCTTCTCTCTCAAAAATGAATAAATGTTAAAAAATTAAAAAATTTATATATAAACATATCATAATAAAATTTTTTAAAAAGAAGGGGCTTTCTTTTTTTTAATGTTTATTTATTTTCGAGAGAAGAGAGAGAGTGCGAGTGGGGGAGGGGCAGAGAAAGACACAGAATCTGAAGCAGCTCCAGGCTCTGAGCTGTCAGCACAGAGCCCGACGCAGGGCTCGAACCCACGAACCGTGAGATCATGACCTGAGCTGAAGTCGGACACTTAACTGACTGAGCCACCCAGGCACCCCAAGAAGGGGCCGTCCTAGCGCTCTGGGACCCGCAGTGTGACAGGACCCCGCCTCCCCCAGGCTTCCCCTGCACGCTGAAGTGTGAGAAGCCGTAGGTGCCCTGCAGCGAGCTGGAAGTATCCGAATAACTTCCCACGAACCACCACCTGTTGAAGTCACAGAACTAAATAGTAACCGGGAGACAACTTCAGCACAACACATGCCTGTCACATAGTTACCTCTCAAAAAAGGCTTATTAAGTGAATGACTGGGTGCCTAAATGCCCATTTTTCCAGGGTATCTTTAGCTGAGCAGACGTTAGACATGTTTTTATTAGGATTCGAGGGGTCAAGCGCCCTCTTAGAAGCTGGCCCTTGGGCGAGACAGGCCCCCAGATTCCTTCGGGGTCTAATCGGGGCAAATGATCTGGAGGAAACTACTTGCCGGGAAATAAACGTTTACGCCGAGCGGTGGTGAGAACAGATGTATTGCAAGAGCCCACATTTGCTATAAACTTTAACTGAATAAAGAATTACAATATAATGGGATGGAGTTGTTTTCTAGTGGCTAATGAACAGGGAACGACAAAGGTATATGGTGATTAACATGTTTCAAATCCATCTGCCTCATCAAAAACTATCTCCTAAGGAAGAAAGCTTTCTTGTTATGAATGACACGGTGTAAAGTCAGGAAAGACTTTACAAGGAAAAACTAAGCAAGTGATTCTCCAGATCAAGAGGTATGACAGTGGGGGGCGGGGGCCTCTCCCTTTCTTATTAACATTGTAATCAATTATCTGGAAAGGGAAGCACGCAGTGGGCCAGCTCGCCAGGGGGTGTCCCGGGGGTGGTGGGTGGGGAGTGTCAGTCCGGGCTCCCTTCGTGCCTTCAGGGCCCTTAGAATGATAGCTCCCAGAGATGGGCGGTGACTTCATACAGAGCGCCAGGAGCCGTGGCATAAGGGACGTTGGCATTCTAGAACTAGAGGAACCATGTGACAGAGGGATCTCATCCGTGTTCGACAGACGAGGCAGCACATCTGGAGAGGTTGGGAGACCTGCCCAAGGTCACGGTTAGCAAAGAATTCCGCCTGGCCCACAGAGAGGTCTGGTTTTTGTCTTGGCCCCTGGCAGATCGCCCTGGGAATTTCCTGAGAGAGACGGGGGTGTCTCTATTCTTGGGGTTTCCCTCAGACCCCACCTGGCCGTTTCTGTTAAAGTGGCGGCCGTGGTGGGCCCGTGGGACCAAGCGGCACCGGCCCACCCTCCAGGCAGGGGGTGCCGGGCACGGAGTTCAATCCTCAGTCATGGTGCGGAACGAAGCCCCGGCTGAGAGTCTTCACGCAGAGACTCAGTTTTGCTTCCCAGATGGGCAAGACTCTGTGCACATTGTCACACGCACCCTAGAAGGTGCGACGGAAGAAGCTCGAGTTTGGAGCTTTTCTGGACCCTGCCACACACGCCTCTTCCTTTGACTGCTTCCCGGTGCGTGGAACAGCTTCCGGTGCGTTCTGTGAGACCATCTAGAATGCTCAGCACGGAGGGTGGTCTGGGGAGCCCCTGGACCGGCCCCGTGTGGACAGTTCCCTCATACCTCGCAGCCGGTCCCGCTCCTTGGGGTCCCACTGAGCCGTCTCGGGCAGACTCGGCTATATCGTGACACTCATGCATGAGCCTCGACTGAGTCAGACCGACTCAGGAGGCAGGAGGGATGGCGCCGTGAGGTGACAGCCAGGTCAGTGGTGGGAAGGGGTGGGCAGAGGCGGGGGGCTTGCATCAGTGAGGGAGCGGGTGGAGGACAGGGGGCCGGAGCCCAAACCAGGAAACACGGGGCGCCTGGGTGGCTCAGTCGGTTAAGCATCTGACTCTTGGTTTTGACTCGGGTTGTGATCTCACGGTTTGTGAGTTCGAGACCCGCGTTGGGCTCTGTGCTGATCGCGCAGAGCCTGCTTGGGATTCTCTCTCCTCTCTCTGCTTTGTCTGCCCTCTCTCAAAATAAATAAATAAACTTAAAAAATTAAAACAACACAAATCCACAGTCTTACAGTTCTGGAGGCCACAGACCTGAAATAGTTTCGCGGGGTTGACAGGACCGCGTCCTTTGGGGGCTCTGGGGGAGACTCAGTTTCCTTGCCTTTCTGGCTTCTAGTGGCTGCCTGTCTTCCGCCCACGAACTGCAAGTCTCCTGTCTCTGCTTCTCATTGTAGAGACCCGCGTGAGGACTTGGGACCTGCCTGGGTCATCCAGGATCACGCCCTTGACTTAATCACAGCTGCCGACTGCCGTCACCGTATTAGGTCACAGTCAGGTTTTAGGGTTTGGGACGTGGAAGTCTTTGGGGCCACTGCTCAGTCTTCCCCAGCGGAGTTCTTGTTCGCACCTCCCACACTTGTATCTCCCTCACCCCCTCACCTTCAGAATTCAGTTCAAGCTGCCTCCTACAGGAAGTCTCCCTGTATCTTCCAGGCTGAACACTGGATGTGATTCCTCCTGCTCTGGTCCGGGCTGCTGGGTCCCCATCCCGCCGGCACCCCCGCCGCCTCCACTCCAATCACCGCGTTCCTTTCTGGCCTCAGTCGACGGGCCCCTCAGTGTAGCGGCCTGTATCTCTTGTGGTTGGACGCCCCATGGTGGGAACAAAATCACCGTTGGCAAAAGTGTCTTCAAGTACAGGTAAGTCCTGCTTCTCTCGGTGGGGAGGGTGCATTTCAAGTCCAAAGTCTTCAGGAGCAGGGTGACTGGAATCCGACCTGGGCCCCGCGACGGCGTCTCGGCCCTGACGGACCCCAGGGGCAGCCCCGACACCGACAGGGAGTCGGTGCTGAGCCATCCAGCCCACTGGGTCTTAGGGCAGAGGCCCCCGAGGGTGCGTGGTCCCTGTCGGGGCCCCTGCCTGCAGAAGCAAGGTCACTTGAAGATGCATCACAGAGCCACGGGCCCCTGAGAGGCATGGTGGTGTATGGAGGAAGACTTAGCAGAGCGGTAGGCGAGTTGCTAACGCATTTGTCAACTGGAACACGAAGACTCTGGGTCCCGCCTCCCTCCCGTTCCGCTCCAGGAGCCATACCTGCGTGTCCCTTGTCAAACGCACTGTCCTGGGTAGTCTCATGCCTCCTACAGCCAGAAACAGGTAGGGAACAGCCTCGTTGTTATCACCTACAAGGTCTTGGCTCTTGTGCGCAGACCTTTCCCGTCCGCAGTCCCCTGGGGCTGTTTATTTAAGACGAGTCCCAGGGGCGCCTGGGGGGCTCGGTCAGCTAACCGGCATACTTTGGCTCAGGTCACGATCTCACGGTTCGTGGGTTCGAGCCCCGCTTCGGGCTCTGTGCTGACAGCTCAGAGCCTGGAGCCTGTTTCAGATTCTGTGTCTCCCTCTCTCTCTGCCCCTCCCCTACTCACGCTCTGTTTCTCTCTCTCTTTCCCAAAAATAAATAAATGTTAAAAATTAAAAAAAAAAGACTGGTCCCGTGATGACCCGTGATGGCGCGTCATCCGTCTGATCCCTTCCCGGGGGTGCCGGCTCCAGGACACTCTCGGAGGTTGTCACTGTGCACTGCTGTGGGTCCTCGCACCGAAGTCAGCCAGAGGAGGCGCAAGACGATGAGTGACCCCTTGTTTTCTGCTCTTGTTAAACTTGCCGTTCTGAATTTCACACCATAGACAGGGAGCTCTTCACTTACCTAGGCATCATTTATTTTTTTAATGTTTATTTTTGAGACACAGAGGGTGAGCTGGGGTGGGGGGGGGAGTGGGGAGAGAGAGAGGGAGACACAGAATCCGAAGCAGCTCCAGGCTCCCAGCTGTCAGCACAGAGCCCGACGCGGGGCTTGAACTCACTAACTGTGAGCTCATGATCTGAGCCGACACCGGATGCTCAACCGGCTGAGCCCCCGGGCGCCCCTGGGCATCACCTCTTTTATTGTTGATGGTGCCTCTGTCCCCCACACATCGCTACCAGCAGGGAGGACAGCCGAGGAGCCACAGGTGGAAGAAGGGGTCCCTTCCACACACACAGGAAGGCCTGACCTTCCACAGCGCGGCTCATGACTGTCTGGGAAGAGCAGAGGGTCAATGTACTGATTGGGGGCGGGACAGAAGCTTGATTGGAAGGACGTGTGGGCGTGTGGAGGAATGGTCTGGAAAACCCTTGAGGCCATACGGTGGCCCTCTGGCGGACCCTCTGACAGGTGCCGTTGAGCCTGCGGACAGGATGGTACGGCCCCCAGCCCACCGCGCCCGGGTGCCGCAGACCAGAGATGGCACCGTGTGGAATAGGCTCAGGCAAGAGCCGAGCCGTGGCGCCCACACAGCTGAAGCCCAAGGGCGGGCAGTGGACTGTCAGTAACCCAGAACTGCTTTGTGCCCGACATGACTGGGAGTCACCCCCAAGCCACCACGTCAGCACCTTCTGTCAGCCTGCAAGAGAAATACTATGCTGGCCGGAGGGCCCCGGAAAGAACTCACGGACACAGACCTGGCGTTCCCTGGGACATCTAGTCAACCCCGCGTGCCGGACAGCACCCAGGAGCGGGTGGAATGGAGACCAGGCCCCACATGGGACCCTGCCCAAGACGGGGCGCCCCAGCCAGATGGTGCACCTGCTACGGTCAGTCCCGGGCGCGGGAGGAGGGTTAGGAAACGTGGACCGGAGCACTAAGAAGTGTAGGCCGCCCGAGGCAGGGGCCCCGTTTGGCCTAAGGGCCTAAGGATCTAAGAGTGAGACAGACTCTGGGTCTCGGTTTCTTCATCTGTCAACTGGGAACATTAATACCCGCTGGACTGTGTCACTGTACAGGTCAGCTGACATTCCGAGGGTCAGAGAAGCCCGAAAATGCTCAGGCATCAGAACAACAGGAAGTGGTGGTGCTCTGGCCGCGTTTCCGCCTGGACACACAAAGGAACACAGGTATCAGTTCCGGAAAACTGCCGGAACAATAGACTGAAAAACAAACAAACAAAAATACCAACCGGCCGGCTCCTCTGAGGAGCACATACAAGCAATGGAAAGCGGAACAATAAAAACCTCGTTCCTAGAATCCTAACACTTATTTCTCTGGGTTTTGCTGGAGATTCTAAGGTCTGTTCTGGGGTTTTCATTGCAGGGCGGGGGTGGATCTGCCCACGGACGGAGGAAAGCGGTGGGGGAAGACGTGAGCTCCCAGGCGCCCTGGGGAAGAGGAAGCAGGGAGAGGGGGCATATGTGGGGGGAGGGAGAAGGTGCGGCCCTGAGGATCCACATGGGAATTTGGGGGGCTCGTGGGAGAGCAGGGTCTTTGAAGTTCAAGAGGGAGGTGCGGAGTCTTGCTGAATTCCGCTGGGAAGGCTGGAGGAAGGGAAGGGAAGGGAAGGGAAGGGAAGGGAAGGGAAGGGAAGGGAAGGGAAGGGAAG